>NC_088376.1:124997884-125318076 GCF_037993035.2 Macaca fascicularis
GATTTTAATCGGACTATTTTTTTTTTTTTTTTTTTTTTTTTTGATGCTCAGAAGTAACGTTGTAAATGGGTAGAAAATTGTCCATTTGGTTCCTGCTGTCTGTCTTTTCCTGTGCTTTGATGAGGGAAAGGCTTCTTTTTTCCCCCAGCCCCTAGAAGACCTCAAAGGAGCTGCTTTTTGAGGGAGAACACTTCATTCTCCCTGCTTGAAAGATTGCCACACTAGAGATATTTGAAAATCAGATGCGGTAATCAGAAAGCTATTCTGATAGTCCGACTGCTCTGACCGATATGGGTTTTATCACTCTCACACAGTATGTTATCACATAAGGGCTGGGCAGGACATACATACTTCAGTGGGTAAACTGAGGTTAGGGACATAGGAAGCTTGACTGTGATTCCAAGTATGTGGTGAACCCACAGCCCCCAAGATTCTTTTATCCTCTAAATGGTCTTGTCATGCCATTTTCAGGAATCACATTAGAATCTGCTTTCTAAGACCATTATCTAGTGGCTGGGCTGTTTTTTAATGGATCACTTCCCCTTCCATCTTTTGATACTGTTTATCCAATCCTCAGGATTCTTTGTCTTTCACAACTTCATGTGCTGTATTGAACTCTTCATTTTCTGAGATTAAAGGTGGTGTTTTACTTGCTTGTTCATCCATTTCTTTGTTAGACATGTAACACAAATTCAATCCCCAGGAGTATCTTAAAAGCATCTCCAGAACATTCTGTGTTTTGCTCCGTATTTCAGTGAAAGATCTACAAAATCAAGAGAGAACTTCGAACTCAAACCAAGCAGGTACAGGTATCTTCCCTACTTTGTTGATTTTCACTCTTTCTATGGTGGGATAAACAGGGAGAGCTGGGAGATGTTATTAGAAAACTTTCAACTGAGTCAAAAATAAAAGCAAGGGCCAAAGCTTCCTCACCCTTTATCTGTGTCCATTTAACTTCCCAAATACTTCTTCTCGATGAAATAGACCATTCAATATTTCAACACTAATTTTACAGGTATTATGTCTCCAGGAGTAAGATTCCTTGTACTTAGGAGAAAATATTCTCTTATGAAAGAATCATGTAAGTATTAATTTTTTCATTAGTGCATTTTATTTCAGAGAGACATGAATACATTGAGTTTTATTTTTTAGGTTGTCATTTAGCTCTAAAACTACATGTGACATTATTAAAGTTGGAATACTTCCTTTTTTTGCTGTGGAGAAAGTGAAGTCATATTTGAAGAAAACATTTTAAGACCTTGGATTTTAAAATTATAGGGACTTAGGGCCGGGCATGGTGGCTCATGCCTGTAATCACAGCACTTTGAGAGGCCGAGGCAGGTGGATCACGAGGTCAGGAGTTCAAGACCAGTCTGGCCAGCATAATGAAACCCTGTCTCTACTAAAAATAAAAAAAATTAGCTGGGTGTGATGGTGTGCACCTGTAATCCCAGCTATGTATATACGTGTATATATATGTATATACATATATACATGTATACATATATGTATATATGTATACGTGTATGTATATATGTGTGTGTATATATACGTGTATATATATATATGTGTGTATATTTATGGATTTGGTGTGGTGGCTCACACCTGTAATCTCAGCACTTTGGGAGGTCGAAGTAGGAGGATCACTTTAGCCCAGGAATTCGAGACCAGCCTGGGCAACATAGGGAGACCGCATTTCTAGAAAGTAAAAAATAAAAACCTAACCAAGGGTGATAGCACAGGCCTGTAGTCCCAGCTACTCTAGATGTTGAGGTAGGAGGATCACTTGGGTCTGGGAGGTCAAGTCTACAATGTGTTGCAGTCACACCACTCCATTCTAGCTGGGCTGGGAGACAGAGTGAGACCCTGTAGGTAGGTAGGTAGGTAGGTAGGTAGGTAGGTAGGTAGGTAGGTTGGTAGGTAGGTAGAAAGAATTGTATTCATATTGTAGAAATGTAATATATCTGAGTTAGGTTTTTAAAACGCTATCTGACTACTGTTGCTCCTGGCTACAACATTAAAAAACGTGTCCAGGTTTTCTTTTTGGGAAAGAGCAATATTTTAATTTTTTTCATAGAAAACAATTAGTTAAACTAATAAATGAAGTTATTGCACTTTTGAGTTGAACAAGTTAAAACACAATGTTTGAAATTATAAAGCATTTTTGCAAGAAGTTGTTATTTGGGGTAACATATTCTGTCACAGTATGCTACTTATTCCTTCTCTTCCTCAACTTCCCCCACCCCTTCTTTTATATAAATGGTGTTTCATAGTAAATATTTGTTATAGAATATAATAGCTACTGGCCTGGTTCTTAATGTGTGGTTTATACTCTTGCTAAGAAAAGCTCAAGGGTGACTCTCAAATCTCAGGCTAATTCTAAAACCAACAGTGGAGAAGCCTTCTTTCTGGATGCAGAGGCACATGGTCTCTCTCCCCTGCCTCCATGATCAAGGAAGACATCACTAATTGATCAGGCCGTCTTCCCAGCAGAGCCCCGATGTGACCTCCTGATTCTTCTCAGCGTTGCTCTGCAAGCTGCCTCCATCAGTCATGTCGAATTGGTACTCATGATGAAATATCTTTGTCATCCTTGAATGAGAGTGTGTTTTTATGGAGGTCCTTTTATGAGCAAAACCCTGTGCTGAAGGGGAGTGCAGAAAATCCTTTCTTCTGGGAATGCATAAGTCTAGTAAGGAAGATTATTGCAGCACCGGGTAGAACCATAAGCAAAATGCAGATAAAAGTTCCTGTAATTAAGGGAACAACGATGATCACGATTGGCCTAGAAGAATTCTTGCTTGCTTTGATCTTATCTGAAATCAGACTGTCAGTGGGACTTCTTTCTCAATTGCGGTAAAGCTAAAGAGTCGATTTCCTTTCTAACTGCTGAGCAGAGACCAACGTACAGGTCTCAAGGAACTTTTAAAGTCAGTATTTTTGGACTGGATGCGGTGGCTCATGCCTGTAATCCCAGCAATTTGGAGGCCATGGCGGGAAAATCACTTCAGGCCAGGAGTTTGGTGCCAGCCTGGGCAACATAGCGAGACCCCCGTCTCTGTGGAAAGTAAAACAATTAGCTGGGTGTAGTGGTGTGTGCTTGTAGTCTCAGCTACTCTGGAGGCTGAGGCAAGAGGATGGCTTTTGAGCCTAAGAGTTCAAAGCTATAGTGAGTTATGATTGTGCCGCTCCTCCAGCCTGGATGACAGAACAAGACCCCCTCTCTTAAAAAAAAAAAAAAAAAACAAATCGGTGGGGCATGGTGGCTCACGCCTGTAATCCCAACACTTTGGGAGGCCGAGGCAGGTGGATCACCTGAGATCAGGAGTCTGAGACCAGCCTGACCAACATGGTGAAACCCTGTCTCGACTAAAAATACAAAAATTAGCCAAGCATGGTGGCGCATGCCAGAAGTCCCAGCTACTCGGGAGGCTGAGGTGGAAGAATTGCTTGAACCTGGGAGGCGGAGGTTGCAGTGAGCAGAGATCGTGCCACTGCACTCCAGCCTGGGCAATAGAGAAAAAAAAAAAAAAAAGCATTTTAGAAATGGAAATCTGGTTGTGAAATATATATTGGGAGGTCATTGGCTGCATTTGGCCACAGTTCCACATGTAAGATTTGGAGGACATAGTTAGAGTTTGAGTAATTTAGGATCAACGGTTCAGTCCTGTATAATTTAGTGACTCAGTGCAGCAATAAACCCTGGAACCTTCTGCTTCTGTGTTTCTCCTCTGCAGGAATTAAGGGCAGATAGAAAGAAAGCAAACATGAATTAATTTGATTTTATGTGCTTAAGGAGACATAATGAGAATCTGTTGGTGAGGTAGAAGTTACCACCAATCTACATAAAAATGAATAATACTGACGTTAAAAGAAAGAACATCAATTATATTGTGGTGATGGCAGATTTAAATCATGTTAGGGCTTAGGCTTACACATAAGAGTCTCCACTTCCCGAATTTGTGGGGCCTTACATGGAAGCTGAGATATGACAGAGGGGTCTGAAATATTGCCCCCTATTCCAAGTGAGATTTCCTACTGTTCCTTTCACTGACTTGCCCTTTCACTAAATAATATTATCTTTTCTCAGAAACACTAAAAAGGATTTTTGTGTTTGCAAAGAGTAGGAATGAAATGGAGTTTTTCTACCCCTTTTGATAACTGCGTACTTCTAATGGCAAGGCTATTCTTGGTTTCATTCCTTGGCCAATTTTGAGATAATTTTTTAAGCACATTGAAGCCCACATGCTCAGTGGTGGTTCTTCAGCAGAAAATTCAAAGATCAGCTACTGAGAATTTTAGATTTCCTGTTGCAAGAGGTCAAACAAACGGTACAAGTTACGTAAGTGTTTCTTGGATGATAAAGGAGCTGTTTTCTCTGGATAGGTGTACCGTTTTCAGCTAGCTAATGTGAATCTGTGTCAACACAGGTTTTAATTTTTTAATTTTTATGTATTTATTTTTTGAGATAGGGTCTCACTCTGTTGCCCAGGTTAGAGTGCAATGGTGCATGGCTCACTGCAGCCTCAACTTCTTGGGGCCGAGCAATCCTCCCACATCAGTCCCCCAGTTAACCGGGACCACAAGTGCACCACCCCACCTGACTTAATTTAAAAAAAAAAATTTTTTTTTGTAGCGATACAGTCTCACTGTTTCCCAGACTGGTCTTGAACTCCTGGGCTCAAGCAGTTCTCTTACCTCAGCCTCCCAAAATGCTGGGATTATAGTTGTGAGCCATGGCATCAGACCTCAACTGAGGTTTTAAAATCTTTGGGACTATACAGTTTAAATGTCAGGGGTAGCAAAGTAATCATATAAAAACTACAGTATATGTATATGAAGTTTGTTAGAGAAATAGAATTGCTAATATTGCTGCCGTGGTATCTGTATACAATAATATACCAAGTGAGATTTTTATTGCTGATAAATATTAAAGTCTGTTCCAAAATCATTTAAACATTTTTAAAAATTTGGACATCAGGTTCAGAGAGTTTTCTGATCATACTCTTCATGTATACTGTCCTCCTTGGTTTGTGAAGGGGCTCCTTGTGGTTTGTTTGGCTTTACTTTATCATTTTTCTCCTTCACTCATATTCCATTCTTTTTTCCCCAAAGATGCTGATTAGTAGTATTTTTAATTCACTTATTTATTTTTGTGCGATATATCTCATTATGCTATTATGCATTTTAAATCAATGCCACGTTTCAAAGTCTGTTCACATGCCTTATGTATTTCTTCATTGCTTTTGATCGCTGTGTCCTATTTCATGTATTCATCCATCCCATTCTCACCCATTCCCTACAGAGAGACACTTTGGTTATCCTGATGAATTTTGCAAATTTAGTGAATTTGTTTTGTTGCTGAATGTCACCAAAATGTGCTCCATCACTTCCTAGGATGACTTTACTGTTGTTCTGCACCATCTCGGTTTGAACATAAAGAGTCACGTGAGCTTACCAGTGATTCGCATTGCCTCAGATGCTAATGTCGTCCAACCCAGTGGGTATGAAATGGTAACTCACTGTTTTACCTTGCCTTTCTCTTGTTGCTGGTGACGTTGAGCATCATTTTATACCTTTAATCACTGGATTTTCCTCTACTGGATATTGCCTGTTCATATTTGTTCCTGTTCCTTTCCTTTCTATGCTGGTAGTTACTGTGTTTTCTTAACTATGTTTAAGAAATTGAGAGTGAAGACATCCTTGTAGTACCTGGTGCAGGCTTTGTGTCTGTGAGATACCTCCTGAGGTTACTCCTAGAATTTCTTTTTGTCTTTTAACAACCCAAAGCTGTGCTTTTCCCTGCGCTGCTGATTCTCACCTGCTTTCCCCACAGAACCCCCTGCCTCCCTTGGGTGCAGCCAGGAGGAACCCTGAGCAAGCCCCAGAGGGTCCCTGCTTTGCTTAAAACTGTCAGGGGCTTCCCTTGGCACTTAGCTGGAAGACCTAAATCTTTGCCGGGTCTCAACCCCACCTCCCATGATTCAATTCTTGACTCCCGTTGTTCCCCATTCTTTATGTTCTGGCCACGGAAGACCTCTGCCTTATTTTTCCAGCACCTTCTCTGGGCCCAGCACCTCTCGTTCCCGGTGCTCCTCCTGCTGTCCTCCCTCCGTCCTCTTTCACCTGGATAACGTCTGCTCTTCCAGTTTCTCTTAGTGTCTTTAGGAAACCCCCCCTTGACCTTCATGCTATATTGAGTGTCCCTGTGCTCCCCTCTCCCATGACAACCTCTATTTCCTTCTTTGAAGCTCTTTCTGTACTTATAAACTGATATTTAATACATTTTTGGTTTCAAGACAAAGAAGGGAAGGGGGCAGAGGCATTTCCCTTGTGAACTTCATAATCATGAGGTCAGTACTTGTGCCTTTGTTTCTCCTTACTGCATTTTAAGCGTCTGGCCAAGCACCAGAGACATAGAAGTACAATTAATATTTGTTGAGAGTGGGATAAAACTGTAGGCTCATTAAATGCTAATTCTATCACTTTGTCTTCCTATTTTATTTTTACTAAACATTTGAACCTATTTTTCTATTTGGGACCACTTTTGATTCTGCCTTTCATATTCACTATGAAAATATATTTAATTGCATTTTTCTTGTTGATTGAATAAATATACTTAAATACATATTTTTCTGTTAATATTGTCTACAAGTGTATTTTTAATAGGGGATGTATTGTACATGTCATTACCTTAAATGTCATTATATACCATGCTGCTGTGTCATGGTTTGTATAATTGTTTCACTATTTTGAAGCATTAAGTTGTTTTCAATTTCATTATTTTATAATGAAATGTAATATTTCTTGGTATAAATTAATTTATTTTTTCCCCGAGTTATTTCTTTGAAATTGCTGCATTTGAACAGCTCTTATTAAAGGCTGCTAGATCATTTAGAAAGATTGAAGTTGGTTTCATTGCTAGCCGAGTGTACCTGTTTATCTAGAGCTCTACCAAAAATTGAATTTTATAATTTCATTGTATTTTAATGGCTCTGAAGTGTGACTTTAAAGTTGTTTCAATTTGCATTTCTTTCACTCCTGGTAAATCTTTGTATTTTTCACCAGGATGATTTATGCCCCCAATTTCTTCTATTTAAATTGTCAGTGTGCATCCTTTGATGTCCTTCTAATGTAATCAAATCTCTTCTTTTTGTGAGTGGTATAAGGTGCAAGTCTTCAGGATCTTATCTAGCTGCCTTTTATTTTTTGAAGTATGTTTGTAGCCTCATAGGATTTGCTTCTAAGAGTATTCCTTGGTACTCTTAGAAAATATGGAACTGCAACAGTATAGAGTCAGCTTTAGAAACACCTCTTCTTTATATATAATTTCCATGGGAATGTAGTTATGGCCCCTTACCACTATTAAGACCAAAACAGTCAACAAACCAAACAATAACTCTTCTCTTTATTGGGTGAGAAATAGCCCACTGAGAAGGTAGGAGGAATTTGCATAATGAAGAGTGTGTTTTCTTGGTTCTCTTTTAAATTTAAAAGTTACTTATGGATTTGCATTCTGTAGTGTCTCAGCATCATTTAGAATTAGGCTTTGCTTACTGAAGTCAAACTGCAAAGCTTCACTTATGTATGACTTAATTACCCTTTAATGTTAAAAAGAGGAAAAAGTAAAGAAAAAAAATCCTTTGGAATTGGTCATCATGATTGATTTTTGTGCTCAGAAGACCGACAGTCTTTTCTAAAAGTTTTATAGCTGTTTTTTGATCTTTTGCCTTTTTGTTTGATATTCTTGAATAATCTGCATAGTTTTGATATTTAATTCCCCTTATTCTTGTCAATCGGGACCAAAATTTGGGAGGTTGGCATTTCTTTATTCTCCATGCAGTTACGAGTTTCTTCTAAAGCATTTGAATTATGCAGAGCCTGGAATCATTTTAAGAGTGGTTTGACATGGGTATTTTAGTTTACTGGGAAGAAACAGACTGTGGAAACAAGTCATTGATGTTAAGGTTTTATTTTTTTTCACCATTTTTTAGTATTTTTCTTCCAATTTCTTTTTTCTTTACTGGTTTTTCTCATGCTGAAAATAATATGAACACGTGCATGTGAAGGACTGCAGGGGACAGCTGGGCAGCCTGCTCACTGTGTGAGAGCACCAGCCAAGGAGACCAATGACAGCTGCATAGCAGAGCAAGGGACACTTTTTTCTTTTCTTTTTATTTAAACTTTAGATTCAGGGGATACGTGTGCAATTATGTTATATGGATATATTGCATCATGTTGGAGTTTGGGCTTCTGTTGAACCTATCACCCAAATAGTGAACATAGTCCCCAACAGGTACTTTTTCAACCCTTGAAGGACACCTTTTTCATTTTTTCTTTCTTTCTTTCTTCCTTTCTTTTTCTTTTCTTTTCTTTGTTTTCTTTTCTTTTCTTTTCTTTTCTTTTCTTTTCTTTTCTTTTCTTTTCTTTTCTTTTCTTTTCTTTCCCTCCCTCCCTCCCTCCCTCTCTCTCTCTCTCTCTCTCTCTCTCTCTCTTTCTTTCTTTCTTTCTTTCATGGAGTCTTGCTCTGTTGCCCAGGCTGGAGTGCAGTGGTGCGATCTTGGCTCACTGCAAGCTCCTTCTCCTGGGTTCGCACCATTCTTCTGCCTCAGCCTCCGAAGTAGCTGGGATTGCAGGTGCCCACCACCACATCCGGCTAATTTTTTGTATTTTTAGTATTGACGGGGTTTCACTGTGTTAGCCAGGATGGTCTCGATCTCCTGACCTCGTGATCAGTCTGCCTTGGCCTCCCAAAGTGCTGGGATTACAGGCATGAGCCACTGCACCGGACGAGAGGCACCTTTTTCTAATTCATGCAAATGTACTCTACGAGCTGGTAGCCCTCATATGGATGTGTGACTTCAGTAGTTGCTCAGAGTTTTCTAGATCTTATATTTCTATGTGAGTTTCTTTTTTTTTTTTTTTTTTTTTTGATACAGAGTCTGGCTCTGTCGCCCAGGCTGGATTGCAGTGGCGCGATCTCGGCTCACTGCAAGCTCCGCCTCCCGGGTTCCCGCCATTCTCCTGGCTCAGCCTCCCGAGTAGCTGGGACTACAGGCACCCGCCACCGCGCCTGGCTAATTTTTTGTATTTTTAGTAGAGACGGGGTTTCACCGTGGTCTCGATCTCCTGACCTTGTAATCCGCCCGCCTCGGCCTCCCAAAGTGCTGGGATTACAGGCGTGAGCCACCGCGCCTGGCATCTATGAGAGTTTCTTTGTCTTTTTGTAACCTTGCTTTTGTGGTCTTCACAAAGAGATATCCAGTGGTCTGTGCCTTTTCCATTGAAAGCGTATTCCTTACTAAGTCAGCACCCATGGCTGGATGAGCATTACCTCGTTCATTACACCTGAAGTGAACATACTTGATTATGTGACTAATCTCTAAGGGAAAACTCCCCAGCTTTTAGTTGTGTATGCTGCTTTCTTCTCACCAGTATGAATGTCTGGGTTTTTAAAGCTGTGTAAACTGAGAGGCGTGGTCTTAGGGAAGAGCTCAGCTCTCAGAGATCAATCCAAATTTGCTAAAGAATCCTATTTTGTTTCTGTGTTATAAAAAACGAAAACCCGCCCCCCTTTCCAGCCTAATTGAGTATATTTCACAGTGGGATCACAAAGGCTCTGGTTTATGTCCCATCTGAGTGGAAACCTTGGTTCATGGAGTTACTTTTCTTCTCCTCTACGGTTCAGTGGTCCTAGAATTGATGTCATGATTAGGTCAACGTTAAAGATTCCACTGATCTCTGGCTTTTTGACTTCTTTGACCTACGTTTCCTGTGTTGGAAAGGGTTTAATTACACTTGACTTAAGCGTTTCTTTTTGTGCTTCCATGTGGGGTGCTGGAATAAGGTAGAAAGTTGATTAATAGTCTTGGAGCTGGGTCTTCTACTTTAAGACCCAGTTCAAATCTGCGTTCCCCGTGGGGACTTTGAATTTCTGCTCCCTGCTCTTTTCTAGAGAAATGTTCCAGAGAAATGTGACTCCCGGCAATATTTGGTAGCTCCTTGCCATCTGCTAGTCATCATTGGCTACGTCTCTTTCCTGCTATGAATACAGCAGTGTAGGAGGCAGATACTTGCCCATCTCCTTGTTTTCACGTTCCAAATTTAAGCATCTGAAAGTATTTTTCGTAAATTAGTCAGAACGGTCTTGGCCTTTATGAATAAACATGCTGTTCTGAAATGATACTAGTTTTCCCCCTTTAGAGTCAAGTACCTTCCTGGTTTCATTAATTCAATCTTCTTCCTAGCTTATTTCCAAGGAATTACAATGTTGACCCATATCGAGGTATAATTACTTCAAAATGTAAGTAGTTTTAACATGTAGAAACAGGTTAGGAAAGATACACACAAAACAAATAAATTGTCAATAACTCTCCTTTGATGAGGAGGATGGACATAGGCAGGGAGGAATACGTGGGCTTTATATGGGATGCATTTTATTTTTCTTCAAATGTTACCCTATTGTTTGAGTCTTTTTAAAGCACATCTATTACATACATAATAATTAAGTGGGCTAGCCGTGGTGACTCACGCCTCTAATCCCAGCACTTTGGGAGGTCAAGGTGGGTGGATCACGAGGTCAGGAGTTCCAGGCCAGCCTGACCTACATGGTGAAACCCTGTCTCTACTGAAAATACAAAAATTAGCCGGGCATGGTGGAGTGTGCCTGTAGTCCCAGCTACTCAGGTTGAGGCAGGAGAATCGCTTGAACCCAGGTGGCGGAGGTTGCAGTGAGCTGAGATCACGCCATTGCACTCCAGCCTGGGCGACAGAGCGAGACTGCATCTCAAAAATAAATAAATGAATAAATAAAAATTAAGTGGGCAAGATTTTGAAAATTATCTTAAATAGCTCTGTCGGTTCTCCATTTCCTTTTCTTTGCATGTTTGGAAGCAGGGCAGTGTTTCTCACCCGATTTTTCTGTTGTGTGTTTTCTGAATTTTTCAGAACATCTCTCTCACTTCTTTTCTGTTGACTTCAGTATGGCAGTGGCGGGGGAGTTGAGCTGAAATCCTGATTAATGTGGAAGTGTTCATGTTTCCTTACTCTTTTTAGCAAGAGATGGCATCAAGTTAGAGGAAGGCATTGTTGTTCTCTAATTAGAGCCATGAAATGTATCTTATTTGTCATTATCTTATTATTCCTTGGCCTGTTTGTTATTATTATTATTATTATTATTGTTATTATTATTATAATACTTTAAGTTCTAGGGTACATGTGCACAAGGTGCAGGTTTGTTACATATGTATACATGTGCCATGTTGGTGTGCTGCATCCTTGGCCTGTTTCTAGAGATCAGCACAATAAAGTTTGTAAATCCTTGTTCAGAAGCTGTAGTTTGAGCCTTTGCTGAATGAGGCCTTTTAGGAACATATTTTTTCTTTCTTTCTTTTTTTTTTATTGTATGTTTTTTTGAGAAGTCCAGAAAGTGTCTGATGATGTTTCAGATGCTCTATGTAAGTGGAAATTAATTTTTCAGCAAGAAGATGAAATCACAGAGGGTAAGATTGGTGTTTGCAAAGCATCATATTATCACTTGATTTAAAGTCAAATACCTGAACCTGAGTAATACAGGAAATCCCAAATAGTGACATTGAATTTAAGACAGCTTGACTTGCATTTTATAACTCCTGGCTGAACAGCACAAATGATTGCAGCCCATTCCTGAATTAATGTGTCTGGGTGTGGGTCACTTTGCACAGATGAGGGAAAAGTAGTCAAGTAAACTATTCAACTGCTGTTAATTCTTATGCATAAAAATATACAGAGTGCTGTTAAATTAGATATGAATATTACAGCGCTTAAATCCCTTAGCCCAAATGCAGTCAGTTACATTTGCCATGTAAGACATTTTAATTTAAACTTTAGTCAGGAAGCTGAGGAAACAGTCTCCTCTTGAGCCATTAAAAGTTGGCTGCATGTTTTTCTTTGTTGGCATTTGTAAATTGAGTTTTTCACAGGATTCTAGACTTATTTTTGGCTGTGTGTATAGAGCCACACTATTTAATGAAAATACAGTTTGATTCAGACATAGGGCGGTGTTGTTGAAAATTATTTTAGTAATGAAATTATCATAGTTATAAATTGATTTTGAAAATTCTAATTTTAGTGTTAGATGGCACCAAAGGGACTATTTTAACCTCCTACTCCCCACCTTGTGTGTTTTAAAATAAATGATTTCTAGAGGTTAAGCTGTGACAAAACTGTGCTGAGAATCTTACTGTCAAATTAGGCACCTTTCTGTGTGTGCTGTAACATGAGATCATGATAATTTAGATTGAAAATGGAGTTTCATAAATGCCTATTCAATTGTTTCTCTTTAAATCTGTTATTATTATATTTATCTTTTAATCATTATATATTTTTAATTGCTAGCATGTGTTAGACTTCATACATGTACAAAATCTATTTTATCCTCATAACAATCATGTAGCATATAGGAACTATTACGATGTCCATTTTTCAAATGAAGACACTGAGGTATAGGAATATTAAATAATTTGCCTTGGGGTAAGCAAACTGGTATGTGGTGGCTCCATTTCCATTACAGATCTCAAGCTTTTAACCACTCTTTATAAAAATCCTACCCAGTGCCTTTTTAAGTTTAAACATTATAACATTCTGAAAATGTCAAAATAATAAGATGAAATGGATGGTGAATGATGCCTATTCTTATGGATAATTTTTCCTTGCACTGTGAGCTGTTTTCTTCTGAAGCCTTCGACCTCTCTTCATCCCAGCGATGTAGGTACTGGAATGCTACGGAATCGGCTCTACTGTCTGCTGGCAGATGCGTTTTGGGTCAAGGTGGCCGCCAATGCTTTTTGGGTCCCCTGCAGCTGTTGAGACAATATGAATCTGTACGGTGGAGGTCTGCCAAGTTAGATGCTCAGCTCCTCATTATGTTTCGGGAACTCACACGTTCCACAAACCCCCTGCCCTGCAGTGGCTCACATCAGTGCATTGCTATGTCAGGCTGAATAATTCGCAGCATTTAGCACTTAAATTGGCTCATTGCAGACAATCCAATTAGAATAAAGTCTATTATCGTTTTGGTACCTTGGAATGAAATGGAGTGTTTAAGCGGTGAACATGCCACGTTGCCTGGCAGTTGCTCCATGTCTAACTCATATTCGTCTTGCAGGTTCTTTGCGTGTTGCTAAAATCACACCCTACCTTAATATGAGCCATGTATGAAGCTCAGTGACATACCTCTCACACAGGCTTTATTTTAATGTGTCAGTGTTTGGAGGGTCCCGAGAGCTAGACAAATACGTCTTAAAATCTTGATTACGTGTCCTGCTAACAATGTACATTTAATTAAGGTTGCTTTTCAGAAGAATCCAAGCAAAGGCGGGGCGTGGTGGCTCACACCTGTAATCCCAGCACTTTGGGAGACCAAGGCAGGTGGGTCACCTGAGGTCAGGAGTTGGAGAACAGCCTGGCCAACATGGTGAAACCCTGTCTCTCTGCTAAGAATACATTAGCCAAGTGTGGTGGCAGACACCTGTAATCCCAGCTACTCAGGAGGCTGCAGCAGGAGAATCACTTGAAGCCGAGAGGTGGAGGTTACAGTGAGCCGAGATCATACCACTGCACTCCAGCCTGGGCAACAAGAGTGAAACTCCATCTCAAAAGAAAAAAAAAAATGAAGAAGAATCCAAGCAAGCGTTGATAAAGGACGAGGCAGCATCCTGCAACTCATGAATCATGTAGCTTAGAGATCAGTAAAACAGAAGTTAGAAGAAACAGTTTATAGACTCCTGAATTTTTTCCCCTATAACTTGGTCAGTGATAAATGAGATGAGAAGGAAAATAAGGCAAGGTGGTGGAGAGAAGTTCCAAGGAAGACACTAATCAAAAAAATCCTTGGATTGAGACCAGGATAGAATGATGGAAATGTTTGATGTCAGTGTGAAAGTGAGGCATTCTCAGGGGACTAACTCAGAAAGAAACGAGAATTAAGTACAAGTTGTTCCTAACACAGATACGTTTATACTCATCAGGCTTATAAATGTGAAAGGAAATCAGTTATTGAATGGGAAATATATATATACACACACACACAGAGTATATATACATACATTGAATGTATGTATATGTGTGTATTTAATTATCCTATGATGCATTGTGGTACTCTGAAAATACTGTTGGGTGTTTGAGATGCCAATTATTCTTTCGGAGCCACATGTAAAGATAAGAATAATACCCCCTGTACAAATAGTGCTGAGGATAGGAAATAGTATGAAAAAGCTCCTTATATTTAGTAAGACCCATGAATGTTGTCTAATTATTGTAACTTTAAGCTCAGAAATCACATGGACAAGAAAGGTGGCAAGAATGGCTTCCTTTACTCCTTTAAGGTTTTGATAGGGCTATATTTGAATTAGATACCACAGATGGACAGGGGAGTGGTAATGGGACATGCCCTTACCGTCCACTGAATATGGCAGGGACTTAAACCATTTTTCTTTACCTCTCTCCTTTGTTTTTGTCTGACATACATTTTATATTGCCAGCCAACTTATCCTCATTGATTTATTTTACACTGTGAGTCAAAAGACTACCTCATTTCCTGGTGGGAAATCGTGGTTCTGTAAATACTCTTTTATCCTTGTGTAAATGCTGTTAAAGGCTTCTTGAGGAGAATTCTGTGGTTGTGAGAGTGGGACTAGGCAATCTCTGTAGTCCCTTCCCACACTGTAGTAAGGGAGTTGGTTTTGTATTTGGTTCCCTGCGCCTAAAATGTTCCCAAAAGTCGGGGCATTGATGCTTGTAATTCCTGTGTTCCTGCATTTCAAGTCAGAGACCTGAAGTAGCATCCTTGGTAAGCATTGCTTTTGAACTGCCAAGGAGTACTGGTTTTTATATGGAGCCTAGCCATCAGATACTGGCTCATCTCCTGCTTCATTTCAGGTGCTGCGTTGAGGTTGGAGTTACAGATGTGGTTGGTCATGCACAGTTAAACAGGGGAGTGTTTTGGGTCTCTGCAAAGTAAGGATGTGGCAGAAATAGCAATACATCTAGAGAATGATCAGATGGTGAGTCTGTTTATTATGCAACAAATAGAAAGCAAATTAAAATGCAGACAATATCCATGTAGTCGTCCGCGATGTGTGCACCTCTGTGCCTTAGGTGAAATTCCAGGGTCTAAACAGCTTTGTCCCTTCCTCCAGGATGGAGTTTCCTTCTTAATGATGAGCATGAATTACGAATCGGAAGAGGGTTTTGCCCACAGCCGTCACAAGACAGTAGGGGTAACTGGTCCATTTGGGGAGTGAAGATGGACAAACGGGAATGGTCCTGAGCGGTCCTATTCAGCTCCCTAGGGAATCGTGGTTGCATCTAGTCGTGGGAAGGGTTTTCTGTTTCATGTACCTCTTCTAAAGGAAGAGTTCTTCTCTGATTGATTTATCTGTGGACCTACTTATGTACTGTTCTACCTAGCCATAGGGTTTTTAAATAAAAAAGCTTCTGGAATTACATAAAAAGTTGTTACATGTGCTTTCCCTCACTCTTACCTCTGCAGCTATGAAGGCTGTCCTTACAAAAGGTGAACAGTCCAGTTGTGGGCAGGGTTTATGTAATAGCAGTCACTAGTAGCTGCTATCTTCTAATCCTATTGGTTACCCAAGAGAAGAAAAAAAATCATTATATGATGGTACCCAGGATTTCAGGTACTAATTAGGAAATTTTCTTGATTTCTTACCCATAACCAGCTACAGAAGTGCTTGAGACATACTATTGTGGAAGAGGAAGATGATCCCTGGATGAGATGTTTTTCTCCATAGGGAGATCGCACATGCCTGCACTTGTCCCCACATCTCAGTTCTAGAACAAACTCTCCCTCACTTGTGAAAGACCCCAAACACTCCCCTACTTAATACCAACCATATCTGTACCTCCAACCTCAACACAGTCCAGAGTCTTTCCAGCTCTGTGTCTCCTGGAGGCCATGTCTAGAAATGCTCATCACTCTCAGGCTTCTCCCAAAATGCCATAGTTTGTACATGAATGAGCTTCTGCTGAGTGTTAGGATAGTTGTAATTCTCCATTTTGAAGTAGATTTTGTCAAGAGTTTTTTTTTTTTTTTTTTTTGAGACAGAGTCTTGCTCTGTCGCCAGACTAGAGTGCGGTGGCACAATCTTGGCTCACTACAACCTCCACCTCTCAGGTTCAAGTAATTCTCCTCTCAGCCTCGCCAGTAGCTGGGACCATAGGCGCGCACCACCACCCCCAGCTCATTTTTGTATTTTTAGTTTACACGGGGTTTCACCATGTTGGCCAGGATGGTCTCTCTCTCCCGACCTCGTGATCTGCCTGCCTTGGCCTCCCACAGTGCTGGGATTACAGGCGTGAGCCACTGCACCTGGCCAAGACTTTAGTTTTTTAGAGCAATTTTAGGTCCACAGCAAAACTGAGAGGAAGGTACAGAGATACTCCTTATGTCCCCTGAAATACACATATTTTCATATTTTAGCATTTTAAAATGTATGTAATGTTTAAACACTGATATACTGTTCTTTAATGAATTGGAAATACTTTAAAAAAACTTAATGGGACATTTAATAAAGGTGAATTTTGAATTGATGGTATCTTAGATTTGGTGAAATATGATGTTTTTCTTGGTGTCTCCTATTAAATGGTAAGCTTTCTTTCACTGGATACCAGAGATCCTGGCTTGTAATAGGTACTTTGTGTCACAGCAAACTGGGAGGGTCTCGTTATAATAAAATTAACAATTAATTCATTTCTTTTCTCCTTTCTTCTTGTCTTCCATCCATCTCCTTCCTTCCTTCCTTCCTTCCTTCCTTCCTTCCTTCCTTCCTTCCTTCCTTCCTTCCTTCCTTCCTACCTACCTACCTACCTACCTACCTACCTACCTACCTACCTACCTATCTACAGCTTAGGGAAAACGATTGGACAGATTACTATTTAGCTTTGGGAAAGTCTTATTTTCTTTTATTTTCATTTAATCTTAAAGATACTGGTAAAGATAAATCTTGATGAAGAGCTAACTGTTGAAAACAAAATGATGAGAGAATTAGAACATATCGAAGTAAGATGATGACAGAAAGCTGAGACGGAAAATAGTATGCTAAAATCTAGTAGGTAATGAGATGGATCTTTATCTCTTGGTGAGGGCTCAACATTACAGGTTGAGTGTCCCTAATCTGAAAATTGGAGCTCCAACAAATCACTTCAAAATGTACGACTTTTTGGATGCCAGCATGACATCAAAGTGGAAAATCCACACATGACTTCATGTGACGAGTTGCAGTCAAAATGTCACAATTTTGTTTCAGGTACAAACTTATTAAAAATATTGTTTAAAATTACCTTCATTCTGTATGTGTATATAAGGTATATATGAAACTTAAATGAACTTCATGTTTAGACTTGGCTCTCACATTTAGACTCAAGATTTCTAAGATATCTCATTAAATGATTCATTTGAAAATATTCAAAAATTTGAAAAAATCCAAAATCTGAAATTTTGGATTTTTTGGAAAAGGTTACTTAACCTGTACTGGATTCTGTATTTAGAGGTTAGGAAATTGGTTTCTTTCTGTAACATCTTCATGTGAAGCAAAACGCAGAGTTTATGCATATTGAGCTTTATTAAACCATACCTTAACATTTGTACATGTCACTTTACTTGAGATTCTTCAAACTCTGTTTGTTTAACATAATAAATTAAGCATCCAGATCTGTCTTTAATGTATCAGGCATGACCCTAGATTTCGTGTAAAGGAAGCTCTTCCAGAAATGTAAATTTTGCTCAATTAGTCAATGTTTTGCAGACTGTTGAGTTTCCTTCTGCAGGCATATCCTGCTTGTAAGTCTCGTACTTTTAAGTGAATGTGATCTGCCCTTGGGATTCCTTTTCCCCAGCAGCTTGCTATTTCTCAGCCAGAAGGTACTAAAATCACCTTAAGGAACTTGATTCATAGGTAAAAGATAATTCACAAGTAATTCTGGCAAGCACTCTTCTGGATATCTGCCCTGCATGTTCACTTAGAAAGATTGTTCAGTCATTCAACACACATTTCATGAATGTTTGTGCTAAATGCTTGGCATGCAGGCTTCCTGCCTTCAAAAGATGTGTGGGCTGGATGGGGAGATGGACAGGAAAGTTGGCAATAGTAGCAGAGATGCACAAGGAGCGACAGGAGCATGGAGGTGCATACACTTGTGTAGGAATATGTCTGTGTGAGCGTGTGTGTGTGTGCGCGCTTGTATGCGTTGTTATTACTGCAGGACCTAAGGGGAACCCTTCTTTGGTACAGACTCAAGAGCCTGCATTTAACTATTTCTTGTCTGCAGCATGCTCTCCCTCTCCCTCAGCTGTCATATAACTTGCTCCTTAGCTCAGTTCAGGTCTTTTATCTTTTGAGACAGGCTCTTACTCTGTGGCCCAGGCTGGAGTACATTGGTGTGATCATGGCTCACTGCAGCCTCGACTTCCTGGGCTCAGGCGATCCTCCTGCTTCAGCCTTCTGAATAGCTGGGATTACAGGTGCGTGCCACCACACCTGGCTAATTTTTGTATTTTTGGTAGAGACAGAGTTTCGCCATGCTGCCGAGGCTGGTCTTGAGCTCCTGGACTGAGGGCTCCCAAAGGGTTGGGGTTACAAGCATGAGCCACCATACCCCACCCAAATTAACCTCTTTAAAACATTATGTCTATCCTGCTCTATTCCCTTATGCCCCACTGCACCTTCAATTTTCTTCATAAAGATTATTCTCACTAAGTATTGTATCTTTGTTGTCTCACACTCTCCAGTAGAATTTAACTCATTTTACCCTGTTGTTTTCCCACTGTCTGAGCTTAGTAGGTGCTGATTAAAATGTATTAAGTTAATGCTGTGACATACCAGCTCTGACTTTTCCATAATTTGAGCCCATTAACTATTTGTGTCTTCCCCAAACTTCACAAAATTAATCATTATTTTGCACGTGTGTAGGTGGAGACCCTGGGCTGTGTGAAAATAAGTGATGGCTTTAGAAAAGTGCTAAGAATTGATTTAACCATACATCGTATTTGCTGTTCCTGTGCATATCTTTACTTGCTCAGTGAAACCGCCAGTGTTTTCCCAAAAGCAGACACTGTAAATGAAAGTGTCTGTTTCTTATTCATGATTCCTTGAGGAGAAATATGCAGAGACAGTCTGCAATAGATTGTTAATTGGCCAGCTTATATGTTACTTGTAATATCTTTTCAGGGATAGATAAATAATAGGGGGCGGGAGTGGAGAAAGAAAGGGAGGGGCAGGAGGGAGGGCATGAGATAAAGAAGAAGAGAGGATGGGAAGAGGGAATGGAATTTCCCTTCCATTTTGGAAATAACAGTAACGTCTTGCTACCATCTAGTAAGTATTTATCTCAGAAATGGAGAGATCATCATTATGCCTATTTTATGGATTAGAAAACCAAGGCTCTGAAAAGCTAAATAATTTACTCAGGCACCCAAGCAGGAACTCCAGCCAAGTTCTGACTCTCCAGCCTCTGTTGTTGTTTCGAGACAGGTTCTCACTTCATCCACTGGGCTGGAATGCAGTGGCTCAATCATGGCTCACTGCAGCCTCAACCTCCTGGGCTTAGCCATTCTCCTACCCCAGCCTCCCGAGTAGTTGGAACTACAAGTGTGCACCACCATGGCCAGCTTATTTTTTGTATTTTTTTTTTTTTTTTGTAGAGATAGGGTCTCACCATGTTGCACAGGCTTGTCTTGAACTGTTGGGCTCAAGCATTTTGGGAGGCCCACCTCAGCCTCCCAAAACACTGGGACTATAGGCGTGAGCCACTGTGCCTGGCCTTATTGTTTTTTCTATCACTATACTATTATGCTATAAAATATAGTTAAAGGGGATGTGTTAACTATTAATTTTATCAAGTAAATGATTCATCTTTGAGAATAACTAGGAGAAACATCCATTTCCGTTATACTATTTGCTATAAGACAATTTCATAGACATATTTAGAGGTTTCTTTAAGATATCCTGTATTAGTTCTTATGCCATAGAAAGCTAGGGCTTTTCCCATCATTGGATCTCCTACTGGATTTTTCTTCTTTTCTGCTACTCAAAATTTATGTTTCCTCTTGGGCTCACTTTCCTTTCCTCAAAGGTGAACTGCTGTAGCGTGTTCTCTCTGTGCCATGGCTCCAGTTGGCTGGCAGTCAGGCGGGCTGCCCTTCTGTCTGCCAGAATGGTCCTATGACCATGCAGATCCTGACCTGCACTTGCAGGTCACAGGGTCAGCTGCTTCTGGATATGGCAAGTCCTAATTTGGAAACTGGATTCCGTCCTGCCTACCAGCAGCCCAGGAGGAAGGAAATGGAGTTTGTGGCGGAAGAAAACCGGGTATTGTTATTAACAGGAGGGTATATTAAGCACTGTCATTTTTAGCACATTCTAAATAAATGCCTTATATTGAAGAGCCAGAGAAGGAAACGGAAACTTTGAAGCACCTTGATTAAAAAGTATGAGTTTAATTACAATTGGCACAAATTGTTCAGCATCTCCCACGTGCCTGGCACGGCGCTAAGCACTCACATGTAGTAGTGAATAAGACAGCTATGGAAGAAATAATTGCTCCTGCTGAAAATATTGTGGCAGTGAAACAGAAGATGGGATGAAGTGTTTGAGCAGGTGATTTAATCCTCTGGTCCAGGGGTCAGTAACGTTTTTCTGAAAAGGGCCAGATAGCAAATGTTTTAGGCTTTGAGGGTCATGTGGTCTCTGCTGCAACTACTTGTCTTTGTCACTGTAGTGCAAAAGCAATTGTTGTGGACTGAATGTTTATGTTGCTCTGAAATTCATATACTGAAGCCTTGCTCCCCAGTGTGATAGCATTTGGAGGTGGGGCCTTTGGGAAGTAATTAGGTCATAAGCGTGGAGCTCTCATAAATGGGATTATCGCCTTTGTATGAAGAGTCAGAAGAGAGATGATATCTTCAAGCCAGAAAGGTTATATTGAAACCTTTGTAAGAACCCCACAGAACACACTGGTCCTCGATTTTGGCCTTCCCAGCCTCCAAAACTGTGAGAAATACATTTCTGTTGGTTAAGCCACCTAGATTGTGGTATTTTGTCACAGTGGCTCAAGGTGACTTAAGACAGAATCATAAGTAGTACAGAAACAGGCATGGCTTCCTTCAGTAAAACTTTATTTATAAAAACAGATGGCAGTCTGGATTTGGCCCATGGGCTGCAGTCGGCTGATCCATCATCTCGGTGCTTCTCCTTTTTCTCTGTTGTCCTCTGTGTGTGTGCCTTTGTCCTCATCCTGTCACCTTGTGTGTCCAAAATGGTTCCCCTAGCCTCATGGAGTCCAATGCAGGTGCTGAGAGAAGAGGAAAAACAATTTCTTCATCACAGGAAGCCCAGCCAACTTCTCTTTAAAAATCACTGGTCGGGGCTGGGTGTGGTGGTTCACACTTGTAATCCCAGCACTTTGGGAGGCCGAGACGGGCGGATCACCTCAGGTCAGGAGTTCGAGACCAGTCTGGCCAACATGATGAAACCTCATCTCTACTAAAAATAGAAAAATTAGTTGGGTGTGCTGGCTTGTGCCTGTAATCCCAGCTACACAGGAGGCTGAGGCAGGAGAATTGCATGAACCTGGGAGGCGGAGGTTGCAGTGAGCCAAGATTGTGCCACTGCATTCCAGCCTGGGCGACAGAGTGAGACTCTGTCTCGAACAAACAAACAAACAAACAAACAAACAAGCAAAATTATTGGTCAAAGTTGCCGCACCTGCCAACCTATACATGAGTGTTCACCAGAGAGGATTAGGATTCTTTTGTTGTTGTTGTTGTTGTTGTTTTCTGAGACAGAATAACTGGCTTGTCCCGATCATGACTTATCCCTTGGGATGAATACATTACTGTTCCAACAAAATCCCTGTTGATGAGGTAACCAGCAGTGTTTCCACAGGAACTCGAGCTCCTGGCTACTCCTAGCCTGGTCCTCTGACCAGCAGCACCAGTGTCACCTGCCAGCTTGCTAGAATGGCAGAACCTCGACCCTTCCCAGAACTACTACATCAGAATAGAATCTGCATTTTAGCAAGATCTGCAGGCCATTCATAGACACAGTAAAGTTTTAGACATGCTGGTCTAGAGAGGTAATGGAGGGCTATTTTGAGGAAATCCATGGAAATAAAGAGAAAGAGTAGCTTGAGTGGTTGGTAGCTGATATGGTTTGGATCTATGTCTCCCCACCAAAATCTCACATTCAGCTGTAGTACTCGGTGTTGGAGTTGGGTCCTGGTGAGAGGTGATTGGTTTATGGGGGCGGCTTTTCGTGAATGGTTTAGCATCATCCCCTTGGTGCTGTTCTTGTGATAGTGAGATCCAGTTGTCCAAAAGTGTGTAGCACCTCCCGCTTCTCTCTCTTGCTCCTACTCCAGCCGTGTGATATGTGTGCCTCCCCTTCACCTTCCTCCATGATTGTAAGTTTCCTGAGGCCTTCCCAGAAGCCAAGTAGATGGCAACACCATGCATCCTGTACAGCCTGCAAAACTGTGAGCCAGTTAAACCTCTTTTCTTTATAAATTACCCAGTCTCAGTCTTTCTTTCTTCCCTTCCCCCTCCCCTCCTCTCCTCCCTCCCTCCCTTCCTTCCTTCCTCTAACATCATAAAGTTTTTTTTTTTTTTTTTTTTTTGAGACGGAGTCTTGCTCTGTCGCCCAGGCTGGAGTGCAGTGGCCGGATCTCAGCTCACTGCAAGCTCCGCCTCCCGGGTTCACGCCATTCTCCTGCCTCAGCCTCCCGAGTAGCTGGGACTACAGGCGCCCACCACCGCGCCTGGCTAATTTTTTGTATTTTTTAGTAGAGACGGGGTTTCACCGTGTTAGCCAGGATGGTCTCGATCTCCTGACCTCATGATCCGCCTGTCTCGGCCTCCCAAAGTGCTGGGATTACAGGCTTGAGCCACCGCGCCCGGCCAAGTTTTTTTTTTTATATCAGTGCAAGAACAGACTAATATGGTAGCCCATCCTTGACTCCCATTTATATAAATGCCATTGTAATTCCAGTTTGTAATGATATCTCAGATTTAATCCACATCTTAGTACATTGTATGGTGTTTAGTGCGCACAGTGGACCACGGTTATTTAGAGGATCCTCCTTACTCCCTTTTGCCTCCAGCAAGTCCTGGCAGTGTTCATAGTGTTAGGAGGTTGAATATTTAAAAAACAAAACAAAACAGAAAAACAGTTCAGTAGGGAAGAAAACAAAAATCTGTACGTGTTGTCCTTTTCCACCTGTAATGTAGCGCATGCAGAAGACGGCATTTCTTGTCTTTATTTTGAAAGTCATTTGCCATCGTTCATGATGTGCAACTGCATGAGTACATATGACTGTCAAGTGTCTGGATTCTATTTCTGAATACAGGAAACTCCAGAGTTAAGCAACCAAATTCCATTTCAGAATCCGCTTCTATTTTTGTTCTGTTCATTTGATCTTTTCCATCGGTAGGCACATTAGCTTACTAAGCATAAAGAACTTTTTTTCTCCCAGCTATATATTCTCCACAAAACACTAAGGGCTTCCCTGGGAAATAAATCCCTGGCTAACGGGAAATGTGGTTGGTCTCATGGTGTATCCTCAGGTCTTGGACAATGGCTCTGTGCTTGCAGTCTTCTTTGTGTGACATTCGGAGGCTAAGCTCTCAAATGTCCCTTGAATTTCATTAACTGGTGTGCTGTTTTGAGTTAACTGTGGAGAGAGGCCTACTGGAGATGGTCCCTGCCAGTTGGGCAGGTCTCCCACTTGGCTGTTTTGAGAATTGTTATATCCTGTACTATGGAAACAGGATGAACTTGGCCATGAGTGTGGGCCAGAGCCTTTATCCCATTTATACGGACTTGCTGGCTGAGTTTTGAGAAGTGCATGATTTCATTTGGGCTGTGGTTTGGTGCTAACCATGTGAGTCTGCAAAATGATCCTTTTTAAGCAGAACCAGGACAGAATAACCCTGGAGCTATATTTGGTGTGGTTTGTCTGCAAGGGTTAAAAGCTCACTATAGGATTTTGCTGCTTTATAAAATTGAGGCCTCCTTGAAAGATGTGTTATTTCTATGCTTTATAAATCAGATTATCTTCTTCTTGCAATAGTCATTTGATGTTTAATAGAAGCTGAAGATACAGTGCCTCTGTAAAGATTTCATAATTGTTTGATTGGTAAAGGTGGACATTTTTCCCCTCTCCAGGTGAGGTATACATATGTTCAAAGAGGAATGGGGCAGGAAAGTGGTTGATGGTGGTCAGAAAGCCATCTGCAACTCAGGTGTTGTTCCTGCACCAGTCACCTAGCTGAATCTGAATGAGAGTTTTTTGTAAAGTTGTGGTAGAAGATAAATTAGCCTGATGATGGATTATGCACTATTTCTCTTCTGCTATAAGGGGTATGAGGCCAGAGGTTAGGAGACTCACATGCAGTCATGTCTGTCAGATGGAGGATGAAACTGAGAGTTGAGTGGCCTTCGAGCTCCCTCTGGTTGCTCATACCTTGTTTCTTTCTGCTTCTTCTGAGTTGGGAACATGCCCAAGAAATCTTGTAAGTGTGAAATACAGCATGCCTAGTCTCTCCCGCAGAATAATGCGACCCCATATTTGTTAACCATACAGACCTTAGAATGTGACAGTTTTCTACCTTAAGTGAATTGGAATGAAACCCTATCACATTTTCCAAACCAAACTTACTTTGCCTGAGTCCATTTTTTTTAATCCCCTACTTTCTATTTGAAAAATGAAATTGCTTGAATTTACTGAAAGAAAAATCATAGATAGCAATTGTGAGACTACATGAGGAGGGTATTTATTCAGATTTCATGGATGCGGCCAGTATTTTCTGGAACATGATGCTCAAGTTTATGAGCATTTAAATTATAGGATGCTATTTGGGATTCTCCCTAAAACAAAAGCTTTTATAGTGTGATACTGTGCTTCTAAGATGACAAAGACACTTGTTTGATTTTTTTTTTCATTTTAGTTTTTACTTCTGTTTGAAAAGTTTAAATATATTTTCTAGAGATGTTGGAGATAAGGGGGATGAAAATGTCTTATCTCTTTTCAGGCTTGATATATATTTATAGAAAGGTATCAGATGTATTGTGACAGTCTATAGATGTAATAAAATATTTCACTATAAAACAGTTGATTGGAGTAGTACAGTGGTTCTCAACTAAAGGTGATTTTTCTTTTCCCCTACTCCTGGGGACATTTGGCAGTGAATGGAGACGTGTGGTTGTCACAATGGGAAGGATGTTGCTATTGGCAGTCTAGCGGGTAGAGGCCAGGGATGCCGCTGAACATCCTACAATGCACAAGGACAGCCCCCACCGCAAAGGAGTCTTCCGCCCCAAATGAGAAAACCTGGAGTGGCATAACCAAAACCAGATGCTTTAATAAATACCCAGCCCTAAGGTTTTGGTATTTAAAGTGACATTTAACATCACCAAAAACATGTCAAAAATGTATCAGCCATTTAACACATGCATAAAGCCTTCTTTTTTAAAATAACAGATGTGAGACTTCTGAGCCACATTTTTCCTAGAGGTTGTTCTCTCTCTGAGAATGAATACCGAGGTGCTATTTCACATTATAAAATTTTCAGCTACTGAAGAATCATGTTTAAATTTGAAAAAGAAATACTTTGCTTTTTACCAGATCGAGCGTTTCTTTAGTGGCATTCTCTTTTAATCCTGTGATTTTCAAGTGACCCTGTATTTAGTCCTAAAGTTCCTTTTCTTGACTAAACTCAACATTTAGTTGTAAAATGAGTAGCCCATTCTGGTTCCATATGCTTTTTATCATGGGCTTCCTTTGAGAAAAGCCCATGCATTGTACCTAACTGTCCTTTGGATGTGAATTTTTTCATTGTGGATTACTGCCCAAAAAAGTGATGGATTAAATTGTTAAACTCATTTTAGATGTGACCTGAGATGAATAGAGTGCACTTGAAAAGTGAAGCACAGGTTGTTTATGAGCCGTCGTGTCGGCCTCACATTTCAGAGTCAGTGTAGATATCTACCCCTCTAGCCTTATGGACGGCAGTGATTCAGGAGCAAGAGCGAGCAGTGGGTTCTTTTTAACATGACAACCTTTTGACCTTGAGCTGCATTAAGGCTTTCACATGCGCAGTTGGTTAAGATTTTTATTTTCTTCCTTTATTTCATTTGTACAATATGCATAGAGAGTCGTGGATAACAGTTTAGACTAAATAAAGGACATTGAATTGTTAGTAATGAAATAGCTTGTTATAAT
Organism: Macaca fascicularis; assembly: GCF_037993035.2. Classification (NCBI taxonomy): domain Eukaryota; kingdom Metazoa; phylum Chordata; class Mammalia; order Primates; family Cercopithecidae; genus Macaca; species Macaca fascicularis. Next base: position 125,024,159 of record NC_088376.1, read on the forward strand.
TAAAATTATTAGTAATGCTCTTTCCTGTCCTGAATACTTGGATATTGACATACTTAATGGTAGAATAACAGAGAATGCAGTATTTTTTTTCTTTTACTCCTACAAATTGCTTTTAAATTCTCTAAGATCTAGTTGACAATTACCAGTGTAAGTATTTATAGAGAAAGATAAAGATGGAGCTACCTACACTGTATCTATAAATACAGCTGTACATATAAAATTTGATGGTGACAGCCATCTTGCCTGTATCAGCTGTGCATGTTTTTATGAAGACTTGAATATAAAATATTTGTATTTATATAAATTTTTTTGTATTTTATGTGACTTCATATACTCAAGGGTGACTTTGAAAGACATCTTGACCCGGGGACACCAAAGAGTTTATTCCAACAATTGCATGTGGAAGAATGTCAGTGATTCCCTGGAGGTCAGAGTTCCATCTCCCCCTGTCTTCTGAGCAGTGTAATGAAGGGCTCCCAGCACACGGATGATCACTTCCATTCCCTTTGGGATGTAGACCTGCATCGTACGTGTTGCCTCTTACTTTTGACTTACTGTGAACAGCTGTTTTCTTCATCTGCCAGTTAAAGACAAATTACACGGAGGAAAGGATGGAAAATACAGGAAAAGAGTGTGAAAGCACAAGACCTTAAAGCTCTGGATGTACACTTGTTCTTTGTGGAGCCAAGCTTCATTGTGGCATCATCTATGGGTGTTCCAAAATTACAATTATATTTAGAGAAATAATACAGGTAATTATGCTGTCGAACCACTGTAAAGGAGAGCATGTAAAGGAAGGCAGTGTGGCCAGGCGCAGTTGGCTCATGTCTGTAATCCTTCCACTTTGGGAGGCCAAGTCTGGTGGCTCATCACGAGGTCAGGAGTTCGAGACCAGCCTGGCCGATATGGTGAAACCCCATCTCTACTAAAAAATACAAAATACAAAAATTAGCCGGGCATGGTGGCGCACCTGTAGTCCCAGCTACTCAGGAGGCTGAAACAGAAGAATCGCTTGAACCTGGGAGGTGGAGGTTGCAGTGAGCCGAGATTGTGCCACTGCACTCCAGCCTGGGTGACAGAGTGCAGCCCCTAATGCATTGCTTAGAAGGGCCCAAAGGCCTTTCCTGCCCGTGGGCCATGTGTTATGGTTCCTGCAGCCTCCCCAGCCTGATCTTCTCTACTTGCTTTTGCTCATTATGCTCTGCAGCACTCACTGCTGGGCCTCTTTGCTCTGTTCTGATTTGCATTCTTGTTCTGTGCTCCCTGTGCCTGGAAGGCTCTGGAAGGTTTTGTAATGTTGAGCTCATTTTCACCCTCAACATTTCTGCTTAAAGGTTTATTACTTGTTGTGGCTAACTCCAAGTTACTTTGCTGCTGTTTTTCTGGAATTCTGCTTGATGATATTTGATGAATAGAATAATGTTGGCACAGACACACTGCTCTTCCATTTCATGTGTGGTGGTGGTATATCCACAGTCTTTTTTGATTCTTCTCTTACTGTGGTGGCCACGTTACCCGTGCTACTTCCAGAGCTTAGCTAACTTCACTGGATCTTCTGGTGAGGCACTGTGCGTCCCTGGGCCCAACTAGGTTATTGCTCTTACACTGGTCAAGCCCCCCGTGTCCTCTTAGAGCTGCCTTCCCACCCTCCTGTAACCTTGACTTTACTAATTTAAGTTTATGATCTAACACAATCAAACTCACAACTGAGTCAATGTTGTTTACTTTCTGGTGGCTTCAAAGAAAGAACATCCAACCACCTCCATTCCCCTCAAAAAAAGAAAAAAAAAAACACCAGGAGATTTGTTCAAGGATGATGACCATATTATCGTTTTTCATTGTCTGATCCATGTTATTTGTTGGGTGGATTTTATAACAAACTCTCATATTTAATAACAAAATGGTGTTTCTGTTCTTAGCTCCAAAGCCAGACCTTTGGTCCTGAAGATTTTTAAGCTTCTGGTTGAAACATTGCTCTTCTATGTTGTCTTCCTTTCTTATGGACGGTTATTGTACTCATGACATTCATCATTTGTAGTTTCATATTTTTACTTTTTTTTTTTTTTTTTTTTTTTTTTTTACTATTTAAAACATGTCTTTTGCTAACAGTATTTTCCCCTGCCAAAATCTGTTTGCTTTTTAAAAATGAATAAGCTTAGATTTACTCTCCAGGTCTATTATATGTCTCCTGCTAAGTGTGTGTCAGATGGGGTCTGCAGGTGTGGGACCAACTAGGTGCTTTTTGAAGCCGATGGTTTGGTAAAGGTTTGTGACCTGAGAGCTGCATCTTTTGACCGGATATTACATAGATTCTTGTAATGCAGCACTGCATGGAATCATCCCAATGTGGGCATCGGTGTTGAACACAACAGACCATAAAATTCCATTTCATTTCTGTTGCATAAACATAGGATCACAAATAGTGTGATTATTTCTGGCAGCCTCAGGCGTCTTAGCCAGGAAGAAGATGTAGGAGACTATGAATACTTAAATATAAGCTTTTCCACATGAGCTGACCAAGTACCTTTGGCACTGGCCTTTAAAAGGGTCAAATATAAAAACATCTAATACGATCACTTGCCGAGTTCTTACTGTGTGCAAGGCGCTGTTTTCATGCTTTCATTTGCATTATAGCAGCTAGTCTTCAAGCTAGCATTGTAGTGCCTTACAGTCTCACTTTACAGCTGAGGGTATGGAAACCCAGAGAGATCATGAGACTTGGCAGAATTGCACAGTAAGGGCAAAAGGTGGGTTATGAACCCATGTCTTTTGACTCAAAACTTGTAACCACCACCAACAAAATCTTGGGCAGAAAAAATTCAGTTTCTCTCATGGTTCTCTCACAGTTCCTTTGATCTTGATTGGTTTTCCCTTGCAGGTTTTTCAGGTGCAGCATTCTCAGGTTCTCCTCGTCTCAGTATCTCATGGGAGGTAGGCAGGCAGTGCTGCAGAGCCTTCAGGAAGACTAATCTGGACCAAGACTAGGGCTAGAATAAATGAATGAAACCCCCCACTTCCCACTTCACTTTTAGCTAAAAAGTCCAAAATGGTCAAATTGGCCATCTGGAGAAGGACTGCCAATTAGAAAACCCATATGGCTGAGAATTTGTGGTCAGACAAGCAACAATGAGCACAGCCTCTGCTGCGATCCTATGATTGGGGTCCCCAAAGCAAATTTCTGCTGGAGTTGGTCAGAAAGTATAAATATGCAAAACAAAGAGGTAAAAGACAGTAGGAAATAGTAGAGCCTGGGTCTTCGTGGAAAGGTACATTCTCTCTTCAGCTTCAGGTTAAAAAGTAGTAACAAAACCCTAAAAACCTGGTGTTGAATCAAAATGATGCTGAGATACGATTTTGTCCCCTCTGCAGTGAGAGTGCTGATCTGTGATGGCAGAGATATTTTTTATTCTTTTTTTGCTCTCAACTATTAATTGTACTGGGTACCTGAAGGGCACTCATTAAATATGCTATGAACGAATGAACAACTCACTGTAAGCCTCAGTTTCCTCATCTATAAAATAGTCATGATGAGAGTTCACAGCTCAGGGGATAAAATGAGATTCCCCACCAAGCACACTTTGTTTTTGGTGGCTGGTGAGTGTAAGTGATAATGGAAGTGTTGACTGTTAATAACAATTTCCACTAATTGATGAATTGATTATTACCATGTCACTCCTCCATGCTTTACCTGGTAACAATGACCTTTTGCAAAGGATCAACTAAGACCATTAGAGTGTGACTCACATTGACCGTGGCCACTGATGCCCCCTTGCACTGCTCTCCAGTGCCATGATTTCCTCTCCATTTTCTAGAGTGTTTTTTAGACACTGTATGTCACCAGTAGCCATAGGAAACGGTGAGATAATCAAACAGATTTCTGCCTTCTCTCCTCAATGATACCAGTTTTTTCTTTCTTTGGCATTTATATCAAACATATAATCAGTAGATCAGCTAGTTTGAAAATAGTCTCCACTGCAGAAATTCACCCCATTAGATATCTGTGCCATCAAGCCCAGGGAAAGCAAATTTTCTCTCTGCAAGTGAGCCACATGTGGGTCAGGCAGGCTCAGGCTTTCGCTCTTGCACCTGTGTTTTCACGCCTGAATATTTTATGGGCTTAAAGATGCAGCTACAATTTCCTCGCTTTGTGGGGACATTTAGCTTGTTCTACAGGGTGTTTAGACTTTCAGTGGTGTAGGGACCTGTATTCTAACAAGAACAAAAGAAAGGTGCCAGTCTTAAGCATAGCTCTCATCACATTAAGTTTTATATATGCATATATAAAGATATGTGTATATATTTTTTAATGTATGAATTAGAATCACTGACACTGCATATTCTGATGTATGTCAGAATGCCCTAGGAGATGGATACTTAAGTAATCTGTAGAGTGGATTATATCCTTGCATTTGCTCTAAAACTTGGATTTTCTAATACTGACTCTGCTATTCACAAAATTTAAATATCTTTTCTAGGCATATGCATTTGCAGTCCTGTTTTTCTGCTGTAACAATAGTCCAAGTAACAGTGACTTTAACAATATGCTGAATGTTGTTCTCATCTAATAGTCTGCCCTCCAGCAATTTAGGGCTGATCGGGTGACTACGTTGAGCTTATCCTGACTACTCCTATCTTGTTCCTCTATTGTCCACCACCTGTCTCATGATCACAGGTGGGGACCCCAGTTCCTGCCATCATATTGGCACTGTGGCCAACTGGAAGGCACAAAGTATAGAGTATGTCTCATTCTCTTTTAAGAGTATGCGCTGCTCCCACTCTTGTCCCATTGGTCAGAATTTATTCACATGTACATACCTAGCTGCAAGGGAAGCTGGGACGCACAGTCTTAAACTTGGGTGGCCAGTAGCCTGTGTAAAACTTGAGTGTTCTATTTCTTATTTTGTTGAAATAAATTTACATAATCTTCTAACCATGGGGAGCCTATTTGTCCCATTGTGTATCATGGCCCTGGTGCTCAAATCAGTGGCTGGCACATCATGATGCATGGGATGTATTGCTTAAATGAATGAATGAAATGGAGTTCATCTCCTCTTTGGAAGTTCCTGAGTGTGGAGTTCCCAACAAGTCCCTTCCACCTCCCTTTCACAGCTCTTCTTTCCATTCTACCGGTTTATAGACATCCTCCTCTCCTTCCCACACATGTGCCTTTACTGGCTCTGAAGAGAGCTGCCACGTGTAGCCCCCATCTCTGCCTCTCCCTACACCAGGCCCAGAACCCACATTCCCTTTAACTGTTGTGCATTTTCATAAACTGAGGTCCTTCCCCCATCCTTGTCTCTCACCTCAAAACACATTCCAGTTTGCTCATTTCTTCTTTAAAAGTGTGATCTACATAATGGAGCACAGCTTCTCAGTTTTGCAAGTAACAGATGGACAGAATGCGTCTTGCTTCGTGTGCTTTTGATGGACACCCTGTCTTCTCCACACTCTTGACTACAACTTCTTTCTGTGTGGCACAGAACGTGGCAAAAATATGCACGTGCACACATACCCACTCACAGACCCTGTCCCACCAAAAATTCGCATTAAACAAACTTCATGGCAGGGAGAAATGAGCTTTCCTGAGTTTTCTCCAGATACAAAAAGAAACACTACTGGAAGCAGTGTAGACAGTTTTGGCATAAGGGCAGCTGGTCAGTGGTACATTTTATACCACTCTTAGTATACTTGTGCCATGTAGGGTTTTTGACCACTGACTTTGCTGCTGATCTCTTTTTTTAATCTTATTCTCATTCTCAGAGGCCTTTACTTTTTTTTTTTTAATATTGTAATTCCTGTATATTTGCAAGATGTCCCAAATTCAAGAAGTCATCATATATATAAAGTATGTATATCTTAGAATTATATTAATATCAGCGAACCTCACCTAATCCTGTCTGTCCTGGGCATTGTTCTGAGCACTTCATATGGAATATTTAATTTAATAACTGCTGTGGTTTAAATGATGGTGTTTCCTTCAAAACGCGTGTTGAAACTTAATCCCCAGTGCAAAAGTATTAAGGTGTGGCCTTGGGTGGTGATGAGGTCATGAGGACTTTGCCCTCATGAATGGTATTACTACCCTTATAAAAGGGATTAAAGTTGAATGAAGTGCTGTCTTGCCCTTCTATTCCCTCTGCCACATGAGGAAACAGCGTTCCCTTTCTCTGGAGAATGCAATACAAGGCGCCATCTTGGAAGCAGAGAACAGCCCTCATCAGACATCAGTCCTGCTGGTGCCTTGACTTTGGACTTCCCATCTTCCAGAACCATGATAAATAGATTTCTGTTCTTTGTCAATTACTCATTTTCAGGAATTTTCTTATAGCAGCACAGATGGACTAAGACAAAATTACCCTGTAGGGTAGGTGCTAGTTCTATCCTCTTCAAGTGAGGTGAGTAACTTGCCCATGAATTCTTTTCAGAGAGGAAATTCAGTACCAGGTGACTTGAATCCAGAACTCATGCTCTTGAGTGATCATTAAGCTCTACTGTATTTATTTGTGACTTTGAAGCTCGGCTTTGACCAGGTGGACCATGAGCATCATCATAGTTTACTGTACATCAAATAAATACAAGCCAGAAAGTAAGTCACATTCAACCTCCTACCTGCCTCCTACTGGTCAAAACAGAGCTGTGCTTGGTCTGCTGGAGGTACAGATGAGGTCCAGAGCAAGAGCTGTGTTGAGATGGGCTAATTTTCATCGTAGCTGTGTAGCTCCAGCTTTTCCTTAACATGTCTACTATGAAAGGGGATCATCGCATTTTAGTTCTTCCTAACACTGTGAGGGCTTTAGGTTATGGCATCTCAAATCCTTCCATTCTGGATGTGGAAATTGTGTGTTATTTATAGCTGACACATGAAGAGAATTACCAGAAGTGATAATGGAGGAGGAATACCTTCTGTGATTTTACTTTATCAAAAGCAACCACTGCGAAAACATCCCCTTACAAAAGCCATATGAGGGAATAGGATGTTTGGCTTAGAAGCAAAACTTGATCCTTGAAGAAGTTCAGACAAGTGATGTGTACAGAAGAAATGCTTTTAATCCCCACAGGTATCTTGTGAATCAAATGACCAGGCAGAGGAGGCTTTCTTTTGAGACATCCCTCGGGGATGCTGTGAACTAAAATGGGAATCGTCGTCTCTAAATGTAGTGCACCGTCGCCCTGTCATTTAGATGAGATGTAGCATCAAAGAAAATTACTGGGGATATTCAGTTGCTAAAGTCTTTCCTTGAAAGATGCAAGCCTTCAAGGAGACCTCACCTGTGTGAGAGATTGCTTTCTGGAGAGTCAACCTAGGCAAGCAAAGTACTTGAATATGCCCACCAGATTTGACGTCCCTGGCCTTCCTTTTAATGTGAGAACTGCTGGCCATTTCATTTTGACCCTGGTTTCACTGCTGTCGCAAAGTGTCCTTTTGGATCCCGTGGTAGCTTGTGCAAGGTTCCTCGTGCTCTTTCACATCCCAGACATGGAGTTCTCTTGTAAAACTAAACCCCATTTCTGGGCAAGGCTGTCTCTAGATATTATCAGATCCCCAGTCTTAGAAGCCAGTTGAAATACCCTTCATTGAGGATTTAAGGCTGATCGTATTTTCACTATTCAGAACAAATGCTTAAAAATAATGTAAAACCAACTTGCCTCTGATGAAGGCAGCTGAAGCCATCATACTTCATAAGTTCGCTCTTCTTTTCTTTGAGACCTGGAAACTTGGAAACATTTTCACAGCTTCTTGCTTATTTTAGAGGCAAGAAACATGCAGTCAGAGTGATCACAGTTTCAGATTTATAACAGGTGACGGCAAAAGGAGAACATTGTGCTCATCGAACTGCTGTGCCACTTCCACCTCCCAGCTCCAGTATATTTATTAACATCTTTTGAGTAAAGTCTTAAAATTATCTATTAAGCACAATTTTTCACCCTTTCTGACAGATCACTGTTGCTGCCAAGAAGCTTTTAAGCTGTAAATGAAAAGGAAAAACAATCCTGCATTTGATCTTCGGTTTTTTTTTTCCTTCAGTGAATTATCCTAGAATAGAATTTTGCCATGAGTGCTTTTATTGGAATTTAAAACTATAATACCGCCTTTTCCTTCTGTCTGGACTTAAGGTTTCCCACTGTTCTAAGACTGAATTTGATGTTATCTATCATATCTTAGAGAAGGTTTAAAAAATACTCTCCTTTGCATTTAAATTTCTTTTCTCTGTAGTTAACTAAATCTGAATGAGTCATTTTATCAAAGCTTTGATATGTATTTTTTTTCTGGGTGGCTTATCACCCCCTTTTCTTTGTCCTTTTCGGTTTTTTTACTTTAAAAGTTTTTTTTCTATTTAGTTGGATAACCACATGATACGGGTGTATAAACTTTTTTGTATGACCATAAACTTTGAAAATGGGTTTTAAGAAAGCATTTGCACCATCTTATCCTGCAAATTAGAAACTTTCTGATCTGGAAAAGGACTTTTGGTATGCCTCATATATTTTCCTGGAGTTTGATGTAAATTGAAATTTATTATGAATCAAATTCAATTTTAGGTGTTCTTGAGGAATCTGTAAATGCCAGTTGAGAAGGGAAATTGATTTCGCGTTCAGCAGTCTATGATGAATGTCCCCGTGTTTGACATGTATAAGTGTTCCACTTATATTAGTTATTTTTCCTAATAACCTTTCAGAAGTGTCTGCTAATGAAAGTTGTACCTGTTTTTTTTTCATTTAAGGTGCGGTCAATGGAAATATTTGCTGTTGCTCTATATTTTATGCAGAGTCTAATGCTTACACTACGTTATAAACTGAGTCTAAATGGAAAATGAAAATTTTCATTATAGTCGTCTCTTTTTCTAGGAGAAATTAACAGGTAGATCTTCTGGAATGAGAAGAGGTAATAGCATTGCTTAACATTTTCACCATTCAATATCCAGGTATAATTGGTTTCCAGATTTTTGCTTTGGGGGTGAAATATTTCATAAGTGGCCATTAATTTCCATAATAACTAATATAAAAACTGAGCTTTATGAATGGAAAAGTGGATTCAGACATCAATCATATTTGCTTGGGATCACCCCCTGCAGTTCAGCATAAATGTGTCATTTCCATTATAATACGTTTAAATTACTGCAGCAACTGGCAAAACCGGAACTGGGTACAGGCACAATGTCCACACTCACCATTTTGACAGTTGTTTGGATCCCGTTCAAACTGGCAGTCACACTTGCAGTGTGTTTAGGAGCAGTTTTTGCACAAATTAAGGAAGCATTTAAAAATAAAACACTTTCTGATAGAAAGCAGCTCTATATTTACTTACACGAGGATTGCAAAGCTCAGTGGAATAATTTGACATGAAGTGCTTCTAAGCAGACCTCAAACAAGCTCCTTGCCTCCCATAAGCTTAGAAAGAGGATGCTTACATAGCAAAACTAAGTAAATATGCACAGGGCTCATAAAAAGTCAGAAGTGATGGAACCTAAAGAAAAAGCCAATGCTTAATAAAATCGCAGTGTGAAGATAGATTGCTAAATCTATCGTCCTAGGAAAATGCCAGGCAAATACACAGAAACTGCTGAAGATTTTATAAGGTTGTTTAAGGTTTAGCCATGTAAAAGAAGTAACGTGCCGCATTTTGGGAGAAGATAATCCATACTCTATTTCTGAAATGATGGGCTTCTGGTTTTCAATAATAGTACATGAAATGATTTGAGAGTTATATTTAACTTTATTCTCCTGCATTGATCCAAAGGGTCCAATAAAATGTTAGATTTTATTAGTTAAGAAGTAATCATCTACTTTGCAAAGCTAAATAGGGAACTCTATTTTGCCCTTTCATGAAGAGATGGAGTTTCTGCAGCTGGAGCACCATGTGCAGCTCCATGGGCTGCCCCTGCCCACAGTGCCTTTGCAGTGTCCACCCATGTTTGATGGAGACAGAGAGTAACATTTTGGAGAACTTTTGAATTGAATGGAAAGAAGCATTGGTGGAGTCCATGTCTTGGCTTCCTTACTGACTTGTCTTTTATTTATTTATGTATGTATTTATTTATTTATTTAGAGACAGTCTTGCTCTGTGGCTCAGGCTGGAGTGCAGTGGCACAATCTCAGCTCACTGCAACCTCTGCCTCCCAGGTTCAAGCAATTCTCCTGCCTCAGCCTCCTGAGTAGCTGGGATTACAGGTGCCTACCGCCACGCCTGGCTGATTTTTGTATTTTTAGTAGAGACAGGGTTTAACCACGTTGGCCAGGCTCATCTCCAATTCCTGACCTCAGGTGATCCACCCGCCTCACTGGGTGGATCAAGTGCTGGGATTACAGTGCCCAGGCACTGACTTGTTTTTAATGTGGTTGCATTACTTTTCTTTTTCTGCACCTTCTCTAACTTTAAATGAAAAGTAACTTTTCCTAGGAAAATACTGAGTAAGTAATTAGTCAGTAGATAGGTGAGAGAGCAAAAGTCATGCATGAATGAATGAAACTTGAAAAATGTTGGACTTCAGAACACTTAATCTCATAGCAGTGAGGATACTCTGAAGGAAGTGCCAAGATTTTTTTTCTGCTTCACCGATTCCTCCTTTCTGCCCTGGTTGTTTTTGCATCTGATTTGGCATGTGCTCTGTGTGTCTTGTGATGATTTCTAGTTTTGTTCTCTTGGTAGAATTACTCATTTCTCAAGGGGATTTTATTGATTTTTATTGATTTTTTTATTGATTTCTATGGATTCAATAGATGCTTTTTTTGTTTGAGACGGAGTCTCGCTCTGTCACCCAAGCTGGAGTGCGGTGGCATGATCTGGGCTCACTGCAAGCTCCGCCTCCCAGGTTCATGCCGTTCTCCTGCCTCTTCCTCCCGAGTAGCTGGGACTACAGTCACCCACCACCATGCCTGGCTAATTTTTTTGTATTTTTAATAGAGATGGGGTTTCGCCATGTTAGCCAGGATGGTCTTGATCTCCTGACCTCATGATCCGCCTGCCTTGGCCTCCCAAAGTGCTGGGACAGATGCTTCCTATATGGTGGTCAAACCATTGTGGTCTAGTGGAAGGAGTTCTGTAGTTGGGGTCAGCCAGATTGACATTCTGATCCCAACAGCAGCTGTTTCTTATTGATCTTCTTAGGCAAATTAATTTACAGCTCTGTGTACTCTTCTTCTTGTATTAAATAGAAAGAATAGTGCCATCTCACAAACTTGTGTGGATCCAAGGTGATAATCATTCATGAGTGCGATAATTGCCATACTTGACATAATAATGCAGGAACCATTGTCCTGCAGTCGTCCAACATGCTTCATCCATATAAAGGGCTTCGCCCAGTGCCTGAAATATATGACTCTCATTATTATGATTCTCTATCAGGAATAATCTCAGAGAGTCAGATGATCAGTTAAGAGGTCAGTGATTTAGGCCAGGCATGGTGGTGGCTCATGCCTGTAATCCCAGCACTTTGGGAGGCTGAGGTGGGTGGATCACAAGGTCAGGAGATCGAGACCAGCCTGGCCAACATGGTGAAACCCTGTCTCTACTAAAATACAAAAAATTAGCCATGCATGGTGGCGTGGACCTGAAGTCCCAGCTACTTGGGAGGCTGAGGCACGGGAATCTCTTGAACCCGGGAGGCGGAGGTTCCAGTGAACCGAGATCGTGCCACTGCACTCCAGCCTGGGCGACAAGTGAAACTCCGTTTAAAAAAAAAAAACAAAAAACAGGTCGTGATTTTAGATGCCATAAAATATGACTTTGTGCTGAAGTAACCATTTAAATTTGACCAGTAGTCTCCCTCCAACCACCCCTTTGTTTTGGTCTTTAAAAACAGTTTTTTCATTCTTAAAATGTTTGACTCACACTCTATTGGCTTATGCTTTGTTTTTAAAGAAATATTTGAGGCCAAGCGTGGTGCTCATGCCTGTAATCCCAGCACTTTGGGAGGCCAAGACGGGTGGATCATGAGCTCAGGAAATCGAGACCATCCTGGCTAACACGGTGAAACCCCGTCTCTACTAAAAACACAAAAAATTAACTGGGCATGGTGGCGGGTGCCTATAGTCCCAGCTAAGTGGGAGGCTGAGGCAGGAGAATGGCGTTAAACTGGGAGGCGGAGCTTGCAGTGAGCCAAGATTGCGCCACTGCACTCCAGCCTGGACGACAGAGCGAGACTCTGTCTCAAAACAAAAAAAAAAAAAGAAGAAATATTTGATGTGCTAACCAGCATGTAAAAAAACAGATTTTTTTTTTTTTTCCTTTAGAAAGAATGCTGGCCGGGTGCGGTGGCTCATGCCTGTAATCCCAATACTTTGGAAGGTTAAGGCGGGTGGATCACCGGAGGTCAGGAGTTGGAGACCAGTCTGGCCATTATGGTGAAACCCTGTCTCTACTAAAAATACAAAAAATTACCAGGGTGTGGCGGCGGGCGCCATAATCCTAGGTACTTGGGAGGCTGAGGCAGGAGAGTTGCTTGAACCCTGGCGTTGGAGGTTGCAGTGTGCGGAGATCGCGCCACTGCACTCCAGCCTGGGCGACGGAGCGAGACTCTGTCTCAAAAAAAAGGGAAGGAAGTTAGTTTTGCATCATGAACAGAAATTGGCCATGGCCATGTTGGGGCTGTTCCCTTTACCTGGGTGCTCTCCCCGGAGCCATGGTCCTTAACCATCTGTGCTACCTTCTAACTCAGAGGCAGTTTCCATTTGTCACCACATCTGCTGTCATTTTCCAAACAGCAGAGTTAGGAGTAAGTGAAATGCCTGTTTTCTTCATATACCTATTAAATAAGAGAAAACAAAAATTAGACCAAGCTCCATTCACTCCTGTGAGTATACCCCATGGCCCTTTTTTCATTTTGTCTATATTATTGAGTCAAATTTAGGCTCAACAAATATTTATTGTTCACTTCATAATGAGAACTGTGTTAGGCACATTTACATATCTTATTTATTTCTCCCAACCATTATTTGAGATAGATAATGATGATGACCATGAATTCAGTTTTTTTAAGAGATGAAGAAAGAAACAGACTCAGAGAGGTTTGTCAACACAGCTGTTACACAGCTATTAGCCAGAAGAGCTAAGTCTTAAACTCTGACCTGGACAATTCTGTTACATTTATGTTTACTGTAACATAGAAACTTTGCCCCAAATCTCAAAAGTATTGCTTCTCTATTAAATGTCTTTTTTAAAATTATCCCAGAGAATAGAAAATGTAATTTTTATATGACTCACAGCAAACTTCCTTCCCAAACATGATAGGAAGAAACGAGTGAAATCTCCTTTAAATAGACATCTCAGTCTTTCTAAGTATTGTATGCCAGTGGGAAGAAGGGTAGTATTCTCCCTGGGATGTTGAGACAGTGTTTACAGATTTGTCTCATATCTGGATGCAGATCTCCTTGCCAGGTGCAGAATGAGGACTTTACGCCCGGTATGCTTGTGGTTGTTATAAAGTTCAAGTGAATTGTGTATAAATCTTTGTGTTTCCATGACAACTTTTTTTTCCTGATGTTCAGGTACCAGACGCAGAAAAATCCTTATGTGAAAAACAGATACAGATTCTTGTAGTAGGAAGGGAATTGCATTAGGGGTTGGAGTTTTGGAGTTCTTCTTCTAACCACATCCTGTCTTGGGAATTTTGCTGTATCAGTTGTGAACCTGTTTACTAAAAGTGCTAACAAAAATACGTGTAATAGGCTAGACGTGGTGGCTTACGCCTATAATCCTAGCACTTTGGGAGGCCAGGTGGATCACCTGAGGTCAGGGGTTCGAGACCAGCCTGGCTAATGTGGCGCAACTCCGTCTCTACTAAAAAATATCAAAAGTAGCCAGGCCTTTAATCCCAGCTACCCAAGAGGCTGAGGCAGGAGAATTGCTTGAACCCTGGAGGCAGAGGTTTCAGGGAGCCAAGATTGCGCCACGGCACTCCAGCCCGGGCAACAGAGTGAGACTGTGTCTCAAAATAATGATAATAATAATTTTTACCCTGTAAGTTTACATTGCCTGTGCAATACTGAAGAACACATAGCAGTGAAAAAGTTCTTAATACAGGGGAGCTTTCATCATGTTATTGATTTACTTGCATCATGTTATTGATTTACTGTCATCATCATCATGCCCTAAAATATTACTCTCTTCTTGGGGTACCTTGAAATTTCTTGTACAAGTCGCTTAGTGTGGGTCCCTTTGAACAAAGCATGAATGAAATGGCAGGGCCTATGCTCCCAGAGGATTGGATAGAGATCATCACCCTCCCTAGTCTGAAGATCAGAGAAAACAGAGAAGCCAGAGTTTAGGTAGCAGTTTCAAATCTGGGTTATCTCCTTATACTTCCTTTAGTTCACTTACACTAACAGTCATTTAACTTTTTTTCCCATTTAATATATATTGAGAAGCTGCTATATGCCTTGGTTCCAGCAGCAAAGTACCACATTTCGTCAGTTACCTCAGGGTTTCTCAACCTCAACACTATTGACATTTTGAGCTAATTTGTTGTTGTTTTGGGGGCAGTCCTGTGCCTTTAAGGGAGTTCCACAGCATCCTGGGTCTCTACCCACTGGATACTGCTGTGACACCTCCCATTTGTGACAACCAAGCCTCCCTAAACATTGCCCAAAGGTTCATTGGTGCACAGAAGCACCCTGGCTGAGAGCCACTGAGTTTTCACATATTGATGTCCCTGTGATCGGGGCACGTCTTACAACTGATGCCCTCCTGTTCTTAGGATTGGCAGAGGGGTTCTTCTTGGCTTGTGGCATTGCACAGCAGGTGGACACCGTGCTTCCATTGTCTTCCTCATTTCCCCTGGCCCCTTCTCAGAGCTGACCGTCAGCTGGCTGCAGTGGACATCTGGGGATTAGATGAAGGTAAATGTAAGTCCCTCTCAGTTTGAAGCTCTCTGACTTTATCACAGTCTGAAACTCCCCTTTTCACAGGGCCGGACAGCCTCGCGCTACATGCTCATCAATCTGTTTGTGAATTCAAGATCGTTGGATTCATTAGGGAATGGTGAGGATAGTTGTCAGCCTCTGTTTTGCCAAAGTATAATGTTGAAAAAAAATTTTTTTTCAATTTTCATCTAGTCTTTCCCACTGGACTGTACTATCACTGGCAATAAACTGGCTCTGGTTCTTTTTAAAGAAATTACTCTTATGCTGTAGCGTTTATCTGTGTAATTTTAGTTATTAAAATCTTTTGGGACCCCGACAGGGTGAGACCATTGGACAGCTGGCCTCCTCCCACCTGCACCTGGACTGAAATTCCCCGTGGCATTAGAGATGTTTCGTAAGGTGCTCCCTGCTGTCTGTCCTACAGATTGCAGTGGCTCTGCTAAAAAAGAACGGAATTCTGTGCAAGTCACGTGTGTCAGGAAGGGCTCTGCACAGTGGGTGTGTTTCTTTTTCTTCTTTGCTCTGCTCTGCTCTTCTGTGAAATGTACCAGCAGTGGACAGCACAGGGGCAGAGGTGGCTAGTGGTCATTGCACAGAATATCAGTATGTGTTGTAAGGTAGATAGTCTTCTCTTGACACTGAAAGTCCTTAAAAGGAAAACCTTGATGCCAGGTGCTATGGCTCACGCCTATAATCCCAGCACTTTGGGAGGCCAAGGCCGGCAGATCACCTGAGGTCAGGAGTTTGAGACATGCTTGGCCAACATGGCAAAACCCTTTCTCTACTAAAAATACAAAATTGGCTGGGCGTGATGGTAGGTGCCTGTAATCCCAGCTACTCAGGAGGCTGAGGAGGAGAATTGCTTGAACTCGGGAAGTGGAGGTTGCAGTGAACTGAGATGGTACCACTGCACTCCAGCCTGGGTGATAGGAATGAAATTCTGTCTCAAAAAAAATAATAATAATAAAGGTAAAAACATAAATGGAGGTGTAGCTGGAAGATTGAGTGAACTCATCTGAGCCAAAAAGGATACATCTACAAATTTTTCTGGGAGAGTATAATGGCAGGCTGCAAACATAAATTTGTCATCTCTACTTAAGTAATTTTGCTAAATTAATAAGGTCAACAATGGCTACCATTTATAGAACACATTGCATAACTAGGCACTGTCCTGAGAACTCTGAATATAAAGTGAACACTGACAGTGACTGTGAGGGGAGGCATGGCAGCAGACATGATTGCTATTTCTGTCCCATTAGGTGAGAAAAACGAAACACAGAGACATGATGTGGCTTGCCTAAGCTATATGTTCATTAAACATCACTGGTGAAATGAGATTTCCTCTGCTCAGCCAACTTTCTTATTGATTGATTCATTCATTTATTCATTCTTTTTTTTTTCTATCATCTCTATTTTTGTATCAGACTACAAATTGTTACAATACTTGACTTATTTATACAGTTACTAATTATTTAAACAGCACAAAGTTAAAAACTTGGCCGCAATATTATTAACACACAGCTGGTGATTAATATTTTGTGTCTTCCTCATACAATCCTAAAGTCAACTCCACCTTCCCTAGCAATAAATAAAATCACACTGGATAATTTTAAAATTTTCTGTCTATCAAATGTGTGATAAAGTCTGTGCTCTGACAGCAACTCTACAATTGGCAGAAGCTGAGAAACAAAATATATTTCTTAAAGTAATAAATAAAAATGTTAATTCCTGCCATGCCTGTGAGGTTTGGAACTGGGAACAGAGAAGGATTTAATTTAG
This sequence comes from Macaca fascicularis, assembly GCF_037993035.2. Taxonomy (NCBI): domain Eukaryota; kingdom Metazoa; phylum Chordata; class Mammalia; order Primates; family Cercopithecidae; genus Macaca; species Macaca fascicularis. The sequence goes on from NC_088376.1 coordinate 125,040,797, forward strand.
GGAACAGAGAAAGATTTAATTTAGAAATGACTTCATAAAGACTTAGGTTCTAATTAAGAAGATTGAAGGAAGAACATCAAACCCCACAGCCCTACATTTTTCTGTGGGCCTGTTTGATAGGGAGCTCTCCCACCTTCAGAAGTGCCCTCTGTACTACATGAATTGTGCTGTGCATGGTTTCATTTACATGGGATGCTTATCTACAGGTAAACCAAGTACAGGTATGATATTCCATTCCAGTGGATTTAGCTCCGTCTTGATTTTGTAAATGAGATGCCAAAAATACCTGGGCTCAGTAATTAGTGTCGCTTACTGCATCAGTGTGCTATTTTGGCATTGCTCTCTTCTGTTGCAGAAATTTGAAGACATCTGTTTACTTTCAACTCTCAGAGACCTTTTTAAGCACACTAAATTTGTAGAGCATGAGCTTGTTCTTATGTTAGAGCTCCTTGCGGTATCTTCCCTCTTCTAGAACTTTTTAACAAAATTATTGAAAATTAGCGAAAACATTTGAACAAATTTAGACATGGTATGATGAGAAATGACAGCTCTTATTAAAAGGAAGAGTGTTCTGCTAAAATCTCTTCTTGGGGGATGTATGTTTGGGGTTAAGTAAGGAAGAGTTTCAAAGGTTTCCAGCAGTGATTTAATCCTTTATAGAAAAGGCCCATGATTCTTTTAACAGTCACCAAAGTGGACCGACCAGGGTGACAGTGTTTTTATTAGCAATGATAATTAGTCCAGCTTAATCATGTGGGCATTTGAGCTTTTGATCCCATGCTAATTTGTGGGCCTGCAGAAGGAGATAAACCAAGTGGACTAAAGGTCAGTTTTGTGGTTGGCCTGTGTAATGAGCATCTGTTCAAAGTATATAAAAGACTTGTTTAAAAATTCACAACAATTTATGAAACCAGTTACAATGTAAAGGATGGTACTTAATTTATACTTGAGGAATTATACGTACAAAATATGTGACTCAAGGAAGGGTTCATTTCAGCAGCAATGGTTCTGACTGGTGCCAGGGCAATATGGGAATGATGAATTGAGACAAAGTGCACAGACTACGCAGTGAAGGAATGTCAGTGATGTATAGGAAATCTGAAGCTTTGGAGGTAGCCCAGATGAAGGTGACTTGTATCCATTAGGATTTATTCAGGCACGTGTAACAGAAAAGCCAGGACAAGTAGGGTAGAAGAAAAAATTGGAATTGATTGACTGAAGTAACTGAAAAGTCTGGGGCTGGTTCTGGCGTTCGGCTTCCTGCCTCTACGTGCCTCTGCCTGGGTTGGCTTCCTTTCTAGGCAGGTCCTTTCTTCGTGGTGGTTGCTGGCATTACTGGGCTGAAATCATCTTATAGTTGCAATGCCAAAGGAACAAAATCTTCTCTCCCTAAAATGTCTTGCAAAAGTCTTATCCTTGGACTAGTCATTGCATCTAGAGGGAAAAACTTGACTAATTGCCAAGTCTGAATGTCTGCTTGCCTCCTTTTTTAGAGGAGGCCCTGACCAGCCCCTGCTTGCCTTTCAGAAAGACTGAATATGGATTGAGGGAATAGTTTCTTAAAAGGAAGTCTGAGTGTGTCCTCAGAATGAGAAGAATTGATGCTTGCCAAGCAAGGAAAACACCTGTCCCATAGGAAATCAAGAAAGAAACTCTAAGGCTGGGCACGGTGGCTCATGGCTGTAATTCCAGCACTTTGGCGGGTGGATCACCTGAGGTCAGGAGTTCACGACCAGCCTAACCAACATAGAGAAACCCCATCTCTACTAAAAATACAGAAAATTAGCCAGACGTGTTCGCCCATGCCTATAATCCCAGCTACTCGGGAGGCAGAGGTAGGAGAATTGCTTGAACCTGGGAGGTGGAGTTTGCAGTGAGCCGAGATCGCTGTATTGCACTCCAGTCTGGGCAACGAGAGGGAAACTCCGTCTTAAAGAAAAAAAAAAAAGAAGGAAACTGTTGACTGCTCATTAATTCAGTCATTCCTTCCCTCATCCTTCCTACCAAGAATTACTGAGCACCTACTCTGGCCAGGCATTGTTCTAGGTGCTGGGAGTTCAGTAGTGCCCAAAACACCTTAAATTCCTTTCTTCATGAAGCTTATAACATTTTTCATGCTAGTGTTGTGGGGGGCGGTCAAGGGTGGGTTATGTCCTCCAGATATGGAGTGATTGGTTGCTATAGCTACAGTAAAAGGCAGAGGGGCTGACAGATTCTGTCGTGGGAAAAGTAATCAAGGGAACAGGAGATTCTATTAGAGAAAAAGAGGGGAGGGATGGAGAGAGGTTTGAATACCTCCAAAGTGGAGTCTGACTTTGGGTACCTGGATTATTGTATCAAGCACAGAGGGATTTAGCATAGGTGTGTAAAGAGCCTTTTTGTTAATTGGGAGTGAGAGTTAATGTATTTACCTTTGAGAATGCAGTCATGATACCGTGTTATTTTAGATCCTTTGCCTGCCCTGGAAGAAGCACTGAGTTGATGATCTAATAGCTTGTTACCACTGTTAATGTCTATGATTATCTTTGTCACAGTGGGAATATAGCTGTCAGGGAAAGAGAAAGGCATTTCTTCTTCACTTTCAGTAATAGAGCTCAACCTGCTAACACTCCAAGGAAAAGAGAGAAGGTACTTAACAAAAAAGACAAGCAAAAAAAAAAAAAAAAAAAAAAAAAGCCATGGGACCTTAGCATGTGATGGCTTTTAATGGGAATGCTTAGATGGTCTTGCCAATGGCCTGGTTTTCCCCACCAAGGGATTAGTAGAGTATGACCTGATGGCTTAAAAAAAACAACTCAAAAAACCAAATCAACCAACCAAACAAAAAAACCAGGTGTGATGGCATATTTATAACTGAAGGAAAATGGATTTAAATGAACAGATGGAAAAATAAAAATAATGTAGTTTTTCTTGTTGATGGTAGCATAATGAGGATTAAATAAAAATGTAGCCTTTTATGTTTTGAGGGGTGCAATATGAAGGAGAGGCTCTGATAGAGGCTGATTATGGAAAGAAGCAACAAAAATTAAGTATGTAGAGGAGAATCAGGGTCTGAGCATTGCTGGTGGAAAAACTATAATTGAGGTGAGGCTTTGGGTAGCATTTACTATGTGCCACATGCTGCAGTGAGGGTCTAGAATATTTTACCTTTTATGCAACTCACCTTGCCTGAAAAACAGTATTGTCCTAATTTCACATGGGAGGAGTTTGTAACAGAGAGGGGGTTAAGCAACCAGGTTTCCACGACTGTCAAATGCCAGCTCAGGTGCTGAAGCCTAGGACATTTTTTCCCCTTCCTAAGTAAGCCTTTGCGTTTCTGTTTTGTTTTTAAAGCCTTTGGGTTTTTTGTTTGTTTGTTTGTTTGTTTGTTTGTTTTGGAGAAGCAGTCTCACTCTGTCACCCAGGCTAGAGTGCAGTGGCGTGATCTCAGCTCACTGCAACCTCTGCCTCCTGGGTTGAAGCAATTCTCCTGCCTCAGCCTCCTGAGTAGCTGGGACTACAGGCACCCGCCACCACGCCCCGCTAATTTTTGTATTTTTAGTAGAAACTGAGTTTCACCATGTTGGCCAAGATGGTCTCAATCTCTTGATCTGCCTGCCTCAGCCTCCCAAAGTTCTGGGATTATAGGTGTGAGCCACAGAGCCCGGGCCAAGCCTTTGGTTTTTAATCACTACCTTCAAGACCCCTCCTCCAAAAAACTCCCTGAATGGCCTTGCGTTGCTAGTAATATAAAGTCTTAAAATACTTTGTGTGGCTTACAAGGTCCTTTTTAGCCTTCTCTGGGAGATAATTTCCAGGCCTGTACTGAATTATTTTGTCTCTCCTGACATTCTTTTCCCCCAGCTTTCTCCCATCTGACTTTCTGCCATCTTACTTACTTCCTCTTAAGCCCCTGCTTTTGCTTTTAACTGTGCTATGACAGCTATACCTCCAAATTATCTTTTTCTGAACGCTTGACTGTGAGTGCTTCTGGGAGTTCCAGTCTTGCGGAAGTTGTATCTTATGTTTTTTGCCTCCCATGATTTTAGACATAGTAGGTGTTCAATGAAGTAAATGCTGAAAGAAAACTATAAATGGTAGACTTCAGAGGGTTAATTGTTCTTGATATTTCTTTCAGACAGAAGCCCAGAAGAACTTTAGGAGCAGCAACCATGCCTTAAATGGTTTTTATTAATACATTTTTTTAAGGCATTGGTTATAGGTTCTTTCTGTACAGTTTACATTTACTTTCTTGCACCTCTGGTAACTGGATTAAAAAAACTCTTTGTTCACCTAAGAAGCCTTGCTTCATATTTGAACTGGCTGATTTGACCCCCTTAATTTTACCATGCTTATGCCTGCCACAGGAAATGTGAAAGTGGGTGTTTTTCGATCTTTATGTTTAAATTATTAAGGTAAAGTCAAAACTGGGAAGAGAACTCAGTTGCTGCATGGCAGATTATATTCATAAATATTATCCTGTTTGAAGAACGGAATTTCTGGGAAGACTCGTGGAGGCTTTGCAGTAATCCTATGTCCTGTCGTGTGGACAAGTATTTTAACCCAGCTGTCTCCAAGACATGCCGTCTCTCCCTTTCAGCCCACTGGCTCTGTGGAATTTTCATTGCAGGAACATGGAACTGGTTAAAATATCATTTTCCTAAGTAGTACATGAAGCTGTCAATTGCCCCCTAGTTCTTAAAGGCAGTAAGTCATTCATTGTTAGCAGTGTTATTACATACCTATACAGATTTTAGGAGCGTTTCAGTAGAGTGTAACAGTTTTCGTGTTAGAAAAGTCATCTCCCTTCCCAATTGAACTCTTTTTCCCAGTTACTAGAATTGCAAGTGGCAATCACTTCTATTCCAGCCTGTCCAGTGTTTGCTGCTGAAACGATTTAGAAAGTGTGATGTCCTAATTGGACCTGGCTAACTTCTTGAATTGTAGCTTTTAATGTTCTTGGTTTTGTAATAATCTCATCCTTTCAAAATTTGCTTGAAATTTGTGTTTCTTTGACCTATGGTAGACTATACTTTGGTGCTCTTTGTAAAAAGAATTTCTTTGACTCAATATTGTAGATAGTTCAGGCACCCTTTTAAGGAAACATTCTTCTTTGTATGGTTCTAAGAATTCTTTACACATTTAGTTCTGGATTATTTCGTGGGAGGATGGCTCCCACTCTGCTCTCTCTAGTCTTCCTGAGGGCAGAGGACTCCCCTAATTTCCTGTGTATTTCCAGTGCCTGTTTCAGTGTCTGGTTCTGAGATCGTCTACACAAAGTGTTTTTTGGGGAATGTGCAAGGGTTTCTTCTTGGTAACAGTTGACTACTACTGTTTTACAAAGTACAGAGAGGCGTGCTCTGTTGCTGACGGGGTTGTTTGATTCTGTGAAGTACTCTATTCTGACTGGTATTAACAAGTAACGCAAACCCAAATTTTAAAAATGATAGAATCGGCAAGACACGGTGACTCGCGCCTGTAATCCCAGCACTTTGGGAGGCCAAGGCGGGCAGATCACAAGGTCAGGAGATCAAGACTATCCTGGCCAACATGGTGAAACCCCGTCTCTACTAAAAATACAAAAATTAGCCAGGCATGGTGGTGCACGCCTGTAACCCCAACTACTTGGGAGGCTGAGGCAGGAGAATCACTTGAACCAGGGAGTCGGAGATTGCAGTGAGCCGAGATCACACCACTGTACTGCAGCCTGGCGACAGAGCGAGACTCGTCTAAAAAAAAAAAAAAGAAAGATAGTATCAGAATCCCAGTCTTCCTCAGACTTCTTGTATGGAGGCAGTGCATGTTTAGCAAACTTGGGGTCCCTGGAGCCACCACTGACCATTAGGACCACTTTAGTGTCTGGGCTGTAAGCCAGGATTTTGAAGTTCTTGGGGGCAATTTTGCTTTAAGCAGTGTTAGGGAACTCTTTACAGGTTTGTGATCTGGGAGTGACAAGGCATTATTTTATCCACATCAAAGCTTTGAATGATAAAGGGATTGAACCATTGTCATTCATTAAATTCATTAACTGTTGGAATTCCTCTAAGGATCTATCTGCAGGCCCCTTCTTTTCTCACTCTGTACACCATCTCCCCAGGCAACCTCATAATGGCTAAAATTATCATCTATTCCAAGAGCACGCTCAAATTGATATTTCTGGCTGAAATCTCCCTTTTGAGATTAAAGCCTGTATAACCTACTTCCTCCTTGACATCGGGGTTCTCAGGACACCTTAAAACCAAGTTCAGTATCTCTGCCCACTTCTGCTTCCTTACTTTTAAACCTATTTCTCATTCAGTCCTTTCTGTCCCCACGAGTGGCAGAAACATAATCCATTTGCCCTAGCCTCAAACCTGGGATGTCTCTCCTCCTCTGTCTACAATTAATCATTAGCCAGCTCCTGTCAGTGTCACTTGAATCCATATTTTCTCCCCTACTCACTGCCATCACTCAATAATAATCTCTTGCCTTTTGTGGAAACCGTAGAACATCTCTTCAAGTTTACCCTCTTGTGACCCACTGTTGTCTGCAAGAAAATCTGGAGGAACCTTTAAAAATATGAATATGAATGTATCACTCCTGTGTCAGGTAACTCTTCTGGGACCATTTCTGTGGCTTTCTAGGATCCAGCAATGGCTTTTCTTAATTTCTCGCCCTTTCTACTTATCCTGCCCCAGGTCAAGCCCACAATTTCCCCTACACCTACTGCTGTCTCTGCTCAGAAACCCTTTCCCTCCTCCCAACCTGCTTCACCTGGTTAAATTCTAGCTGCTGTTTCAGAGGCTTAGCTTTGATCACTTCCTTCAGGAGGCTTCTCTTGCCCCCAGCTAAGTCAGAGCCTTACTCTTCTCCCACCCACCCTTGCTCTGCTACTGACAATGAAAGATTGCTTGAAAGGGGCAAAATAGAGAGAAAGTAGTTACTGACACAGGCACGCAGGCAAAAGGAATGGTTAGAAAAAAGGAATTGCGGGTCAACTTCGCCATTATTGACTTTGTCCCTTGGTATTTAAAAACCTACGCGGGTCCCCTGTATCAGCGCCTCTAGGAACATGAACACTTCTGCAGAGATGCCAGGCAGCACTTCTTAAGGTTACCTGCGGTCTCCCTAGTAAATTAAGGTTGGATATTGCAATGGCAATTAAGCAGTGTAATAAATGTGATTGTTGTGGTGGTTCTATGGGGGGCGGGGAACTCTTCCCACAGGCTGGGCTCCTTTTCTGCTGCTTGTCTAATTATCATAATATCTAGCCCCAAGGCTCACTCCTGCATTTTCTCCTGCAACTTAGAAGGGTGAAGGAGATGTACCTTCCATTCTTTCAGCACTTCATAGTAAACAGTGCTCTGTGAGGGCCAGGGGAAGGAAACAAAAGCCCTTCCGTGTATGTAGGGTAAGAAGTTCTACTACTCTAAAGCACAAATGCCCCAGAGAAAATACAAGGGAGTGATGTAATCTGCTGTTCTCTCAGATGCTTCAACCTGTTCCTATAGTGACTTTGTCACATGATTCTGAGTTTAAGGATACATCTACTTCCTACATAAGACTAAGTTGCAAACCAGCTGCTAATATGTAGTACTCCTTTGGATGAAGAGTGTTGGATTGGAAATCTGGGGAGAGGACAGACTCATTGGTCTTCCAGTTTGTTTTCCTAGAGATTTCTTGAGAGTAATTTTGACGATGCTCTGCTTGGTTTCATGTTTCTTGCTGACTTCAGCACCTAAATCCCTTCCCTGCCAAACTTCCCGCCCCCATCAAATATACTGGTTCGTTACTGAGGTTTGAACGTATGCATGGTTCCCTGTTAAACTTCCCTTGTTTGAGGTTCATTTGTTAATAACCCTTGGTGGTATGCTGGGAAATGTATTAGTGGTATTAGTGGTGATGTGCTGGGAAATGTATTGGTGGTGAATTTGTATATGTTTGTTTACAGGTAAGTGTAATGTGGAGAGAGGCTGGGCTGGCAATGGTGTTTGAAACACAGGATCTCAGACTCTTAGGGCTGGGGAAAGCTATCAATACCATCTGCTGTCATCACTTTGATGTTCTGCATAGGGCTGGCTTGTAGAGCCGTTCTATTTAATGAAGTAAGCAATAGGGACCTTCAGAGATTTCATGGGGAGACGTTTATTCTAGCCCTGAAAAAATGGCACAGTATGAGCTGGCAGGATTGGAGAGAGGAGGCTAGACTCAAGCGAAGCCAGGGTGAGACTTTCAGATGAAGATTTGTCAGACACTGACACTTGTAAGATACTTCCCTTACAAAATCCAATACCACATCCATTATTTTTCCTTGAGTTCAGTTATAGCAGTGGTCCACTGGCAATGTTTTGTGGTGATATTATGGGGATTCTGCAGCAGAAGGATGAACAGATGAGATCATCTCAGTGAGATGTGGAGCTGGAGGACTTAACACCTCAGATGGGAAAGGACAAGCTTGAAGACAAATCAGTTCAGGTAAAAGCAATTGCATGCATGTGAGTTTGATTGAACAGCACCAACATGTCCTGAGGAAGATGGGAAACTTTCCTAATAATCATCCGACGGAATCAAGTTGTGATAAATTGTTATCATCATAGTATTATTTCAATTTAACGGCCATATATAATGGCATCTCCCAGCAATTAATCTAACATTAACCTCCACCTTAGTTATTGAATATATACTATGGTTTAAGCTGAAAACATGATGGATAAGAATTACTGACTGCTTTGGATCTGTGTATGGTATGTCATAGCCTTGAACTTTATTCTGTTCTGCTTCAGTCATTTTCAGACCTTCATCTACAAACCCGAGTCTTTAGTATTTGTGACCCAGTATCATGTTAGATGTTTTTAACTGGAAAATGTTAACGGTCACTGTTTTTTTCTCTTATGAGAAGTAAATGTTATGTAAATTGATTTTTAATGCTTTTATTGTCCCACAGGAAGATAAAAACCATTAGCTAATGACAACGGCAATGTTTAAGTTGTTTTTAATTTTAAAATAATATTTGTAACCTGCAATGCTATGCTATCTCATTTTGGACTTAGCGAAAATGTATGAGCATCTGTATAAATGTATGTGAATTAGGCTCCAGGAATAAAATTGCATAAAAGTACAACTATGGCTTAAATCTATTTATATGTATGCTTGGATCCTGAGCAATATAGCTATCTGGCTAGAAACCTGGCTGCTCCATTGTAGCTGAATGTCAAATTCCCCACAGTTAGCCATTATTAAAAATACCCTTGTCTTAAATTTACTTTGGCATGGGAATGTTCTTGGTGATTATCATACCATGTTACTCTAGGGAGTTAAAGATTTATATTATGTTTCAGTTCCACTGAAATAATAGCATTCGTAGGCACACACATATCTCTATGTGTATACTGATATACTTGAGAAAGTTCTCCTTTAACAACAGGTGATTTTAATATTACCTGAAATAAAAAATACTTTGTTTCATATCACTGTGGAGTGTCCACAGAATTCTAATTTTTTTCTTTACTCCTAAAATAGGAGCGTAACACAACGTAATATGTTACACTCACTAAAGAACAGAATTTCAGTTTCAGAGATAAAATTGCCAAGTTCATTATTTCTGGAGAAAGGAACAAATATTAACCCCTTAGTTTAACCTGAAAATGAAAGAGCCTGTGGACTGAAGCAGAACAAAATAAAGTTTTATATATATATAAGAAAAATTGACTTTTCTGTCTTTTAGTTGTATGTCTTTATCTCCAACAGTGTGTGATTGCCCTCCAAAGAGGACCATGAGAATTTATTTTTAATTTTCATTCCATTAATTATTTATGTAACATACGTATGTCCCCATAACACCCAGTGCTCGCTCGCTCGCTCTCGCTGTCTCACACATACACACATGCACACACAAACACACATGCTTCCTACATATTCATATATTTATTCTACAGGGAAGAAGAGACAGTTGGAGACACTAATATTCCAGCTGTCTGCAGCAGATTCATTTCACAACCTTTTTCCCAGAACTTTCCATCAGACTTACTATTCTTGCCCCTCAGCCTCACTACTCATTGAAAAAATATTTAATGTGGATCTAGTAAGTTCTAGGTTGGTTAGTTTAAAGAGATCCAGTAAAACTGACCAATCATTTACTTATCTGTATTCTAAAAAACCTTCTCAACAATTAATAGATATGCCAGTCACCATATCTGGAGGTTAAATGCAGTCAAATTGAAAGGAAATAAGGAAAATGAAGCAGGGCAGATAGGACTGTTACTGATATGTTAAAATGAAATACTATACTAAGACTTCTCATATGCGTATATTGAGATTTTTCCTGCCGGCAGTGATCAAGTACAGTTACATACCTTTTGTAGTGACATTTCTGATTGGAAAGGTTATGTGACATGCAGGGAGGGGTCTTAGTTATTGGCTGTTTAGCTGTTTCCCTCTTTATCCTGGAATAGTACCACAGTGTGTTTTTCACTCCTTTAAAACATTCTTTAATGAAATTGCTTTGAGTCATGCCCATCTCTGTACTTTGCCTCTTTTATTCCACTGACTTGTTTAGGGTACCTAGGAAATTAGATTGAAAACGTGTTAGTATTCCACATTAATATTAACTTGAAGTCTCCCCCTTGTATCACTAAATCACTACAAATAAAAGCTGGTACTGTGAATGCATGCTGCTTGTCTATAAATATCACCTGAAACAGAGAGCAAATAAAGCCATGTATGTTTAACTGAGAAGAGTTGAGAATTAATGCTAAATTAAAATAGTGTCACACAGATTAGGAGAGGCATACACACAAACAGTCAGTCTCTGATGCCTTTCTCTTTACTGTGAACACTGAATAATAATTATTTGACGAAGGTAGTGCGTTGTAAATATTTATAAACAGAAATGTAAAACAGTGAGACCACAGTGAATAAATTATTCTGAAATATTTTAAAATCAGATTTTATGTGCTTTTTAGTAAAAATTATTCATGGTGATCAATATTTCTTTCTCACTTGCCATCTGCTCCACTTCTTTGCCTGTGCAGTTCTAGGTGAATGATGCACTATGCTGTATAATGTACTCCACAAATTTATTGACTTGGATGCAGCATTTTTATGGAGAGCATGCAAACATGTAATCACTAAACACAAGTCTTCTGCTATTGTAATTGCCAGCTCTTTCCTAACCATGGGAACAATTAGGTGATCATTAAATGGCTTCCAAGGGGTGCCTTCCTCTCCTGTCTTAGTGCTGGTGTCATTCAGTAGCTTCTGCAGGAGAAGGTGGAAGAAGTCTATTCCTCGTGGTCCTGGGGTGACTGATTGAAAGGATTTCATCTTGTGTCTTACAGGCAATTTGTGAAGAGCCCCTATTTTCATGCGATTCCATTTTAATTGAGTTGCACCATCCAGTTTTGCACTGTTGAATCACCCCACTTGAAAGCCTCAGAGAGGGGCTTTTGGGCTGAAACAATGACACTTTGGTGGTTTGACCACCCCGTTCTTAGTCTGAAAGCAGATGTCTGTATCCAGTTAATAACTTGTGACTCTTGTAAAATGTTCCTTTTGTTACCTGACTTGGAGCATTTGCCTTAATGAGGTTTATGTATTTTTCTGGTTTGTTAGTTATCCTTTTTATTCTTCCAAGTAAACCATGTTAGACTTTATTGTTATTATTACTTTAATTTCTGCCTGTTTCAGGGCTGGTTACAAATATTCAAGAAATCCTTCCTTCCTTCCTTCCTTCCTTCCTTCCTTCCTTCCTTCCTTCCTTCCTTCCGTCCGTCCGTCCGTCCGTCCTTCCTTCCTTCCGTCCTTCCTTCCGTCCTTCCTTCTGTCCTTCCTTCCTTCCTTCCTCCCGTCCTTGACAGACTCTCGCTCTGTTGCCCAGGCTGAAGTGCAGCGGTGCCATCTCAGCTCACTGCAACCTCTGCCTCCCAAGTTCAAACGATTCTCCTGCCTCAGTCTCCCGGGTAGCTGGGACTATAGCCACGTGCCACCACACTTGGCTGATTTTTCTTTTTTGTATTTTTAATAGACATGGAGTTTCCGCATGTTGGCCAGGCCAGGCTGGTCTCAAACTCCTGACGTGAAGTTATCCATCCACTTCAGCCTCCCAAAGTGCAGGGATTGTAGGCCTGAGCCACCAAGCCTGGCTGGAATTTTCTTGAATCAGGTAAAATCATAGCAACCTAGTAATGCTGCCTGTAATTTGAAGACATGTGAAGGTCAAGTGTTCTTAATGCTCCCTCTCCTATGAAGCCATCCCTGATTCTCTTAAATTAATTGCCCTCTTGTATTTTGTATGCCTGCATAGTTACAGGTTTTTTCTTTTGTTGTTCTGTTTCATGAATCTGCCTTACATAAGTTCTCTTTATGATCATCTTTCCTGCTGAATGGCAAAGTCTTCAAGGTAGAAATGGAATCTTATCCATCTTTACTTTCTCCTGCTGAACACAGAATATACACTTGATAATTAACTGCTGGTTGAATTGGAGATAGTCACATTTTTCTAGCCTAATGCCCTCTAAAAGAACTCTCATTGTGTCATTCAAGGATCATTTAGTGACAAGAATGGAAATCCACGTGAACTTACTTTAGGCAAAGGCAGGAGGTTCTTTGGAGAATACAAGGGTGTCTCTCACACTCAAGGCTAGGCAGTACATCTAGCCAGGGCTCAGTGGGGAAAGGGGCCACTTCTGGGAAAGTCCTAGGAGCCCCACTCCTCTGCCCCACTTACTGTCTTTCTGTCTCTTGGACTGATGGTACTGCTGTACCATGGTACCAGCATCTGTCAGTCTGATTGTCAAGCTTTTTGTTTTCTTTCATTAAGTAATGACTTATCAGGAATGCTGCTCCCTCCAGCCCCTGCAAATCCAAGGCCTCAATATAACTAGTTATGTGTTCCAATTTCAGATTCCCTGCAGAGAGACCATCATGGCCTTCTCTGGGTCAGTAGTCCACCTGTGTTAGCTTAGCCAAGGCCCTGAAGAAAGGAGGACATCTAAGAGAGGCTCACCTGATTTGGAGAACTATCCTGTCCTCAAGCAGACAGGTTCCCTAAGCCAGCGGTCCCCAACCTTTTTGGCACTAGGGACTGGTTTCATGGTAGACAATTTTTCCATGGGGGTTGGGGCGATGGTTTGGGGATGAAACTGTTCCACCTCAGATCATCAGGCATGTGCAGCCTGGATCCCTTGCATGCGCAGTTCACAATAGGGTTCGCGCCCCTATGAGAATGTAATGAGAAAAATAAACCATTTCACGTCATTTTACTGCTCAGGCAGTAATGCTGAATCCTGCTGAGTGGCTTGGTTCCTAACACGAAGGGATGGGTTTGGAGGAGCAGAAATGATTGTTGGAAGCAAGTGATTGGTATCTGCAGTGCAACTATGCCACTCAAAGGTGCTGGAGAATGACTAGTTTGGATGGAGGAAAATAGTAGCCATATTGGTCGTGGTTTTCTTTTCAAGATTTCTTAGGCTCACAACACTTGTGCTTTCTCCTCTGAAATTTACCCCCTACACCCTAATGCTTGATCAGTGTCCCTGCCTGTGTGAGAAACCCTCCTGGACCACTAAAGCCCAGTGTCATTTTGTTCTTCTTTGCCCTTTAAGAGAATGGTACATTCCATTCATTTCACATCTGCTTGGGCTGAGCTCTGTCCTGCCGCCTCACGTTCTGTGCTGTTCTCATCATTGTCTTCTCCTCTGCAGCTTTTGTTCATGCTGTTCCATGTGCCTGGAATGCCCCTCCCCTCATCTTTATATATCCATCAGGGCTCAGCTTATGTGCCACCTTCTCAGGAGTCACTGTATTTTGTAGGGTCTCCTTGATATTTTTATTTCACATTCGGTTATCTTATGTTCTTTTTTCACAAGCTGCATTTACACAAGTTTGTGCTAGTTTATTTGCTTCATGCCTTTCTCCCCCACTGGAATGCAAACCCCTGAAGGCTGTTCTGCCTTGTGCACCTTGAATCTCGGTGCTTGGTATCCAGTAGGAGCCCCGTAAATGTCTCTTTAACGTGCAACTGTCTGACTGTCATGCATCTCCTGGAGTGGTGACATGGCCTCTTCTTCTTGAATGACTGAAATGGAACCCTTTGTTAGGCCATCTGTATCAGGGTGATAAATTCCCTGTTTGTGTAGTCAGCTGCCCTGCCATGAACATGGCACTCTGTAATGTGCATAATATAATCATTTAGCTTTTGGGGTTGTTTTTCTGCATCATTTGATCAAGTCATAAACCTAAGTTATGAAGTCTACTCTGGAGACTGAGCCTAAGTAAAACTGATCAATGGGATCTGTCTCGGGAACAAGAAATTTAATAGACTCTGCTTGACAGCCGACTAGAGTCATTGTTTTTCCCTCCTAAATGCAGATCTAATCATCCGGATATGACAAGGGTGGGATTTTTTTGATGAGTAAGTTAGGCAATTTTGTCCCCCTCACTTCTGGATCAGAAGACATGATGGTTTTAGGCTGGTCGCTTTTGTCATTAAGTAATTATAGCTTTGTAATGGGTCTTGGGAGGTATCCTGCATTCCTGTGTTCTGACCACTGTCCCTTGTACTCCCCTGCAGCTCAGCTTTTGAATTTCCTAAAATTAAGGCAGTGAGTGGTATGTATAAAAGCTTGCATAATAGAGACTGGGCTCAAATCCTAGACCCTTCACTGATCAGCTGTATTAACTTGGGCCAGTTACTCAATCCATTAGCCTGCATTCTTCATTTGTAAAATAGGGATAAAAATATATTGTCTTAGCAGGGATCTCATAAGACTTCGTTATGATGATATGTGTTCTTTGCACAAGGCCAAACAGGCAGTAAAGTGTTAAAAAACTTAGGCATCAACATCATTCCCATCATCATCATGATCTCCGTCTCTCCAGGAGGCCCTTCAGAAGTGATGCTGATGTTACCTGGAAGGAGGGGCCAGGAAGGGGAAAGGGTGGAACTAATACCCACAAACATTATCTTGGGCAGCATAAGTTTCCAGAAACACGGATTCATTTATTATTCATTGGTTTCAATTTAGCTTTTCTTGTTGTTTCCAAATAATACCTTTAGGGTTGAAGTGTTAGGGACGGGTGTATGTTCATTTTTTTCTCAGTGGTGGGGATAAACATGTGGTTGCAGGACACACAGGCATCTTAAAATTCAGACTTAATTAAATAAAGGAAAAATAAACCATTTCACGTCATTTTTCTGCTCAGGTCAGATTGATGTCTGTTTTCTTAGGATAATTGTGGCTTGATGCTCTGTTTGGTCCCCTAAATAAGAAAGTTTAGGCACATCATTCCTCAAAGATTGGATATTCCTTGTCTTGAAGTCTTGTTTATTTGATCTTCAGAGTGTTTTAAAAATAGAAACAGACTGAGAAAATCCAGCCATGCTTGAAAAATCTTAAGGTTTCCATGGATCTACATTGCTCAGTCTCAACCAGAGACTAGAACTGAGTGGAAGCTGCTTTCTTTAGACCTGTCATTCTCAAATTGTGGTCCCTTGGACTAACAGCATCAGCATCAACCCAGGGGACTTGTAGGAAACGCCCCTTTCTACAACCCATCCCAAGGCTTTTAAGTGAGAAATTCTGGGGTGGTGCCACTGTGTTTATCAGGCCTTTCAGGTGATGCCCATGTGGCTCAAGTTTGAGAAGCATTATTTCAGACAGAGCTCAGGCTCTGTCGTCCCCAGTCTCTGCCCTTCTTTACTGTCTTACACCCAACTCCCTACACTGAGTTAACAATCGCCTCCCTGATGCCATGAAGTATTTTTTTGTCTAGGGACTGCTAAGGATTTTAGGGTTGGGTTGTAAGTGTGTTGATTTCTCTTCTGCCTCAATACATCTGACACCTTAAGCTCACTTAAGTCCCTTAAGCTCCTCTAAGCCTAAGAAATACATGGTGAGAGGGATGTGTCTCGAAGAGTATGTTTAACATTGTGGAAGACTTTTGACAGCTGTGTTGACTCTCAAGACAAGATCAGGATAATAGACTGCCTAAAAGGAATGTGTTAATTTTATTGCTTAACGTATATCAATTTTTCTTAAGTATGCTAGAAATGGTGGTGTTTTAAGTCAGGTGCACCTAGTTGTGAAATCTTTCCTTTGCTCCTGTAGTTGCATGGCTTGAGGGAACATGTTTAACCTCTTGAGCACAATGTCCTCATCTGTGAAATGGGAATTAGATAACCTATGGCAAAGCGAAATAGGGAGAGTTAAGTGTGGCATGTATAGGAAACTGTTTCTTTGCTATTAAGGCTTATTTTTTTGTATCCACAGTCAAATTTATGAAGCTTTTCTGAAGAAAAACACACCCTTTGGGAAGTCTAGTCAAAAGTGGGAACGTATTTGTTGAGTAATCAATAAGCTGTATATGTTGTCATATATGAATTATATATGCATTATTTATAATACCTCACACATGAATCACACTTTCAGTCAGCATTTTTTTGAATGCTTAAGAATGTGTCAGGCACTGTTCTAGAAGCTGGGACACCAAAGAGAGCTGTTTAGACAAGATCTGTGTTTTTACAGTGCTCCTATTCCGCTTTGGAGATGGAAAGGGAGAGACAATACACAAGTGTTATGTTTATTTTTTTGTTTAGTCATTTAGTTTTTGTAATTTAATGCTTTCATTTAGTTTTTGTAATTTAATGTTTATCATTTAGTTTTTGTAATTTAATGTTTAAAAATAGATAATACATGTACAGCATTTGAAAGTCAAAATAATCTAAAAATGTATATTCAGAGAAGTCTTATTTCTACCATGTTGGTGAATTCTATATTCTGTCCCCACCCTATCTCCCCACAGGTAACCATATTTACTTGTTTTCGTTTATCCTTCCAGGGTTTCTTTATGCAAATATAATTAAACTATATATGTTCATAATGTCTGCCTTTTCTTAATAAAAGGTAACATACTGTACATGCTGTTCTGCACTTTTGAAGTAGGAGTTCTTAACCAGCATAAGACTTTAAGGGGTTATTGAACATATTCCCTCAAAATTTTAAGTACCATTTTATATGTATGTCATAACTTTCATCAGATTTTCAAAGTCATCTATGACCCCCAAAAAGGGTAAAAAATCATTATTTCATCAGAGTTTACAGATTACCGAATACCTGGATTTGTAACAAACCATGAACTGTGGTAAATGATGTATATGGCATCTAGAAAAAAGTCAGAAAAAGATGCCATATATAGAAAAATGCATCTGAATTAATATGCATTTAATGAATTAAATGTAATTTTATGCCTTTATAGTTGGGAATGCTAGAAAGAGAAAATATTTATGATTAATTCGTTATGAGACTACCAGTTAAGTACTTACAAGATACCAAATGAAATACATATTAATTCACATTAGAATTTAAAGACAGTATTTTATTTTCATAGGTCTGTTGTATCAAGTATAAATGATGAAATTGGTAATAGTTGTTATAACTTGTGTAAGTGGATAATTTGAGCTGTAGAATATACTTTGTAGAGGATGGGTTTTTTGTTTGTTTGTTTTACTTAAATGAACATTTTCATGACAAGTTGAAGGCTTGATATGGACTTGTCCCTTGGGAGAAAATTGAATCTTACCCTAAACAATGGAAATACTAAAGGAATGCTTGTTGAAAATATGTGCAATATTAAAAAAAAAAGAAGACCTCAGAAGGCAAGGGTATATTTAGAATTTGGTAGAAATGTTGGTATCTGTATTCTAAACATGTGGTTTCAGTGTACAGGTGTTATGTTTAAGTGAATGTAATTCAACAGTATTCTTTCAGATAGTATTCTATGCAGTACCTTAGCAGCAGTTGCTCATTTAATACATGCAGGGAACACATAAGTAGCTGGAAAACAAACTTTTATTAGTGTAAGTAGAATTGTATCATGTGGAATTTGCTTCAGAAGGTATAGAACACAATGGTTAATGTATTATCTTTTCGAAAACATAGAGCTAAGTTGATGGGAAAGAGGGGACAATTTTATTCTGTAATCACTAAAGTGGTTTGGAGAGTTTCCCAGAGATATTGGCAGGATGACTTTATAACATAAACCATGACTTGGAGAGGATAAAATTAACCAGTAATCTTCACTGAAGTATAAGGTGTGAATGAGGTGGGAAACATGGGAAAGGAGATCTTTTCTTGTGGACTGGGGGACTTTCTTGGATGGTTCCCTCAGCACTGTCCACTCCTGTGAGGCATTGTCACATGCATTTATTTATTATGGGGTTCTGAGTTAATGACCCACCTCTATTGCTGCTGCCAGAGCAAAATGTTAGTTCGAGATCAAAACTCTCCATCAAGCATTGTTGAATTCCAAATCGCTGAACTGCCCTTCACTAGAAGGGAAAGTGATGTGACCTGTTCTGCCTTTCTCCAGGCACCTATAAAGCCAATAATTCTCCATTCATGTGAAGCTCCTCTTGTCTTTATTGCCTTAACCACTTTTTTCCACTCTTTATTATAGTTCCTTTGTCCGTCCTTGTGTCATGGTTTTACACGCGTGGCTCAGCCTGAGCTTCAGGCTTTGTTCTCTTTGCTTTTTTATGGCCTTTTTGATGAGTCGCTGGGTAGTTCCAACCCACACTATTGTCATTTGATCGCATACTGTCTCATTGACCTAGAATTTTAGAAGGAAACACAGTCTAGATTAGTGTCTCTTTGAATTGTTTAGCCTTTAAACAAATCCAATCAAAATGAAATAATTTTGTAGTTAGTAAAGAATCCAGGGCTGGGCGCAGTCTCTCACGCCTGTAATTCCAGCGCTTTGGGAGGCCAAGGTGGGTGGATCACCTGAGGTCAGAAGTTCGAGACCAGCCTAACATGGTGAAACCCTGTTTCTACTAAAAACACAAAAAATTAGCCAGGCGTGGTGGCGCGTACCTGTAATCTCAGCAAATTAGGAGAATTGCTTGAACCCGGGGGATGGAGGTTGCAGTGAGCTGAGATCGCGCCATTGTACTCCAGCTTGGGCAGTAAGAGCGAAACTCCATCTCCAAAAAAAAAAAAAATTAATTAATCTGGGATGACTACAGTG
Source organism: Macaca fascicularis (assembly GCF_037993035.2). Lineage (NCBI taxonomy): Eukaryota > Metazoa > Chordata > Mammalia > Primates > Cercopithecidae > Macaca > Macaca fascicularis. The sequence continues at coordinate 125,059,778 of NC_088376.1, forward strand.
TTAAGTTATGGTGGCTCACACCTGTAATCCCAGCACTTTGGGAAGCCCAGGTTGGGGAATCACAAGGTCAGGAGTTCGAGACCAGTCTGGCCAACATGGTGAAACCCTGTCTCTACTAAAAATACAAAAATTAGCTGGGTGTGCTAGTGCACGCCTGTAATCTCAGCTACTGGGGAGCCTGAGGCAGGAGAATGGCTTGAAACCAGGAGGTGGAGGTTGCAATAAGCCAAGATTACGCCATTGTACTCCAGCCTGGGTGACGGAGGAAGACTCCATCTCAAAAAAAAAAAAAAAAAAAAGTTAAGCTAAAGCCTTTAGGGTGACCTTATTTTAATGAGCAGAGAATGTGTGAGTTGTTCGAGAGTGTTCTTCTAAAGCACCTGCAAAAGTAGCTTTAGGTGTGCTCAGTCAGTCATTCATTCTTCTGCAAGTATTTATTGTGATCCGACTGTGTGTTTAGCCTTGGGTAATAATAATGGCTAATACTTAACACGTAACATGCTCACTATTTGCAAGACACTATTCAAGCACTTCACCTCATGTAGTTCTAAGAGTTAGATACTGCAATTATTCTCATTTTGCAAACAAGGAAACAGATGGATAGTTTAGGTAACTTGCCCAGGACTACTTACACACCAAGTGGCAAAAGTGGGATTTTGTGGTCCGGTTCTAGAATTCATGGTCTTTATCACTATGCTATGCATGATTTCTTTCTTTATTGAACTTGTCATCTAGTCAGATCTGACCCATGCGGTTTTGTTTTCAGGACTCTCAAAGCAAACTTTTCTTCCATGGCAAAAACAAGTCTATTCTAGCTCCATCTGTATTACCACAGAATCCAGATTAGTAGATTTCAAAGGAAGGAGATTTAACCATAGCTACTATACCTCTGCCCTCAACATGTGACTTGTATGTCAACAACGTCTTCCATATTGACTGACATTTACATGTGATATTTGATTGTCGAGTTTAAAGAATCTACCTTGCATGCTTAACTATCTGCTGGTGAAATGTTTGATGCCATGGAATGTGTCAGAGCCAGTGGAGCATTATAAGTTACTTACCTGTGTGCACAGTGGGCAACACTCAAACAGGTGGCCTCTAGCAATACAAAGCTGAGACATTACTTGAGACACCTGAGATGTGGCTGTCAGTGAGTCATCCTGATGAGCGGGGATTGGGGAATGTCAAGAAGGCCAAGTATGGCTGTGTCCTGATGGAATGTTGGTTCAGATGGAATGTTGATGGATTGTGAACCAAACCATTGTTGTACACTGGAGTGTGCAGATAGGAGGTTGCCTTCTGGTGACCCAAGTGGAATTATGTGATAGGGATTCAAGATTTTTAATTCCTCATCAATAACATGCAAAACATGTAAAGATGACTAGGACCCACTGACTTAGTTTTCATTCATTAATTCGTGTTTTTTTTTTCTCATTTTCCTTATTCAAGAATGAATTACTGGGTGTTTATTATATGCCAACACTTTTTGCTACACTCTGTGGGAACAATGGAAAGCCAAATGGACAGGTGGCTCTAAAATTCCTATATAAGATTCTGCCCCTACAGAGTGGGTAGAAGTGGATCTGGTTGGATTTGTCTGAAAGCAACACTGGCATAGCAAGCACTTTGTTTTTGCTTAGTTTGTATGTTTATTAAGGCCACTTTGGCCAAAGTTCTCTCCTAGCCATTTCTGCCATGAAACTTAAAGTTGGGCTGGTGAGAAGTAGGACTTGTCACAAACAACATTAGCTCAATTTCTTTCTAGTGGATCAGTGAAACTCAGATTGGTGTTCCCAGAGAAAACCTGGTTTTCTGAAGTGTATGACAAAGTAAACTAATCTGCAATGGTGGGCTCAAGGAAAACTTCTTGAAGAAGTGACACTTCTGCTCAAATTTGAAAATGGGATACAAAGTCTAGGCCTGACCTGGACCATTATGAGATCACACATAGGGCCTACTGCAGTTATCACAGGCCTTACCTTTGTCCGCATTCCTGGTTGGGAGATGGGTCTGTCAGGGGGGCTTCTCATTGTGATTTGATCTCTTGGATTGAACTATAAAAGCTTTTTAATAAACTAGGCAGAGTCGAATGTTAAAAACCTCCATTAGAAACATTTTATTATTACTCATTTTATCAGCAAGACCTTCAGTTCATCTCAGCTTTTTCAACTCCTTAATCTCCATTCTACTTGTCAGAAGTAGTAAGAAATATTAACCCACCATAGGAATGGTCTCACGCCTCATTTCAAATGTTAGTAATGCATCAAAACCCTAAGACTTATATTAGCTGCATTTTAGATGTCTAAATTCATTCCCTTACTGGGAAGGAAGGGCATATAGTTAAAAGCAGAAAAGGGCTAATGGCATAATAATTTATAATCATGGTGTTCTGATTAGAAATGAGTGACATTCTTCCAAATTTAGTGCATGTAACTGCCACTGAACACTGATTATAAATTTGCCTAATTTGAACAAAGCCTTTCCTTATTGGTTAATATAGCTATGTCTATCTTTACTGTTGTTGCAGTAAAATATTTTAAGTGGAATTTCTGGGTCAAAGTGAATGGATGTTTTTAAAGATGTATATATAAACAAAAGCTTGTGTGTGTGTTTGTGAATATCTATGTATTTGTGTATACACAAATGACTTCTAGATTTTCTCTAGTAAACATGTAAAATAAGTATTTTTAATAATAATAACGGTATATGAGTAAGTTCAGGTGAAAAATTTTGGTCCTCTGTGGGGGAGATAAAGGAGGGGAATATGGATGTTAAAATATATCAAGTATGTCTTCTTGGAAGTTGAGAAAGAAGAGGAGAAATTCCTTACAGTGACATGTTGCTCTTCCATGAAATAATGCTTCTGACATTAAGCTAAATGGATGATGTCATTTAGGCCATAAACAAGTAGTAAATTTGGCTAATACAATGGTCTGAACCATTAAATGTAAAGATTTTTTTTGGTCAAGTGTTTGTGGTGTGATGATTTATGCAGTCATGGATATATGATTTCATGTTCTGCTTTTTTGGCTTTTTTCATAATCCTTTCACTTACCAAATGGCTTCTATTTCAGAGCTATGTCATATTCCATCAGAGAGTATAGACTTGCACTGTTGGACAGGCAGTTTGTTCATCCCTTTTTGACACTAAGAATATGGGTACGAAGCCCATCTGTGCATAAATGTTCCTTTGCTGAGTTGGATTTTCTTAGGTTCTTAGATTCCCACATGTAGACTCATTACCCATTGGGTTTAAGTGTGAAAATTGATAAAGCTTTAATATATATTGTGAGAATTTCCCCTCAAACTCTTTGTGGTAAATTTTAGTGCCTTTAGCATTATCTGAGAGTGCTTCTGCCATTGTATTCTTGCCACTGGTAGCTTTTTTTTTTTTTTTTTAATTATACTTTAAGTTCTAGGATACATGTGCACAACATGCAGGTTTGTTACATATGTATACCTGTGCCATGTTGGTGTGCTGCACCCATCAACTCGTCAGCACCCATCAACTCGTCATTTACATCAGATATAACTCCCAATGCCATCCCTCCCCCCTCCCCCCTCCCCATAATAGGCCCCGGTGTGTGATGTTCCCCTTCCTGAGTCCAAGTGATCTCATTGTTCAGTTCCCACCTATGAGTGAGAACATGCAGTGTTTGGTTTTCTGCTCTTGTGATAGTTTGCTGAGAATGATGGTTTCCAGCTGCCTCCATGTCCCTACAAAGGACACGAACTCATCCTTTTTTATGGCTGCATAGTATTCCATGGTGTATATGTGCCACATTTTCTTAATCCAGTCCGTCACTGATGGACATTTGGGTTGATTCCAAGTCTTTGCTATTTTGAATAGTGCCGCAATAAACATACGTGTGCATGTGTCTTTATAGCAGCATGATTTATATTCCTTTGGGTATATACCCAGTAATGGGATGGCTGGGTTGTATGGTATTTCTAGTTCTAGATCCTTGAGGAATCGCCATACTGTTTTCCATAATGGTTGAACTAGTTTACAGTCCCACCAACAGTGTAAAAGTGTTCCTGTTTCTTCACATCCTCTCCAGCACCTGTTGTTTCCTGACTTTTTAATGATTGCCATTCTAACTGGTATGAGATGGTATCTCATTGTGGTTTTGATTTGCACTTCTCTGATGGCCGGTGATGATGAGCATTTTTTCATGTGTCTGTTGGCTGTACGCATGTCTTCTTTTGAGAAATGTCTGTTCATATCCTTTGCCCACTTTTTGATGGGGTTGTTGTTTTCTTGTAAATTAGTTTGAGTTCTTTGTAGGTTCTGGCTATTAGCCCCTTGTCAGATGAGTAGATTGCAAAAATTTTCTCCCATTCTGTAGATTGCCTGTTCACTCTGATGGTAGTTTCTTTTGCTGTGCAGAAGCTCTTTAGTTTAATTAGATCCCATTTGTCAATTTTGGCTTTTGTTGCCATTGCAAAATTGGTGTTTTAGACATGAAGTCCTTGCCCATGCCTATGTCCTGAATGGTATTACCTAGGTTTTCTTCTAGGGTTTTTATGGTATTAAGTCTAACATTTAAGTCTCTAATCCATCTTGAATTAATTTTCGTATAAGGAGTAAGGAAAAGATCTAGTTTCAGCTTTCTACTTATGGCTAGCCAATTATCCCAGCACCATTTATTAAATAGGGAATCCTTTCCCCATTTCTTGTTTTTCTCAGGTTTGTCAAAAATCAGATGGCTGTAGATGTGTGGTATTATTTCTGAGGACTCTGTTCTGTTCCATTGGTCTATATCTCTGTTTTGGTACCAGTACCATGCTGTTTTGGTTACTGTAGCCTTGTAGTATAGTTTGAAGTCAGGTAGCGTGATGCCTCCAACTTTGTTCTTTTGATTTAGGATTGTCTTGGCAATGCGGAGTCTTTTTTGGTTCCGTATGAACTTTAAAGCAGTTTTTTCCAATTCTGTGAAGAAAGTCATTGGTAGCTTGCACTGGTAGCTTTTTATAGATCTAGTTGATACAGATTTCAAACTAAAATTCCAGGTAAAATCAAGGTGCTACCATTTGGGGTTGGCTTTGAGTATTCATTTAAGCCCTCTCAACTTTACTTTCTTCATCTGTTAAATGGGAGATGGAGGAGGGGAGGGAATGGTATATGAGGATGATCATGATGATACCACCAGTATCGATGGTGATACTTCATGGGACTATGCAAAGAAAATCTATGTTATGTCAGTTGGTCAACTTTAAAGAACATTTGTAGGGTAATGATTCTCATAGCTCACCTTTATTTAAACCTGTAAGTTCTTTGAGACATGGTGTTATCTGTACTGTGTACATTTTACTGAAAAGATGATGTCATGTATGATTAAAACTAAGAGCACAAACTTGAGTCTCAGATTCACCAGAATTTGTACTCCCACTCCACGTGAGTTAAGTCCTGCATGCATCAGTTTTCACATCCTTATCATGGGAATGTAGTACTATATTTGACACAGAATGGGGTGAGGAGTAAAATGAAACACTACAGGCCAACTGCCTGGCTCAATGAATGGTTCATTAATGATAGTAATGGTGACAGCAATAGTGGCTACAGGTGTGCACATTACAGTGTGCTCTCCACTGGGGCAGAGAACCTTGTCCCTCAACCATGTTCCAAGGTACACTGGATGCAGAGCTCAGTAAATGTAAGGCCTGGGGTAGAGGGAACCTTGAGTGAATATTTGCATCAATGAATGTATAATAGGAGTAGTATAACAAATAATTTGTGAATGAATTAATTTTTCTTCTTGGGGAATTTTAATTAAAGACATGAAATAATAAATTTTTTTGGGTACACAGTAGTCCAGTACAGAATCGTATGATACACGCTACCCTTCTCAGCAAAAAGTATTAAAGAAGTTGGGGAAGAGGAAGTCTTCTTCAAGGGCAAGATGGTTAGTAGATGGTGAGCCAGGAGTAAAGTGAGGAGGTGAGGTGAGTCTGGGAGTTGGAACTGGCACCTTTTAGAAAGTTTTTTCCACAAATAACCTGCAGACTCGGTCACCCTCAGTCCCTGCATCTTGCATAGACCCTGGTGTGCACATCTGGTCATTGGGACTAAAACATTTGGCATCTATCAGCTGCATATGTCCAACCTGGGAAGCGAATCCCCCAGCCCGGCATCCCTCAAGACATGATAGGGGAGGGGAGATACAGGGATAATGATTTTCACCTTGGAAAGCTGCATTGGGTAGATGGTATACACCCATGTCCTTTCTCAATCACATTGGTAGAATAGATTAATTTATATGGAAGTGCAATTTAATATGAAACCAGTGAGGCTGTTTTTTAGATTAATACGTTTCAAAATGATTTTGAGATAACTGTGAGGCAGATCAATCTTCAGCCATAGATAGATTCTTATCACTCCATTTTAGCACAAATAATTGTTCATTTGACATCAGTCATAAATATTGTTAAGCAAGGTAATGAAATGCCACTTTTTTGAACCATGTGAGATATATCTTCTGATTGTGTTTCCAATGTCAACTCAAGTTAATATGATTTACCCAGAGTAGGGTACCTGGGTAGCTTTCTGGATAGCATTGAGAAACTCATGAGGAGAAGGAAAGAAGGCTTTTAATTTTTTTTGGTCATGTTCTGACTTCTGTCTATGTTTTAGTGTCAGGATAAAGACCATACTTAAGGAATTTTCCTTTCTTCTTTGTTTAGAAAAATCACTGTCAAAGAAATGCAGAAAACAGAGGGAAACATCTAAGGAGGGCTGAAGAAAACAGAGTTGCCTTATTTTCAAATTTGGTGTAAATGTTTGCTAGTTTTAGAAGCTAATTTAATAGCTTCATCTGCAAGTTATAAGTAGTACTTGAAAGGACAAATTTTCAATACGTGTTTTGCTTTGAGATTTTATTTGTTAATGTGCAACACATTATCTATAAATATGCAAGGGGAAGAAACTCTCTGGGATTAGAAGGAGCTGTTTGGAATAATTAATAGTAAAGGTAGGTTAGTAGTCATGGCTTAACTGTGATTTTTTGTTTTTAAGTGGATGTTCAGAATTTATTTGAACTCTCAAAAAAATTCTAGGATCTAGATCTGCATCTTAAAGTCATATTTAATTCTTAGCTTTGAACTTGGTACATCTGCAATGGTAGGTTAGGAGAGAATCATCCAACAAAGGAATTTGAACCAAATGAGTTCATACATGGAAACTTACACCTGCCACTTACTCCTGACACCATCTAAAATCCTGAGTTTATGAACCAAGTGAGTTCATATATGGAAAATTATACCTGCCACTTATTTCTGCAACTGTCTAAAATCTTGAATTAAGAGTGTAATATTGCTTATTTATTCCCTGTTCGGTCATGATTTCATTGATGCCTCAGTGTGGTTTGAATATTAGTGAATGGTAGTAGTTTCAGCGAGCACTTCATGTCTTTTTTCTTGTTTTGTTTTGTTTTGTTTTGAGACGGAATGTCGCTGTCACCCAGGCAGGAGTGCAGTGGTGCAATCTCAGCCAACTGCAACCTCTGCCTCCTGGGTTCAGGTGATTCTCCTACCTCAGCCTCCTAAGTAGCTGAGATTAAAAGCACCTGCCAACCATGCCTGGCTAATTTTATTTGTATTTTTAGTAGAGATGGGGTTTCACCATGTTGGCCAGGCTGGTTTCGAACTCTGAAGGGAATAGATGTAGGCCCATCATCTTGGAGGTACTTACCTGGCCTTATCTGAGTGAAGGACAATTGAAGTACTTGGTCTCATTGGGACCATATTAAGATATTCCATGAAGAAAATCCTTTTCTCATTTTGTCGAGGCAATACTAGGAAATCACTATTTGTATGGATATTCCATATTTTTGGTTAAAGGGCAGGAATCAAATTCTATTTATTTCCATTGCTCTTACAGTGCTGGGTACCATATTTGAACTAAAACTCATTATCTTGTAACTAAAGGAAATGAGAGGTTGATGAGTAACTAGCCCATGAGCAAGTTGCTTCAAAACTGTTCCTAGAAATTTGACTACATTTTATAACAAGAGAGGAGATGTCACGTAGGTATATTTCCAGTTAAAAATCCCTCTTCAGATCATTTGGTGTGATGGAAGTGTTCTGAAATTGGATTGTAGTGATGGTCATACAAGTCTGTAAGTTTACTAAAAGTCATTGAATTGTACACATAAACCGGTTGAATTTAAGCATATATAAATTATACCTCAATAGAGTTGTTTAAAACCCACTATTTTAAAGTTAAACTAGAAGGAAGAAAAAACAAAATAATAAAAATAAAGTGAAACTGCATTGTTATTTGTGTTTTTTAGAATACTTATTGACCCTTGTGTATGCAGCAGTGCGTATAATGGGCCCATCCCTGTCCTTTTAAAATTTCCCTTGGGGCAGTGAGTGAATAATAGATAATATATGAAACAAATAAATGTGTACTGTATATTACAAGGTGGACGCTACAGAGGAAAAATTAAAAAGGGGAAGAAAGCACAATGGAAAGGGTTTTACGTTTGTGTGGCAGAGTAGGTCTTATTGATAAAGTGACATATAAGGACCTCCAGAAGGTGACTGAGTTGCCTGTTAGTCTAGGTAGGCTGAGGACAGCAGAAAAGTACTGGTCATGTTCAAGGGACAGCAGGGTGGCTTCTGTAGAGGGATCCATGGGGAGAGAAGTAGAAGCTGTGATCTGGGAGGTAAATTGGGGGCAGAGGCCAGATGTGTAGGGCCCTGTAGATGATTTTTCAGGTCTTTGTCTTTTACTCTGAATGATGTAGGGCGCTGTTGGGGGGGTTCATGCAGGTAAGTGACATGATCTGACTTAAGTTTTAACAGGATCACTGGCTGCTGTGTTGATAACAGACTGAAGCAGAGGGGAGGGCGGGTCAGGGAGTCAGGTTAGCAGACAATTGCAGTAATTTCTAGGAGAGGTGATGGCAGCGTGGGCCTCTGAGTTTTAGTAGTTAGAAAGGGCAAGAATGAGTAGCTTCTGGATCTCTTTCTCCCCTCCCCTCCCCTCGTCTTTCTTTTTCTTTCCTTTTCTTTTCTTTTTTTTTTTTTTTTTTGAGACACGGTCTCACTCTGTTGCCCAGGGTGGGGTACAGTCGCAGGACCATGGCTTACTGTAGCCTCGATCTCCCGGGCTCAAGTGATCCTCCCACGTTAGCCTCCTGAGTAGCTGGGACCGCTTGCATGTGCCACCATGCCCAGCTAATTTTTAATTTTTTTTTTTTTTTGTAGAGACAGGGTCCTGCTCTGTTCCTCAAGCCGGTCTTAAACTTCTGGGCTCAAATGATCCTCCCACCCCAGCCTCCTAAAGTGTTGGGCTTATAGGCATGCATCTCTGTGCCTGGCCTGGGATTTTTGTGAATGTACAACCAAGAATTTGCTGTGCTATCTGGGAGGGAGTTAGGGTTAAAAATTAATGCTAATAAATGAAAACAAGCTCTCCTGCCTAGACACTCGAAAGGTCTAAATTTCCCCTTAAAAAGTAGTCCTGCAGTTGAGAACTGAGGATACAAAGAGAATGAAAGCTGATTACAGTGTGCTTCATCCTCTTTGTCCAGCATCTTCTGAAAATGGTTATTTTATATTGAAGCTTTGTCTGCATTAGCAGTTTTATCTGCAAGGAAAGGACTTCTAAATTGCTAATTAGAGCACTTGTTTTTCACAACCAGTATCCAACTGTTTTGGAAATCACTAAGCATTTTCTCTGGAATGGGAGCTCCTGAACTAAAGTATTGCAGCTAAGTTCATCAATATGGTAGATGGGAATTGACATATGCTTGCATCATTCAGGTTTAGTTCTAGAATCTAAAAGGAAAAATGTATGTCCTGTCTCCTGCTTACTGGCAAGCTGTGGATCTTAACTTCAGTTTCCTATTAATCGTATTTTTTATGCATCTTGCCAAATAGCTCTTCATCGTGTTTAAGAAAATGATTTGGGTTCGGGTGTGGTGGCTCATACCTGTAATCACAGCACTTTCGGAGGCTGAGGGGCCAGATCACTTGAGGTCAGGAGTTTGAGAACAGCCTGGCCAACATAGTGAAACCCCATCTCTACTAAAAATATGAAAATTAGCTGGGCATGTTGGCAGGTGCCTGTAATCCCAGCTACTCGGGAGGCTGAGGCAGGGAGAATTTCTTGAACCCAGGAGGTAGAGGTTGCAGTGAGCCAAGATGGATCTACTGCACTCCAGTCTGAGTGACAGAGCAAGACTCCATTTCAAAAAAAAAAAAAAGATTTGTTTCTTCTTAAAAAAAAAAAAAAAACAAAACAAAACTCTCAGACATATAGGAGCCCACCACAAAGCTATCAAATCGTGCTTTGCTTTGCCTTTTTGATAACATACATAGACTACTGTCACAGATATTTTCCCCCCATGATGTTAGTGATATTTAAACAGGTAGTTGAAGAACTGTGGAACCAATACCACACAGCCATACTCTAAGCCAAAGTTTTCTCTTTTCATTTCCAGTAAACAAGTGTTTACCACAGTTACTTACTGTGATGCCTCATGACTGTCTTAGAGTGTATTGGCATTGTTTTAAACTATTTTTTAATCTTTTGATACCTTAAATAGGGCAGACTGTCTTAGTACACAAAGCCCTATGGTTTTAATTAGTTGTACATGGAACTTTTTTTTACCAGTTTTTATTTCTATCTTAATTTTGCAACGTTTATATCATTAATCTTCTCAAATTTAGTATGTCCTCTGGGAGGCTGAGGTGGGTAGATCACCTGAGGTCAGTAGTTCAAGACCAGCCTGGGCAACATGGTGAAACCCCATCTCTACAAAAATATAAAAATCAGCCGGGCATGATGGCAGTGCCTGTAATCCCAGCTACTCAGGAGGCTGAGGCAGGAGAATCACTTGAATGCAGAAGGTGGAGGTTGCTCCAGCCTGGGCAACAGACCAAGACTCCATCTTTAAAAAAATATTTTTTTAGTATGTCTTCTGTGGAACACTGTGCATTTTCGTGACTGACTGTCTTTAGGCAGCAAAAACAATTGCTTACTCACTTCATTTCCTTTTATCCACCTACTTAGCTTTGTGCCCCACCTAAAAACATATGGTTCTATTGGAAATGTTGGTACTTTTGTTAATAACATTGATAATGATAACTGTTTTCTTTGCAGATTATGAAGAGACAAGGTCAAAGATCCCAGTACTAGTAGTCTGTTCTCACCAGTGCATGTCCTTAGCTGAGAGATGCTGTCCTTTGTGGAGCAGCTGAACTCAGCTCTTGGACACAGACCTGAAGTCTGAGTTGAAATTGTCCTTCAGATTTGCCTAACATCCTAACTGCCCACCAGTACCAACTATTTAAATATTGCTATAGCAAGAAGTTTAATGAGTGTCTCTGGAGCCATCTCTCAGAGTTTGAATCTTGCTTTCACTACTTGCTTGATGGTGTGATCTAAATACCAAATAGCATAACCTTTCTTGGCTGCAGTTTCTTCATTCATAAAATGAGGGTAGTATTGTCAGGAGCAAATAAGGTAATCTGTGGACATTGGTCCATTGTCAGTGGCCTGTAAATGTTAACTGTTAATAAAGAATAGGTATACAGGGTTAAAAGCCGTTTACTAGGGGAATGATCTTGGACAGGTTATTTAACCCTCTGACCCTCACATGCCTCATCTATAAAATGGGAATAATAGGGAAGTTTATGACCTACAGTGAATTTGAGAATTATGTGAGATGGCTCTTGGAAAGCAGTTAGCACAAATGTCTGGTAACAGCTAGTACTCTGTATCAGCCCGTAATATTGTTCTTGGCTATTTTCCTCATTCTCAAAACAGTTTCCTTGATCTCACTCTTGGAGATGCTATATGGGGCCTCAGAAATATGTTTTATTTCTAATGTGTTTCTTCACTGCAAAACTCCCAGCACTAGTCTTTGGTTTAGCATTTGAGAAACATTGTCTTCATCATCCATGACCATTGTTAGTGAGCTGCCACATCTCACCATGTAAGTCCTAAAAGGAAACTGTGTTTCACTTAAAAATGGAATTCTAGGTATTTTTCTGAAGGATACTTTTTTTTTTTTTTTTATGGTGGCCACTTTGTTTGCTGTCAATGTAAACATATCCCTTCTGTAACTCTCAGAGTTGCATGTGTTTCTCCTCCATCAATGATCTATTTAGCCCCTAAAATTACAATAATTCGTATGGTCTGTAAAGATTTTAATCAAACATTTTATGTTGATCACAAATTTAGACACAATGAAAAACAAAGCAGGCCATTTTTCTGTTTTCACTGATTTGCTCTTTTATATGTATATTCTTCTTGTATACCCCTATTTATTTGATGCAATTTTATTTACCAAATGCCTCCGCTGTCATATGTTGAGTCACAAAGGTGAAGTTCTATGTCTTAGCCTTGAAGAACCATGTTCTAATATTCCCCAAGGGAGGTCCCTTGTTACCCACTGTTGAGGAACCCTGCCGTGTGCTGGAAAGCATTACTACATTTTCAAGTGCAACCGACATGGATGCATTTCAGCAAGATCCTTGACAGAATATCTCTTGATGTTCTCAGAGCTGACCTGGAGAAATGAAGATTCATAATAGATTGAAAAACCCTTCCCAGGGAATTCTAGATAATGCACTACTGTAATAATGGAGAGTTCTATCTTTAGCCCTGGCCTTTTGAGCATTTTTATCAAACAGCTTGACAAAGGAGATAGATTTATTAAATTTGTGAGTGTTGCCAGGAGGCGTAGGTCAGAAACTGGATGACAGTCAGGATCTCCCTAGTTCCCAGGAGGTCAGACTGATGGGTGAAATTTAAATATAATGCAGTAGAGAAGCAACAGGTAGTGCAGTGTAATGGAAGAGTTGTATAAACTTGGGTCTAAATCACAGCATCAGCTTGTTTACTTGTACTAATGGGTATATTAGCAACTTACAGTGTTCTCATATGCGGTTAACATAAAATACAGTATTGACTTCTTAATAATAAATTGTCTCATTTTTAGTTTCAAATAAATTATTTGTTTTAATATGGATCTGATATAACATCACATGAAAAAGACTGTAGGGTCTTTTAAAAAAATTTGTTTTGAGAGGGAGTCTGTCTATCTCACCCAGGCTGGAGTCCAATGGCGCCATCTCAGCTCACAGCAACCTCTGCCTCCTGGGTTCAAGCAGTTCTTCCTGCCTCAGCCTCCCGAGTAGCTGGGTTTACAGGCTCCCCACCATCATGCCCGGCTAATTTTTGTATTTTTTATATAGACGGGGCTTCAACCTGTTGGCCAGGCAGATCTTCAACTCCTGACCTCGGATGATCTGCCTGCCTCCGCCTCCCAAAGTGCTGCAATTACATGCGTGAGCCACCGCGCATGGCTTGTAGGGATCTTTTTCTCCCACATAATGCCATAATGCATTGTTTCTCAACCTTGTTTATTATTGCCCGTCCCCCAGGAGTCTTTTCAGACGTTTTCCCTTTAATCACCCCCTAGTCCCTGAGATTTTAATACCACAGAGAGATTGTGTATCTGATTATGTGCTCTATGTATATTTGTGCCTTGAAGGTAAAAAGAGTAAGATATTTCTGCCCTCCCCCACCCCCCAAACTCCAAGAACAAACTTTTACTTCACGGGGGCAAGACCACCCTACTAGAGGTAGTGTCACCCCCGTTGAGAATGCATGCTATGATGTGATAAGACCTCAGGGGTTTCAGAGTTCATCGAGAATGTTCTAAGATCAAGGTCTCATGAGTTGGTGTGTCTAATTTTTTTAACATGTTTTTGGTTAATTATAGAAGTACTACATGTTTATCCAAAATAAGTATCTCCCTGGATTACGCATGTATGTTTTGACTTCCATTCCAGAAGTCATCATCATTAATGGTTTAGGAAGTTTCCTCTTAATTTTTGTGTACATACCATTGCTGGTTTTGATTTGTATTTATTTTTTCTTTACATGATGTGATGTATTTCTGTAATAATAGTTCTGCAACTAGCTTTTGTTTCACGGAATGGCACCAGATACTTCTACCTCCATTTGGAATTTCTATGGTTTGTTAAAAATTTAACTTTTAAATTGGTAAGATACTTATATGATTCAGTGTTCAAAGGGCATAAAATAATAAGTAGTAAAAAATTACTCCTATTTCCTCTTCCTCTGTTAGTGTTATAGTGTCTTAAATATGTTTACAGAGATACTGTATGGATGTAAAAATGAATCTATACGGCCACTTTATTTCTCATATTGGAAACACAAATGGTGTAACATAATGCATGTTGGGTTTTTTAATTAAAAAATGTAACTTGGAGGTCTTCTCATTTGAGTTTAAAGAGGTTTATTTTTCCCCCAACAAATTCCAGACTATTTCATTGTATTGATTTGCCATAGTTTAGTTAACTAGCCCTTGAGTGATGGATGTTTATTTTGTTTCCAGTGTTGGATATTACTAGCAGTGCTGCCATGAGTAATCTTGTAAAAATGCAAAGGGTGTTTGTAGGATTAGTGCTGGGTTCAAAGCAGTGCACATTTATAATTTTAATAGTGATTGCCAAATTTTCTTCCATAAGAATTATATCACTTTCTCAGTAGTGATAAAACAAAACGTTGATTTGAATAAATCCTTGCTAACTGTGTGTAATCAAAAGTCTTGAATGTTTGCAAAGTTAGTAGGTGAAATCTCACCTATAGAGTTTTCGTTTGTGTTTCCCATTATTTTTGAGGAGCAGCAACTTCTACAGTAAGGAGCCATTTGTATTTCCTTTTATTTATTTATTTTTTTTTTTTTGTGGGGACGGAATCTCGCTCTGTCGTCCAGGCTGGAGTCCAGAGGTGTGATCTAGGCTCATTTGCAGCAAGCAATTCTCATGCCTCACAGCCTGAGTAGCTGGGATTACAGGCACCTGCCACCACACTTAACTAATTTTTGTATTTTTACAAAATTAGTAAATTTAGTAGAGAGGAGGTTTTGCCGTGTTGGCTAGGCTGTTCTCAAACTCCTGACCTCAAGTGATCCACCCGCCTCGGCCTCCCGAAGTGCTGGGATTACAAGTGTAAGCCACCACACCTGGCTGACATTTAGAGCTGACTGATTTCTAGAATCTCTGTGTGCTAGAGAACTTTTCTTTTTGCAGTGTGGATTGCAAATGTGTTTTGCTGATCATTTGTTTTTTGATGTTTTTTACCATAGTTCTTCCAATGCAGAACATTAAGTATTCTTTATTGTATTTGATTTTATCAGTCTTTTTTGACTTCTAGTTAATATGTAGAAATGCTTTCCCTACTCTAATTCTTCCCACAACTGCTTCTTATACATTTATATATTTATTTTAAACATTTAAATCTTGGATTCATTTGAGGTTTGTCCTAGAGTAAGGTCATCTACTTTTGGAGCGTTGCATAGTATTATGTAATAAAATATTTGAGTTTGTTTACCAAGTTTCTAGTGGTGGATATTTGCATTATTTCCAGTTATTTCATATTATAAA
This sequence comes from Macaca fascicularis, assembly GCF_037993035.2. Classification (NCBI taxonomy): domain Eukaryota; kingdom Metazoa; phylum Chordata; class Mammalia; order Primates; family Cercopithecidae; genus Macaca; species Macaca fascicularis. The sequence continues at coordinate 125,075,213 of NC_088376.1, forward strand.
CATTGCTGAAATTTAATTTGCTTTCTCGTAAACATATGTATTAAGTTACTGGTACATAAGGTATGCAGATGTACATATTACCTATATGCTGTATTTCTGCCAGGGAAGCAATATTTTGTGATTGAGAACCAAGGTTAACAAACAGTTTCTGTAAGGGCAGATAATAAATATTTTAGACTTTGCTGTCTCTTTTAAAACTACTCAAATCTGCTCATTAGACAATATATGAATGAATGGATATGGCCAAGTTCCAATAAAACTGTTTATAAAAACAGGTGGTGGGCTGGATTTGACTCACCAGCCGTAGTTTGCAAACGCCTGTTTTGAAGCATGGTTTAGTCCCATAGATCTGGAATTGACTGTTTGATCTTACACATACTACACGAGGGCAAGTTTTCTAGCTTCTGAGCCTCAGTTTCATTATCTGTAACATGGGGAAGCTAGGGCATATTTAACACAAATTGTTGAAAGGATCAAAGAAGACAAAATGTAGAAAGTTTTCATTACAATGAATGTCGTGAATATTCTCCAAATGGATGATGAATTGTTGATGTTAGTCATTTGATAGCAGAGGTGGGACTTGGTTTTTAAACATAAAACATAAAAACTCAGCTATCAAGATAATTTAGATTTTGATGCAATATGGTTGATTATTGATTTTTCCTTTTGGTTCAGAGTCCATTAGTCTTTGCACAGCACTGTTACTGATAATATCTTTCTTTGTCTGCTCATCATAGATTTTTTGAGCTCATTTCAAATTTTACGACACTATTGAAATATTATTTATTTTGATAACTGAGTTTTTGGTGAGTGCCTTGTTTGCCTTACCCTAGTCCTATCCCTATTGAACAGATATGAAGATAGACAAGTCTCTGACATCATGGAGCTTATTTTCTCATCAACCTTGTACTGGGAAGAGAAATTAACAAAGCTAACGAAATAGAGAGTGGCTAGGGGTGCTATTTTAGATAATTAGGTCAGAAGGCGTCTCTGATTAGGTGATTTTTATGACTATTATTTCTGCTAAAATCCCTCTAGTTTTTTTCCTAGGTCCCATTTACTGGAAGTTACTTACACTACGAATTTATTGAAATAGAGAGAAGTACAAATTCACAGTGTGACAGCGGGACACAGAATTCATCATGTTGTTTTGGCTTTATCTCATAAATACGGTGTTTTATGTTTAGGCATTTCCCCAGATAGCATTTAATAGTTAATATATTTTGGAGGAAACATTCCTCCTTTTATGGTTGTCACAGGAAGTGAGTTAGTCATCCTGTCTGCACCCTCTGAAGCATTTCCTAGTCCCACATCCCATCCACACCAGGCCCCTGTGCTGTTGAGTGAGTGCCTTGTAAAACCGTTTTTAATTTCTTTTATCCTCTCAGTCTTTATGTCAGTGGGTTAGTATACAGACCCTCACCCCTCCTAAACAGCAGACTCCCAAATTCTGTCTCTGGGAATTTTTCCCTTTTCCTACTTGTGATTGAAATTTCTCGTGAGCTTGAGCATCTTTTTTAATTTTAAACAAAATCTTATGGAGCATGATACTGAGTAATGGCGTGAAAAGCCCTTCCATACAGAGACAGGAAATCCTGGCCATGTTTAAACCAGACCTTAACTGGCAGTTTTGTTTTGCTCTCTGGGTTGCATCTATGACTTTTCAGAATAAGGCATGCTCACCTCAGCAAGTCTTTCCCACATGATAACTTGAGTGGTGGCATGTCTCCGAGGCAGAACACTTTGGCAAGAGGCAACTATTCCCATTAAGTGCTTCATGGATTCTTATCCCATGACCACTGTGTTAACAGAGTAAAAATTTACAGCAATGGACTTCAGAGCTTGTTTCTTCTTCTTTTGTCTAAATGAGATCTTTAAAACCTTAGCCAAGTTCATCCTTCTCTTATAGGGAAAGAAGATAGGAAGAAATAGGGAGAAGGAGGAGGGAATTTAGGGTTGTTATTTTTATATATTCCATCCAAAATGCATTCCTGATTTTTATCTTTATAATTTGACATTTTCGTCTTAGTGAAAACATTGAATAATTTAAGTGTTGGTCTTCTTAAACCAGCATTTTGATTACATCCTATATTTATGAGTTACAAATAGCAGAAAGCGTACTCAGATGGGTTAAAATACAAAGGCAGTTAAAACTGAAAAGTCTAGAGATAAAATTTAAATTTCAGACATGGTTTGGTCAGATCTTCCTCTCTATTTTTCCCCCTTTCTCTTGTTATTGTCTTTTTACTTTTCAGCTCTGGCCTTCAGCTGCTTGCCTCCTGATTGCAGGTCATTCTGCTCCCTTCCTCCTTCATTCACTTTCAAGGAAGGAGGGCCTCTTCTCCCCCACAGACACTAACAAAATTTTGGGCCTTGCCTTGTGAGTAGTACCAACCTAAACCAGTCCCTCTGTGTTAGTCCGTTCTCATGCTGCTGTGAAGAAATGCTTGAGACTGGGTAATTTATAAAGAAAAGAGGTTCAACTGACTCATAGTTCCACATGGCTGGGGAGGCCTCGGGAAACTTACAGTCATGGCAGAAGGCATCTCTTCACTGGGCGGCAGGACAGAGAATGAGTGCCCAGAAAAGGGGGAAACCTCTTAGAAAACCCTCAGATCTCATGAGAACTCACTGAGTATCACTGGAACAGGGTGGGGGAAACTGCCCATGTGACTCACTTTTCTCCAGCTGGTTGCTTCCATGACACATGGGGATTACGGGAACTACAATTCATGGGGACGTAGCCAAACCATATCACCTTCTGAACTGAGACATCTTCCAGGCACTAATTGGCTTAGGCCTGGGTTAACACCCTTTCCTGATTCAGTCTCCTGTCAAGGAGGATGAGATGCCACTAATTGCCATATACTAGTCAGGTGCCATTTCTGAAGCTGGGTCAGGGTCATGCCATTTAGATATTAGTATTTGGATGTGTGTTCCTAGAGGAAAGTATGGATAATCGTGTTTAGTGAGTACTTGGTATGTGCCAAGTACTGTTGGATGTGCTCTTAGTGTAAATCATTTATTAAACCCTTATCACATCCTCACGGTTACTTTTAGTAAGGTACTTGGTGGGGTTTGGAGGTCGGCTGGACTATCAACAAATATTTGGTGTCTATTTGATTCTTCCAGGTATTTCAGGATGTGCTCTGATTGAATTTAGAACTCTTAAGGGGCTTTAGAGGTGATTTAATGTAACCCTGTAATTTACATGTAACAAAATCGAATTTTTATAAAGCATCACCACTGCCATATTCGTGTCCACTCTCCAGAGATGAAACTAGAATGGAAAGAGCAAATATGTGACATGACTGTCCCCCTTGAAAGATATTGCTCATTAATCTTGTCTTTATGAGTAACTAATCATACAATTTGTGAGTTATTTGGAGCCAACATGCAAGGTAAAGCTTACTTGTTATCCTTGAACTAAACTCAAGTTGACAGTCACCTTGCCCGGTGCTCTTTGTACTCTGCCGTGTGACCTTTTGAATCCTTGGATGATTGTTTCCATTATGTCTTGATGGAAAGTCAGGATTCTAAAAGAACATATTAGTATCAAAATGTCGACTGTTTGAGGGTGTAGCTAACTTTAAGGTTGAAAACTTCAGGTCTGGAACCAACTCATCTCCATTTTATAAACACTTAAGATGTTTGGCATTGGCCAGTAAGAATTGTGATAACTTTGTTAGTATCTCAGATACTTGTTGAAACCAGTTCCATGTTGTATCTACGAGAAGCAGGAATAAAGTTGATACAACTTGAAGTCAGACTAGTTAGGTTTTGGGTGAATAAATGATCCCAATTATTGGTAGAAATTTTTATTGAATGTTTGGATGTGGGGTAGATTCAACTTGAAAGATATAACTTTTAAACCCCAGATACACCTAAGCATGCATAGGTCAAAGACTTTTAAGTCTTTGAAGGACCTTCAGAATCTTGCAGTGTGTGGATGGCATGCATGTTTGTGGTTTGTACCCTAATAATGTCATATTATGCACCCATGCGGGCGTCACTAAATCAGTCAACTCCTTTTAAGCCTTTACTCAGCCTAGAGGTCTGTGGCTCAGAACTAAAAGGTAGCCATTATCGCCATCTTTACGCTTTTTAATACCCTCCTTTTCCAGAACAGTAAAATAGGCTCCAGAGAAGCTTTTACCATCGGGATTAGAGTCTGGGACCTCCAGTTTAGGCTTTGGTGCTGAATGAAATTTTACCTGAAATAGTTTTAACATCCAGTCCTGAAATAGACACCCTGGGAAATTAGACAGATAATGGTATTAAAAAATGAACAAAGTAGTTTATATTTCTGATGTTATTGTCTGCTATTACTTCTGTTATTATGGTTAGTTGTTGATAGTTTTCTTAAAGCACACCTTGATATGAAATGGAGCACTGCAGTTTTTACACCTAAAATTGAAAACCATGTGTTTCATTGTCTGCAAAGTAACTTTATATTGTCTTAACTGGCTTAAAATTTAGAATATTTCTATCAACAAAGTTGAACAGCTTTATAACTGAGTATGAATAAAGTAAAAATAGTGGCAAGCAGCAATATGCATGCCTTTTAAGACTTTTTCCATTTTTCATGTACACACAATAAATGCACAAGAAGTAATTAAGCTACCAGTACTGGAGAATGCAAAAGAATTGTAAGAAGAATCCCATAAAGATTTTAATTAAAACATGTAATAATTTAAACACGTGTATTAGATTTGGGATAAAAAGCATTAATTATAATAGTAGGTAATAAATGATACACATAATTTTGGATTGTTGCTGTTGGTTAAAAGTAGACAACAAGATGCAGAGTAATAATCCCGGATTCAGGTAATATTTTTAATATAAGTTTATTGAGGGAGGCATTAATAAGCATATTTGGCTGGAAACAGCACATACGTGTATATTAGTTTTGTTTTTAATTAGATTTAGACAGAATTCATTATTTTTAATGGCTTTTCATTAGTGAATAGAAACCATTATTTGGATCTATTGTGGTAAAATAAATTCAAGGTACATGCTTATTTTCAGCAAAGAACCTCTTATGTATTTAAAGAAACCACTGTTTGGAACATGAATCATAGATAGGTATGTGAAATTCCTTGCTTTTAGACAAAAGTATGATTTCTATGCTCATACAACTTTTATCTTAGGTCAGTTATTAACAGAGAACTATACTGAAGTGAGACAGTTTGCTTAAATTGTAGAAAATTCTTGTTGCTGACCAGTTTTATTTGTCCTTATTTGAACTTTTCAAGTAGTATGGCTGGGGGTGATGGTAGGGCCACATTAAGGTGTTTCTCTCAGATTTTTATTTGATATTTGTTTGAATAGAATTAACTAGCACTGATTTAAAATTTGTATGTGTCAACCAAGTCCTTTGGGCTAAATCTGCCTGAAAGAAACTGTGCATGAAGTGAGGTCTCAGACTCAAGCCCAGATTTACGGTATTTGTCATTATTTTCATGTGAGGAATTCTGTCTGCCTTAAACAGGCCAGTTGGAATGAATCTCCAGTCGTGTGATTTATTCTCCCTACTGTAGAAGTATGTCTTCCTGATGCTAGTCTAATAAATTATAACATCTCAAAGTGAGAAACATACAGTGACTTGTGAGTGGCACACTAAGGAGGTAGAAGTGGGTTATTTTATTGCACAAATGAGCTATAGATTAAGCTAATGATGTTTTTCTTAATGACAGCTTTAAAAACTGAATTTCTCCAACTTTATATAAGGTTTCTGTATAAGCTTAAGTAATATCGCCCATGAACTTGATTATTTTCTTTACCCTAGTCTCGTTTCCTTCGTCTTGTGTGTGTGCAGGCTCCCTTTATCCAAAAAGGATGTGATAATCATCCCAGAATTACCCATAAATCAGTGCCCATCTCCCTCATATATCATGCCACAGACATGGCCTAAATGCATACTAGTAGATCCAGTAAAACCTGTATAGTAAAATTTAACTCATTTAGCACAACTTACATTTTACTTGTCTTCTATGCAGTTTCCTCCATAATTTCTTCATTTCTTTGGCAGAGTAGCCACAAAAGAATGACCTTTTGACAAGGACCTACTAGGAACCCAACATGGGTGTGTTTACTATTAACTGAACGCCAAACTTTACTCAGAGCTCATGAGTTTTTCCATTTATTTTTGTTTTTGATTCCACCATTCAATCTAGAACACCACGCTCTATTTATTGTCTGTGTCTCCTTAATCTTCTCTGGTCTCTGACAGCGTTTTAGTCTTTCTCATGACCTTGACACTTTTGAGGAGTGTTTGTCAGTTATATAGAATGTTCCCTATTTTGGGTTTGTCTGATATATTCCCCATCATTATACAAGGGTTTGAATTTTTGGAAAAGATACCACAGAGGTTGCCCTTCTTACCACTTCCTGTCAGACGTCCAAGGTAACCATGTGGTCTCAATGGGGATGTTAACCTACATCGCTTGACTGAGTTGATGTTTGCTAGGCTTCTCCACTGAGAACTTACTATATCTAGCCAAAGATGGGATTAAGCTCTTCTTCCAAGAGGGGCAAACTCTACTTTTGACTGTTGGCCTCTGCCCAAATGGAAAATGCCTATAAGATGACCACAGGCTAGTAAACTTCTCTGCACTGCAGGAAGTGACTTCACTCAAGCGTCATAAGTTCTCTCCTGGGGAAGTGGAGCCCCTCCTCTCCCTTTGCATGCCGTGAAATGCTTGCACCCACCTTCCTTAGCTACATGTCTGTTCCATCCATTGCCTAGTCAGTTTCTTGACAGTCTGCTGTACATTTACAAGCCAGTAATAAAGGCAGTAATTATTGCAGGCAGCACTTACTGAACTTTTAGTGTTTGATAATGCTCTAAACACATGGATTATCTAATATAATCCTTTCAGCCACCCTTTGGTGTCTGGGCACCTCATTGTACAGAGGAGTGGCTGTGAGCCACAGGCAGCTTAAACTGTCCAAAGGAACTGGGGCAGCCCTGCTCCTTAGTTCCCGTTTCTCAGCACTGTGTCTAGGACTGAGCAAGTGTTGATTCTGTATTTAAATTGATACAGTGATGGATTGATCATTAAGACTCAAATTCCTATTTGATTGACCTTCTTTGATTACAGAGGTCTGTTAAAGCATGGAAAAAATAAGAGCGGTTTTAAAAATGATGATGCTTCACAGAAGGCGTCGAAAGCAAGAGTGGCATACTCTTGCTTTCGAAAGTGCACCCTTTCTTTAAAAAGCCATAGTCACCTTTGCTGGGCTTGTTAAATGTGAACATGGATTCTTTCATAGACATCGCATATTTGCAGCTTATTTTACCTTGTAACAGTTCAAACTAATTTAATATATTATTGAAGAACAAAAGTAGTATTTACTCCTGAAGTTGACATCCTGACTCTGGAGACCAAGGGAGTGAGGAATACTTAGCAAGAAGTCAGTAGATAGATGTGTAAACTAAAACTAAAATAATGTGGAGAAAACATAGCAGTGTCATTAGAAGGTAGAACTCTGCCACTCTTTAATCTCTTCTTTCAGTTCTCTCTTCTTTCAATTCATTTATTTGTACCTAAAAATTCGTTTTAAGAGCTTACTATATGTGAGCCCCTGTGGTAGGCATTGGAATGAAGTTGTACAAGATATAGAAGGAACCAGTTCTCAGAGTTTACCACTAGTGGGGAAGACAGACATTTAGGTATAAATGGTACATTATACAATAGTGATAATGGGGTCCAAAGGAAACCAAGGACCCCCCCGTGTGTCCCTCACAAAGGGACATTTACCCTGAGATCAAACTTTCAGCCAGGGGTTTCAGGTATGTTTATTGAATTCATTAAAAAGAATATATTTATCATCCCATGTTGAATGAGAAACACTATTACATTCCCTTGGAACTTAGAGGTTGGCAGTATGTCTCAATCAAAATCTCATTTCTTTAAGACTTTCAGCAGGTGAACAGGAAGTTACTTTTGGCAACTCAGACTGCCCTGTGGTTTTTACCCCTGCCCTTACCTCTCCCCTTTTAAGAACACAGACTTGTGTACTAGATTGACGTGTTGGAGTTGGTGAGCCGTTCAGAAGGGTCTTGCTGCCAAAATGCAGATGTCTTGTTACTTCTAAAAAAGAGTCAGTAAGAGGAAACTAAAGTTCAAGTGACTCTTATTATTATAGATGGGTAATATCATGTCTGAGAGAGGAAGGCTTCTTCTCAAGTGTTCATCTCTTCCCAAATAGCTTTAAGTTAACCATAGTTTTTATTTAGTATTTTTTTTTTTTTACATAAAAGCATTTATTCAAATTTGTGAAAAACAAAGCATTCAATACTATGAGTCTTGTGGAACTGCAAACGATTAATGGTATAATTCTCAGTCTTTTATAAAGAGTCTTAACACCAAAGAGATTAATACAGTGTGGAATGGCAATGGTGCTTCGATGTGAGAATAGATAATCAATACCTGCAAGCTTAGAAAAAGTGTTCTATTTCCTCTGCTAATGACATAGGGGTTTTTGCAAGGCAAGGGTGTCTGAAGCATGAAGTACTCCAAAGAAGAATTAATTTGAAATCTGAAGTGGAAGATCAGTTTCAATTAAAATTGCACTTGAACGTATATTGGGTGGAAGTGTGAAAGCAAGCATGTAGTCGGCTGAAATCTTCAGATTGTTACCAGTGAATAAATGAATCCCACTGGTATGAACCCTGATTATATTTTTATAGAGTGATAAATTATATTTTACCCATGTCTGGAAGGTTATGAGAAATAATATGAATGGCAAGTACTTTTCTGACATTGCAGAGTATTTTTTAAATTGTTAGTAGTAGGAGGATAATTATCAGGTGTCTGTTTTTCCAAATGATGTCTTGCATCTATTATTTGAATCATAGGTATTTGGATTTATTTTACTGTGTCCTGTATCATTTTTCCTTGTTGAGTGTAATTTTATTGTAAGTTTTTAGAAGGCATGCATACATACACATACGATATTATGATATTAAAACATTAGTTTCCATAATTTGGATTTATAAGCTCAGTTGTGGCTAAGTAAAATTCCTATTTTGGTCAGCCATCTGATAAATCAACCATCACTTTATTTGGTTTTTCAATGAATTCTTTTGGCATCTGGAAGAAAATTTAAGCTGTAGACAGGATGATTGGAGCCCTTCCTTATGTCTCCTTCCCCTCTTTTTTTTTTTTTTTTTCTTCAAATATACAGATGCAAGATGAAAATAAAGTTTGGCCAAAATAAAAGTTGGCTAAATATATGGCAAATGCATACTATCCCTTTGTGACTCATCACAGACATAGGGAATTTGACAAAGAGGTAAAAAAAAGACATAAGTGAAAAGCCTATGACAATTTAGTTGGAATCATGCAGTGAAGAGAATGGTGATGTTAACTTTTTCCAGATAGTAGCGTGACACTTACAAATGACTTAAGAGTATCACCGAGTTTGCTAGACCTTTGCCAATCAGCGAACATGTTCATTCAGATAGTCTGTTTTTATCTTACTCTTTGGGATGAGGATTAGGGAGAATGACTTAAGCTTTAGAGTGAGGCTGAGGTATTTCCAGATAGCAAAAATATGCATCATTTTTAAGGAGCTGTATCCATTGCTTTTGCATGCTCTTTCCATGATGGAAAATACTTTCTGTGATTGTCCCATTTTTCTTGTACCCTTGTTTATATCTACTGTGAGCTGTTACGAGTTTTCGGGGAATGGGGAAAGCCGTGGCAAATGATTGGGTAGTGGCAGGATGGTCACTCATGTGGGCTCTTATTTAGTGGTAGGGAGATTTACCTACACTACTAAACTAACAAGTTGGACTTACCTACTAATAAACTAAATAAGATTTCTTTGTGTCTTCCATTGTACGAGGCTAGGTATACAGGAGGCATAAAAATTCCCACCCATCAACTAGTATTTCTGTATATGAATGTATATACACTAAGTGTGTATATACACATTAAGCTTTCTGATTGGGAAGCCTGTGTTTTACCTGCTAAAAATTGTAAAGTTTATTCTTATCTAATTATCAATAAAGGATCCAATCTTAATCTTTCCAGCAAAAGTTGTTTCAGCAGGCTACGCCCGCTATGTTGTGTCAACAAGGTTAAAAGTAGGATGCGGAAAAGTCTAAGAGCACATAGTCAATGTAATAGAAACTGCTCCCATAAAATTTCATGTCCAAATAAGGCAAGGAGGCAAATGCAGTGTGTTTTCTGTGTTTATGCCTGATTGGTACCTATTAGAATTAGAATTATGCTTTATTGTTGTGCTTTCTTCCTTTATTTCTGTGGCATATGTCCCCCCAAAGTCTTTATTCATATGAGTGCAGAGTCCAATCTGAAGGTAACTTTATGACTGCATTTTCTATGAGAGAGAAGAATCGAAAAGGAGAGATGAGCACCTTAACACTCAAGTGTACAAATGAAGGCCAAACTGAAAAATCTTTCACAATTAGCCAAAGGAAAAACCTGCCTTTATTGCCCCCGTCATTTGTAATACCTCTCATCTAGTTTTCTGTTGCTTTTATTTTTTTTTCCTCTTTCATGTTTGCAAACTTTCATGGGCTAAGAAGATAGTTGTATTTAGGATGTTGCTCACGATAGCAAAACATGCTAACTTGATCAAGGTGCTTTTTTTTGTGAATAAATGCTCTGCTTATTTTAGGAAATATTTAAAAATTTTCAGAAATATGAACAACCCTGACAGCCCTTCTACACAACTCTCTTAGCCTGGTTAAAGGTAAAGTTAGCAAATGTTTGATTGTAAATCAAGAAGCAAAACTAACTCAGGTAACATCTTTTCTGAAATTTTCTTGCCACATCAGGCAAATGGCTTCGATTCATAGTTTTCAGTACATTCACCTCTTTGGATTAGGGACATGTTGAGAGATGCAGTGCTCAGCTTCCTAAGATTTATTCATTTCATCCCTGACCCTTGAACCGTGAGGATTGAAGTGTTGTCTTCTTTCAACAGGTGCCTATGGTCCTGAGCACTGGGTCACATCTAGTGTCAGCTGTGGGGGCCATCACCAGTCTCCTGTTGACATTTTAGACCAGCATGCGCGTGTCGGGGAAGAATACCAGGAACTGCAGCTCGATGGCTTCGACAATGAGTCTTCTAACAAAACCTGGATGAAAAACACAGGGAAAACAGGTAGACAATGTCTTCTTTATTTGTCCACAGACCAACAGGAACTATTTTTGGATGCCTCTGGTGTTTACCTTAACCATGACTTGCTCCTTGAATAGTGTACATTGCTGTAGGGAGCCTAAATCAGTCCTTAGTTTCAGAACGAGCTGTGTGACTGGATACATCACTTTGTGGCTAATCACCCTGTCACTTCATTTTTTTGAAAAATATAAACTGTAGATAATAAAATATTATACATCTAGACCTAGGGTTGTAGTGATTAAATGAGTTAACAGATGTAAGGTATGTAGAAGGACTTTCAGAAAGCTACCCAGTCTGGTAGCCACTAGCCACATATGGCTATTTCCATTTAAGTTTTAATTAAAAATTGAATAACATTAAAACAGTCCCTCAGTTGTACTAGGTACATTTCCAGTGCTTATCAGCCACATACGGCTAGTAACTACCCTATTGGGTAGCTCAGACAGAGAACATTCTATCATTGCAGAAAGTTCTGTCAGGTAACATGGTGCCAAATATGCAAATGAAATCAGAATTCTTATCTTTCTTGAGATTTGGTTTATTAATGTTTTTTTATTACTTCCGAGTACAGATGAACTGTCTCATCCCTTTGTGTATCAGACCAGCAATTCGATTCTTCCACTTGTCATTTTGGGATTTGTGAATATGCAGCATCGTCTTTTTACCATTGCTAATGCGAAGAGCTACCTCCCTCTCAATTACTGTTGTGCAAATATCAGTTTATAGATTGTCCTTATAAGTACCAGAGAATGCCTTGCTGTGCTTCGCTGTATGATCTGAAAATAAGCTCTGGGATATTATACCACATCTCTGCTTAGTGCTACCTGGGGTTCTGTTGATGCCTAAAGATATTTTTCACTCTTATTACTTAACTACTTATAACTTTGGCCCATTAAAACAAGTTTTTTTCTCTCTTTCTCTTTTTAAAGTGAACCCTTTGTAACCAAGGATGTCACTGCGCACCACTGTTAGTAATCTCTTTCAGGAACCTTGGCTGCCAGAGCCCTCATGCTGGGCTAAAATGACTTCACTCCTAGCTCTTTGGTCCTATTCATGTTGTAGGTCACAAAGTTGCCTTTTTTTTTTTCTTTTCTTTTTTTTTTTTTTTAAATAACCTAACTGGCTAAATGGGGAGCTTTAGGGATCACCAGAAAAAAAACTGGTGATCCAATAATGTTATTTGTATGTATTTTTTTTCTTTTTCTTTTTTTTTTTTTTTTTTTTTTGAGATAGAGGCTCGCTCTGTTGCCCAGGCTGGAGTTCAGTGGCACGATCTTGGTTCACTGCAACCTCTGCCTCCTAGGTGCAAGTGATTCTCCTGCCTCAGCCTCCCAAGTAGCTGGGATTACAGGCATGTGCCACCACCCGCGGCTAGTTTTTGTGTTTTTAGTAGAGACGGAGTTTCGCCATGTTGGCCTGACTGGTCTCCAACTCCTGACCTCAGGTGATCTCCCCACCTCGACCTCCCAAAGTGCTGGGATTACAGGCATGAGCCACTGCACCTGGCCTGTATGTACCTTTTCATCCTCACCTCTCTACCACCCCAGCACAGATTGTGTGCTTATTGTTGCAATTCAGAATTTATCAGTTGCCCTACTTTATGTTTTAAATATAGTGTTCTTAGGATAACTGCAATGAGATTATTTCTCTTCAGAATATCTAAATGTAGTGGACGAGAGCTTTGCCACCCTGGGTGCAATCAGAGATTGGAACTGAGTACCACCTCAGCACCACATTCTGGAAGGCTGTCAGAGACAATCACTGCGCTCTCTGATACGGTTTTCTACTTGACTTGCAACGCTTGACAGCCTTCAGCAAAGATAACACGTTTCAGTGACAGCTTTCAGCTTGGTATCACCAATGACAGGGTTTAGACGTATGTAGGGTTCATTCAATTCAAGTTGATTCATGACCTTGGTCTTCCAGAAGCTGATTATCAATCTTTGTCACTCTCCTGGCTTCCTAGAGTGATCCACAACCTGTTGCATATCTGAGTGCATGTACTTGATTTTAGAGCAAAGCTATCCAAATACAAACCCATCGGTCTCAGAAATTTCAGAAGCACAGTGTTCTGAGAAGCAGAAATAAATCTTTGTTACTCTCATATAACTAATTACTGTAAAATTCACGACATAATACTAGATAGGCCAATATATCATAAATAAGATGATTCTGCCATAGGAAGGGTTTTTAAAAAGTGACAACCAGCTATATGCAATTTGAAACAAAGAACATGCAATTTTTTTTTTTAAATCTCTTGAAAGAGTTTTAACTTATGGTGGTTTAGAAACTTGGGTGCAGAAATCAACTTGTGTTGTTTTAACACTAATATAAACTTCCTTCATTTGGTAGGTCTTTTTTTTGAGATGGTCTCACTCTGTTGCCCCGGCTGGAGTTCAATGGTGTAATCTCAGCTCATCGCAAGCTCTGCCTCCCAGGTTCAAGTAGTTTTTGCGCCTCATCCACCTGAGTAACTGGGATTGCAGACACCCACCTCCATGCCCGGCTAATTTTTTTTTTTTTTTTTTTTTTGAGGCTGGAGTGCAGTGGGACAATCTCGGCTCACTGCAACCTCCACCTCCCGGGTTGAAGCAATTCTTCCACCTCAGCAACCTGAGTAGCTGGGACTACAGGAGTGCACCACCACCCCCGGCTAATTTTTGTATTTTTAGTAGAGACGGGGTTTCACCACGTTGGCCAGACTGCTCTGGAACTCCTGACCTCAAGTGATCTTCCCGTCTCAACCTCCCAAAGTGCTGGGATTATAGGCGTGAGCCACCGTGCCCTGCCAGGCCCGGCTAATTTTTATATTTTTAGTAGAGACAGGGTTTTGCCATGTTGGCCATACTGGTCTCGAACTCCTGGCTTCAAGTGATCTGCCTGCCTCAGACTCTCAAAATGCTAGGATTATAGGCATGAGCCACCATGCTTGGCTATTCTATAGATCTTAACACACCATGAGTTAATAAATTTTTTAGAATTTGGAAAAATGAGTATTCATTTGATCTATTTTGTCTGGATCATATAAACTCAACTGAACAGTACATATTAGTGCAGGCTAAATTAGGGTGGGGTCTATAATTTCCACATTGAATAATATTGATAGGCAACCTGTCTAATTCTTTTTTTTAAAGAAACCACCTATCACTGTACTACAGTGTTTTTGTTTGGTTGGTTGGTTTATTTATATATATTTTTGAGACAGAGTTTCGATCTTGTTGCCCAGGCTGGAGTACAATGGAGTGATCTCGGCTCACCACAACCTCCACTTCCTGGGTTCAAGCAATTCTCCTGCCTCAGCCTCCCAAGTAGCTGGGATTACAGGCATGCGCCACCATGCCCGGCTAGTTTTTTGTATTTTTAGTAGAGACAGGGGTTCTCCATGTTGGTCAGGCTGGTCTTGAACTCCCGACCTCAGCAGGTGATCCACCCACCTCAGCCTCCCAAAGTTCTGGGATTACAGGCGTGAGCCTCCGTGCCCGGCCCACTGTACTAGTTTTGAAAGATGGTACAATTAAGAGAAATGGGTTAAAGGGGTCGTGGTATCTGCATTATTTCTTACAACTGCATGTGAATCTGCTATTCTGAGAAAAATTAAAAGTTTAAATTTTAAAAAATTCGTGTATCATGAGCCACATGGTCTGCCTTTGTGCCATCCATTTTATATCTATCTTACATACCTAGATGAACTTTCGTAAATCATTAATTTTTAAGCAACACATATTTTTCTTCTCTAAAATTATTTTAGAGTATTTTCTGGAACTTAATATTCCAGGAAATAAATTCAAGAGGGAGTATTTATTTTTTCTGATGGAAATTTACAGGTCACTTATCTGTAAAATAGACTCTGTCTTTTGTATATTAAAATATGAATATAGAAAGTTAATATTTAAAGCGGCCTATTACATACAGACAGTAACTCTCCCATAAAACAGCTTAAATGTTCAGATCTGTCTTAACCCCCTGAGAGTGCTATATATCCTATCCAGCATAATCAATAGAGCAACTTGGTTGTACCTAACCCACTTCTCGAAAGTTGTCTAAAATATCTTCACAAGACAGATAGCGTCTCTCTGTTTCTTCCTGAGGAGCCGTAACTATCTATTGTGCCAGTTCCCACTTTATTTCATCTAAAGTTATTTCCCTTTCTTTCATTTTTGTAGAATGAAAAGATAATGCATTCATCAAGAACATTTCAAGACAATCTTGCTGTTCCTAGCATTAGCTTCCAGCAAAAAGATCAGAATTTAATACTTAGATGGTGCTTCTGATGTATGTTAATAAGACATGATCTTCTATGAATTTTAACTATTGGGAGGAGTTTTGTTTTTTTTTTTTTTAAAACTACTTTTTCTTACATCCCACACTGAGGACAAATAGTAAATGTGTTTACCACAAGGCATGCTACTTTCATCTTCTCTCATTATATTGGTTTATTATATTTTTTCTTTGCCAACATTCTTTCCCATTTGTCTGCATATGCCATAGTGCCTGACACAGATGGATT
Source organism: Macaca fascicularis (assembly GCF_037993035.2). Taxonomy (NCBI): domain Eukaryota; kingdom Metazoa; phylum Chordata; class Mammalia; order Primates; family Cercopithecidae; genus Macaca; species Macaca fascicularis. Next base: position 125,090,877 of record NC_088376.1, read on the forward strand.
CAAAATATGGTTATTCAGTTCACACAAGAATCAATGGGAGGGAAACTATAGATGGGGAAGTCAAGAGTCATTTTCTAGTATGTTACTGTGCCCGTAAAACTAAGGCAAGTATTTTACGACACTGTTGCATTGAGTTTATTTTACCTGGCTCTTAGAAGTTTTCAGTAGAGTAGCAACTTAAGAGCACACAGAGGCAAGCTAAGTAATGAACAAACTAATTGCTAGCTGGTAAAAAGAGAAAAATAAAATCTTAACAACCTTCGTCATTTCCACATGCTATTTCCCTAACTGAGCTTGTGATCCAAGCTAAGTGTTGGAGGAGGATGTGGCTCTGCTCAGACGCAGGCCAGGGGTAGCCACCCCTCCCCAAGGTCAAGCAAGTGTCTGGAGTTGAAAGATACTCTTTGCCCTATTGTTCATTGTAGAACCCCACTCAAGCTAACTGCTGCCTCTCTACAACCCTGAAGAGCCACTTATCTCTTCCAAGGTCAGTGGAGACAAGGATGTGTGAGCCTTACTGAGAGTCAGCACCAGGCTACCACTTTAGATGGGCACCTTACAGGGTTTTTCTTTTCTTTTCTTTTCTTTTTTTTAGAGACAGAGTCTTGCTATGTGGCCCAGGCTGGAGTGCAGTGTCACCATCTTGGTTCACTGCAACCTCCGTCTCCCAGGTTCAGGCGATTCTTATGTCCCAGCCTCCCAAGTAGCTGGAGTTACAGGTGCATGCCACCACGCCAAGCTAATTTTTATATTTTTAGTAGAAACGGGGTTTCTCCATGTTGGCCAGGCTGGTCTTGAACTCCCAGCTTCAAGCAATCTGCCCCACCTCGGCCTTCCAAAGTGCTGGGATTACAGGCATGAGCCACCACGCCCGGCTCATTACAAGGTTTTCAATAGCAGTCTTCATGATGTCTGATTTCCCTCCAAAACTGATGGACTTTTGTGCCTAGCCCCCATGCAAGATGTGATCCCACAGTGGCATGGTTGCTCAAGTGTAACACGGATGCCTTTAGTAATCAAGAGATTGGTTAGGAAGTTTCTAGGAAAAGTGTGTTTTTGTGTGTGTGAGGGGGTTGTGGGTATGGGTGTGTGTATGTGTGTGTCTTCGAATATTTCTGATAGTTTGGGCTTTCTGTTTTTTTCTTTCTTTCTTTCCTTCTTTTCTTTCTTTTTTGGAGTCTCACTCACTGTGTTGCTAGACTGGAGGGCAGTGGCGCAATCTTGGCTCACTGCAACCTCTGCCTATTCTTTGTATTCTGTTGGACTCACATGTCTTTCTCTATGGATCTCTCCATGAGCTTTTACCTTTTTTGTGGTTTCATTCTCTCCCACATTTCCTCCTGTGTCTTCTCCTTGCATTTGCCTCCCCTGGGGCATGTCTCTGTCTCTCTGCCTCATTGTGCCTGTTTTCACTGCCTGCTCCTAGCATTGTCTCCCTTCTCTGCTTCCTGTCTTCCTTCCTTAGAGCTGGCCATAGAAGAGAACTGAAGTTTAAAAAATGTTTTCATTTATTGTATCTATGGAGTAGATTTTGATATTGACAGTAATAACCTAAATGTGTTCTTATTTCAATAAAACCTCTCTTATCCCTAATAATATTGGATGAGGAGAGCCTGGATGAGTGAAATACATGAATGATTCCCCAAATGTATTTTTGGGAGGGTCTCAAACTCACCTGGTGCCAATCATTACTTTTATTTTTATTATAACACTTCCATAGCCTCCTCAATGTAATGATCCTTAATAGGTGTAAATATGGGACGATGATGGTAGACCATTGCGGAGTCATCATTCCTTGATCAACAGTTGCTTTTTTACTCTGAGTTTTGTTTGTGTCACTAATAAATAGGTCATTTCACTTACAAAGAGGCTGCCAAGCTTCTGATTAAGAGCAGAACATCAGCCAAGTAGACAGATGTTTGAAAACATCTGGGCCCTTGGTATTGTTTATATTGGGCGTGCCTAATATAAACAGTGTCTTTGTAGTACCCTGGGGCATCTCCGATTAGCTTAAGGTTGCCCAAAAAAAGAAAATGTAAGTTTAATTTTTAAAATCCATTATTTATTTGGGGAATGCTAGGTGTGATTTTGCTCTGCTTTATAAATTTTCCTGTTTCAAAGGCCCACATTCTTGGGTTCTTTCATTCCAATACTATCCAGCTTTACCTTAACCCTGGAATTGAGCTTGGAGCTATTTCACTGGGTCAGTCTTTGGCTAGGTACTCTGCAAGCTGTTTCCTGTCTGCTAAGCTCCATTTTCTTTGTTATGCCCACAGCCTCAGTCCCCAAGTTCAGGTGGTAGGAACTAGTTTTTGTGTAGACAGAAGCCTGATTAACCAATTACCCTGAATGTTACAGGCCATTTTTTGAAGAACCGTTTCTTTTTTAGGGTACAGCGTTCTCTGCTAGACTCCTCCATCTTTCATGTCTTATATGGTTAAAGTGTTAACTAATCCACCTTGTTCATTTCACCCAGTTTAGCAGTGAGTTAACTGAGACCCAGGATATTCCTGTGGTTTATCATCTCTTGGATGTCTGAGGTTGCTCTGACTCAGCATGTCCAGGGACTTTTTACTGGATTACTGCTATCAGCTCCTCACATATTTCTACTGACCAACATTGCTTTCCTCCCAGGCCTTCTCCACAGAGTAGCCAGAGTAATCTTAGTTCCTTAATCTGATCTTGCCTGTCTCTCCCTTTTTCTTTGTTGTTCTCTCTTCCAATCATATCAAGGACTTCCCATTTCTCTTGGAACAGACAGACTGCTCACTGTCCCTGCCTCGTGCTCTGTCCTCGTGTCCCATCCTGCTCTCTGGATACCTGTCACCTTGGCTTTCTCTTACTCATTAGCACTACCACGGGGCCATTGATTCTTCCTTGATGTTCTCCCATCTTGTTGGCACTTCCCTGGGGTAGCTCCTTTCACTCTCAGCTCAGACCATGACACCCTCCCCTTCTCTCATCTAGGCTTGGATGCTCAGGTGCTACCCCTCGTCCCACTTGCAGGTTTGCTTCTGTTGTCTGTTTAGTTCTTGAGACCTGTCTTTCCCATTAGCCATAAGTTCCAGAAGGGCAAGAGTTGTGTCTGATTTACCCAACTTTTTCCACCAGTGATTACTCAGTGAATATTTGTTGAGTACTTGAAAAACATAAATGTCAGTGTCTACAGGGAAATTAGTGGAAGGCTGTAACTACAGCCAGTGCATTCTGACCTTCAGACAAGAGCGTTTCTCTTTTACTGGGAGCCCCAGGGCATCCCTCTGATGTCACAGGTATTGTGGAAAGTGGTCTAGGGATCCCATCATTAGGGTCCATAATGGTAGGCTTTTTTTTTTCTACCTTATAGTCTTGGCGGTGCGTCAGGGTAGGAGGATATGATAGTAAACTGCTAGTTTTCCTCTCATCCATTTTTCTTTACTTTTTGGCACCTGCTGCTGTTTACTCAGATTTTAGTGTGAACATTTGCTTTAGCCTGTGTTATACACACATGTTGAATTTAATTTATAAACAGTTGGGGGATGTCCTGCAAAGAATGCTATGAATGCCAGGCACTTAGTCAACCCTTCCAGTTCAGGAGAAAACTAATTCCTTATTTAAGATGTGAACTGATCCTACTTTGCCCTGGCCGTTTGCATAGCCTGGAGGTCTTTACATCATGGGGAGCCCCAGACAAAGGGAGAATCTGGTGAAAGCTGTGGATCCTTTCCTAGGATAATAACCTTCCTAAAGGTTGCATAACACCAATGCTATTCTGTGATGTGTATGAACTGCCGCTGTGAGCATTCTTCATATATCAGCCCTTGTGAACCTCTTAACTTACCTGTGAAGTAGCTGCTATCTTATTCCAATTTTACAGAATAGGAACAAAGCCACCAAGAAGTGCATTAACTTTCTCGTAAGTGGACAGTGGCAGAACTAGGATTCAAGTTTGGACTTACTGGCTACAGAGTCCAGCTCCTAAGCTCCATGTGTGCACCGTGCTCAGAAATTTACTTCTTGTATCAGGAAGGTATAGACCTCCAGAGCCCATACGTAGCCACAGCTGTGGACTTTTGGACTCTAGGTTAAGAAACCTTGAATTTGAAGCTTCCAGCTTCTTCTATTTTCTCCGTCATTCTGCTTTTATTTCATCACAATCTACATTAATCACAATCAGGATAGTTCTAGAAACTTCGTTCGCCACATAGACCTTTCCTGTCTTTCTCTCTTAGCCCAACTGTCTTAGTTAGTTCAGGCTGCTATAACAAAATAACATAAACTGGTGGCCTAAACAATAAAAATTTCTCAGCATTCTGGAGGCTGGAGGTCCAAGATTAAGGCACCAGCAGATTCAGTGTCTGGTGAGGGCCTGCTTTCTGATTCATAGATGATAACTTCTCACATTCCATGGTAGAAGGGAAGGCAGCTGGCTGGGGGCCTTTTTTTTTTTTTTTTTTTTTTTTTGACAGAGTCTCATTCTGTCACCTAGGCTGGATTGCAGTGGCATGATCTCGGTCACCGCAGCCTCCGCCTCCCGGGTTCAAGCAATATTCCTGCCTCAGTCTGTTGAGTAGCTGGGATTACAGGTGCCTGCCACCACACTCGGCTAACTTTTTGTACTTTTAGTAGAGACGGAGTTTCACCATGTTGGGCAGGCTGTTCTCAAACTCCTGACCTCAGGTGATCCACCGCCTCCGGCCTCCCAAAGCACTGAGATTACAAGTGTGAGCCACTGTGCCTGGCCTGGGGATCTCTTTTTTAAGTGCATTAATCCCATTCATGAGGGTTCCACCCTCATGGCCTAATCACCTCCCAAAGGCCCTGACTCATCATACCATTATAGGGGGGATTGGGGTTTCAATTTGTGAGTTTCCAGGGAGATAAACATTCGGTCTATAACACCATTCATTCTTCTCCTGTCTTTAGCTGTTAGCTTGGCACCTTCCAGTTTGTGCCTTATCCAGATTCAGCTTTTCCTGCTGTTGTTTTAATTTTTAGATTAAATTTTATTTGTATTTATTATTATTATTACTTTGAGACAGAGTCTCGCTCTGTCGCCCAGGCTGGAGTGCGGTGGCTGGATCTCAGCTCACTGCAAGCTCCACCTCCCAGGTTCACACCATTCTCCTGTCTCAGCCTCCTGAGTAGCTGGGACTACAGGCACCCACCACCACGCCCGGCTAATTTTTTGTATTTTTAGTAGAGACGGGGTTTCACCGTGTTAGCCAGGATGGTCTCGGTCTCATTACCTCTTGATCCGCCTGCCTTGGCCTCCCAAAGTGCTGGGATTACAGACGTGAGCCACCGCGCCCGGCCATATTTATTATTTTTATAGTGGCATTTTCTTCTAATTTACTTACTTCATTTTGATTACATGAATTGATTTTAAAAGAAAACTCTTTATCAACAGCATTATTGGAAAAACCAGTTCTGTTTGACTGGTAGAGACTTACTGCTAGAAATATGTCCATAATCTACAAAAATAAATCAACCTTGCTCATGTTATTAAATTTTAGTGTTATGCTTACTCTTGAGTAAAAATGGGAAATGAGTGAGTATCAGGGAACTATACGGGTTATATTAGCACCCAACTATGATTGTATTTTCTTTGATATGATCAAAAAGATAGAAATAATTCAGAAAAGGCAGTATCTTTTTTATTCTGGGTTTTAGTGAACTAAAAGCATCTACCCAGTACTTAAGATTTCTCCCCCAGGCCCAGTCTGGGCACAGTGACTCACACCTGTGTAATCCCGGCACTGGGAGGCCAAGGTGGGTGAATCTCTTGAGGTCAGGAGTTCGAGACCAGCCTGGCTAACATGGTGAAACCCTGTCTCTACTAAAAATACAAAAATTAGCCAGGCATGGTGGCTCATGCCTATAATCCCAGCTACTCAGAACGCTGAGGCAGGAGAATCACTTGAACCCGGGAGGCTGAGGTTGCAGTGAGCGGTGATCATGCCATTACACTCCAGCCTGGGCAACAGAGCGAGACTCTGTCTCAAAAAAAAAAAAAAAAAAAAAAAAGTCCTTACCAATTTGATAGACTCCAAATGGTATCTTATTGCTGTTTCTGCCTGTATATTCTTACCCAGGGCAGACTTGAGTGCCAAATTACAGAGAACTTAGAATGTAGAAAGAACGGTGCAGACCTAGGTAACAGAAAAGAGGAAGACGTGGGAAAAGACATCCAGAGAGAAGCATCCAGAGAAAAAAGGAGACCAGCGTCACATCCTTTTTGGCATGCAGATGTTTCCATATTGCTTTAGGTTTTGAGCATTCTCTTGAGAAGCTTTCTCACTTCCCTGCTCTTCAGAACTGACAGAGGTAGACGCCATCTCAAAAAAAATAAATAAATAAAAGATCTCCTCCCAAATAATATTTGAGCCATCCCTGCTCTTGCTATTGTCCCTGCCTCTAATGACACTTGTTATTGTGTGGGAAAGACAGTATTACTTTAAAGTATAACTTTCTCTGAAAACAGAGAGTTACACCTATGTGGCCAGTCTTCCGTGCTGTCCAGGAGCTCCAGCCTTGATTCTAGAAATGAGTTTGAAAATAACCGCCACTGCATATGTGCTTGCTGGCTTCCTGGCCCTGGATCATCTGCTTTCCCAGTGTGATTTTTCTCCAGGTGTCAAAATAGCCCAGCCAGGTAGGCACTGCAGTAATTATCCCATTTGAACAGTTGTGGAAACTGAGGCACAGAGAAGTTGGGTAACCTGCCTGAGGTCCCACCACTGTTAAGTGGCAGAATGGAGTCCCAATGTGTCTTGAGCTCATATGCATGACATCTTGTGCTCTGCAGTGACTACCTTCAGTATATTCTGTTTCAAACAGTTCAGTGTTACACCCGTCATCAGAAAATGTGTTAGCTGGGAAAGTTCTCTCCTTCCAGTTTCATGTGTAAACAAAAATATATGACATGTTTGGAAGGGGTGGGTGGACATGTAACATGCTGTGTGCTCTGGTGAGAAACACTGTGAAATGAAAAATGAGATTAATGTTTCAGATTGTACAGTTCTCTAATTATGCTTTTAATTATTCATATAAAACAAGTAAAATGACCCCTGACAGAGATATAAATGATTTAGGTAAAATCAAATATTTATAAGATGCTGCTGATTCCCTGGGTGTATTGTAACAGATGGAATCAAAATGTTTTGCCTTCGTCCTTTGGATGCATAATGTTATGTATGGAACTTAACAACTGGCTGAGAAGGATCAACAGTGTTTGAAACACTACTGAGCTAATGCCTAAATGTTTTGATATCAGAACTAAAGGTATGTGGTTGGTATCATATAATATTTTAGAAGATATTTTCTAATATCTGTATATATAGATATATATGATTTTAGATATTGTCTTCTAAGATACTATATTTATGTCACACAATGATGAGTCTCTCATTTTTACAGTTTTAAATAATTATTTGAAAATCAAAAGGTGGTAATATTTCATGACACATTGAAAATTTTGTCAAATTTAAATATTGGTGTGATTAAATAAAGGTTTATTGGAACATAGCCTCACCCATTCATTTAAGTATTATCTTTAGCTGCTTCTGTGCTATAAAGACAAGAGTGAGTAGTTACACTAGAGACCAGTTGGCCTGCAAAGCCTAAAATATTTACCAACTGGCCCTTTACAGGAAAAGTTTATGACCCCTGTTCTAAAACATGCCCAACACAGGGTGAAGGTGGCACAGCGCTGTAGCATGTTTAATTGGCACGAGAAACACTTGCTTTTACTTCATTTTATCCTTTAATTTGCTCTTCTTCTAATTGGGCATTCCTTGTATATTTTTTCAAAAGTTGGAGAAAAACTGCCTTTTGAATACAATAAAAAGGGATTTATATGAGAAAGTTCCTTCACTTGCTTTTAATGCTTCCTTTACATAGAGAAGTACTGAAACTAATTGCAGTATTCTAGAAATGGGTCATTAGCCTAGTCCCTATCTTTTATGGAGACCTAATTTTCATGCAGGATTTCTCACTAAAGCCCTAACTAGGATCGCTTTAGGAAGAGGAGACAATGAGGATAAGCAATTTCCCATGGCTTACACAAGCTTGGCTTTCGATCACAAACCATTCGGTATATTGTTTGGCACCTTACATGTATTTAGCAGCCAATAAGTACTTATTGAATGAATGAATGAATGAATTCACTTCTAGAGAAACAAAAAAAGGGAATATATCACTTGAAAAGAATTTGTTTTTTATTTAGACATTATATTCCTTTTGGAAAAATATTTTTTTGTTAGTGTAAATCCAAGTTATTCTCAATTTCTCCTTCCTGTATTTCAAGAAAGAGCAGTATATTTTTGAAATTTAGAGTTGGAATTTAATTGAGGTTCCCTATGTTGTGGATGCTTCTCATGTATTCTTTGGATGGGTTAAGGGAAATTATTTTTTGCTTGTAACTAAAAGAAAAAGTAAAGAAAACTAGTTATCTGCCAGTATTTGAGTGACTTCAAGAGTAGATTTTGCATTACACTTCCCTGGGTACTGTTATTAAATAACAGACTCCCAGCTCTCTTCCCACTTACTGTTGCCTTAATATTGGAAGCATCCACAAATTTTTGTTTCCTGATATCTTGCCTGCATTTTCTGACCAAAAAAAAAAAATGCCTATTGCATCTGGCTGATTATATATTTCCTATCTGGTTCCAGACCTTGAATCTTGGGGTAGCCCCATGAATCAGTGCTTAAAAAGAAGAATCTTGCTCTCTAGATGATTTTGACCATCAAACAGTTTTAGGAGACACTGATTCAGAGTGACTTATTCTGTCATTGTCTCCATTTTTTTTTAAATCTGTTAAATGGATAAGTAATTCTGAGATCATTCTCTGGAAAGTGTCATGATTTAGGGCCAACTGATGCTCTGAGAGCATTCTGCAGCTAGAATGAACTAATTTATTCAGGCGGGTGTGTTCGTATTTTTTCACAGGTACATGAGGACATAATTCACATCATAGTAGTCATGAACTTTATTAGAAGTAACAGGACAACTCCGTTTGATTTTGAAACTCAATTTGTTTTCCTCTCTTCTCATTCATTTCACACAGTTGCCATCCTTCTGAAAGACGACTATTTTGTCAGTGGAGCTGGTCTGCCTGGCAGATTCAAAGCCGAGAAGGTGGAATTTCATTGGGGCCACAGCAATGGCTCAGCGGGCTCTGAACACAGCATCGATGGCAGGAGGTTTCCTGTTGAGGTGAGAGAAAGTCAAGATCTCAACGTGTAGCTGTGCTTCAGTCTTTATGTTAATCAGATGCTATGTCCTTACCCTCAGTCATTTTGCAAATCACACCTGTACAGTACCTAACTTCATCTCTCTGGAAACCCTTTATCCGTAGTATGGCAGGTGGGTATCCGTCCTTGTTTCTTGCCTTTGTTTAACTGGAGAAACACAGAAGCCACAGGCATCGTGGTTTGAGTAGACTCACTGCTGGTTGATGATGTTCTTCATGTGTTTCATTTGACACAGTTTCTTTTCACTGTCTGTTCCCATTTTTGAAAGATGACATTATGTATGAAACTGGGTTGACTTCATTTTCACTCTTAAGAAAATAGAAAAGTTGGCAACATGTAGAGGAGTCTCAGAACCTTCTCTTGGTAGCAAAGTTGTAAGGTTTTTTTTGCTCCCAGTGGCTGTTGAAAAAGAGGCTGTGGTGGTATGAGTCACTGTTAATTTTGTTAGGATTGATGGTGACATTTTGCTTCTGCTGTGTCGGTCTTCTTAGTGATCCATCCTGCTGGACAGTAGAAGGGTGTGGGTGCACTAGGTCAGATGCTGCTGTGTATCTGCTTAGAGCCAGGGTGAGGGAGGGAGCACGTCTCCAACTCCTTTATTAATGTTGAGTAGGGAGAGCACATGTCTTCCAATGCCAACCTTATATATTTCCTTTAATCATGATTGTTGTGTGACTATTCTTTTGTTGTGATGAACATGTTTGTTTCTTGGTAGGTGCCCCATGTGGTAAGCCTTAGAAGTGTGTGGAAGAACAAAATGAATGTGGTTCTGAAACCTGCCCACTAGTCCCATAGACAGTTGTTTTGGATAAACATAGAAATTGGCCCTTCTGCTGTTAAAGCTTCACACTTGTATTTGTTTTATTTGAGTTCCTTCCTCAGGAAAGGACCTTCAGGCCTCTCAAAAAAGTATCAGAGGACTGAAGCTCACCAGACCATTGCACCAAATGCCTTCTTGCCCCTCCTTAGTTCTTGTTTTTTTACACATTGTTACGTTTCCTCCATGCTATTTAAATCTCTAGTTTTAGTCAATCAGGGAGCTGGATTTGAGACTGAGCTCACATCTCCTCTCTCGGCTGCAGCACCCAATTAAAGCCTTCCTTGGCAATGCTTGTCATCTCAGTGATTGGCTTTCTGTGCAGCAAGCAGCCAGACCTAGTCTGAACCCCGGGTGTTTCAGTAACAGTTCTAGCCTATGGCTGTACTCAAACGTGGAGTGACTTTTCACTGGTAACATACGTTAATCAAAGGAGCCACATGGCCAAGGAAGGTTTTCAGCTGTTAGAATTTCATAGCTTCTAAGTCTTGTCCTGCTTTGATAATCTGATGAATTCTTGAGACCCCCTTCACAAAGAAGACACATGTATGTATCTACACATAGATTTACATGTAACTGATAGGATTTCATCATTCTCCCTAGCTCCTCAGGCCAATTTTTGAACCCTGTAAGTATCCGTGAAGCTCTGGTGAAGAACCCCTACACAATAAGAAAATAATACTTATTTTTCTATAGATGCTTATATGGCCATGCAGATTTGTTTCTTATCCACTGTTCCTAGAGAAACCAGAGATAACTACTCTGAGAAAATGCTTCATGTTTTTTCTTGTTTAGCTCAGAAATTGTCAGTATCAGAATTCTTCCTGCATTAGGACTCCTCTATCTGTGGAACTTCCTATCCTAGTCACAATAATGATATCTTTCATGAGTTGGGTTTCTACTTAATGGATTCTCTTCCACCCTTAAAATGGAATGAATCATTTCTTAGAAGTCTTAGCTTTATTTGTACTTGGAAAACTTGATTCCTAGAAGCAAAATTACATCATGTTCTTAAGTGTAGGATTTTCCTTCTGGTCTTGCTGACAGGTTCCCATTGGCAATATGAGTTGAAGGGGTAGCTTTGTGTCCAGCCAGCTTTGCTCTGAAGCCTCTTTGTCTTAGAATTGGGTTGCCATTTGTTCATTTTGTGTTGTTTTGGACAAAAGACCTGTCCTGAAAGCTTAAAAACTCAATCAGATGGCTACCTTGGAAAAGAAGACCTCTAGAGCTGGGAACTGGGAACCTTGCCTCTGTGTAATTACATTTCCTCATGCCCAAAATGACCAGTTTCCTCTTTACATTTGACTCTGGGAATAATGTATCAAAGACATTAATACCGTTTTTTTTTCCTTTCTTTTTTTTTTTTCTTTTCTTTTTTTTTTTTTTTTGAAATGGAGTCTCACTGTTGCCCAGGCACATGATCTCAGCTCACTGCAATCTCTGCCTTCTGGGTTCAAGCAATTCTCCTGCCCCAGCCTCCCAAGTGGCTGGGATTACAGGTGTGTGCCACCACGCCTGGGTAATTTTTGTATTTTTAGTAGAGACGAGGTTTCACCACGTTAGCCAGGCTGGTCTTGAATTCCTGACCTCAAATGATCCACCTTTCTCGGCCTCCCAAATTGTTGGGAGTACAGGCGTGAGCCACGGCGCCCGGCCAGAGATTAATATTCTTTTGAAACACATGACTTTTGGTGAATATTTCAGTTTTACATTTCTCAGAGGGAGCCGTTGAATTCAGAAGCTAATTAGAAATGGCAGCCACCATGCCCAGGCTTATTGTTTAACCAGGTTGTTTGGATATTTTTCTTTTAAATAATGTCAGATGATATGGCTGCCTATATCAATTGGGTTCCTCATTGAAGTCCATCTGATTCATAGCTTGTTTTCTAAAAATGTGATAAACATATTAACGGTGTATTTGGAGGAACTTGAATTTCAGAGATTAAGTAACTGCATTAAATTTACCTTTAAAATATGCACAAGAAAGTTGCTTGCTTTTGCCCAAAGTGTGTCTGTGATATTTCATGTTAAGTTGCTTTATTCAAGTTCTTCATTAATACCCATCTCTCTTTACAGTTTTTATACTATTTGAGCATCTTACACTTGGTTTGTTTCTTTTCACATAACTACAATTGTTTTCCAAAAAACTAGAATTAAAGTAAGAAAATTTAATTTATCATGGAGTAATTTATCAGCATTGGGGACATTAATTATTTGTTTTGCATGCAGTATGTATGAGGGCTACAGAAGAATCATTGTTGAAGATTGTGCTAGGATTGGTAGAATATAGCTGTGGTTCTCAGCTGGGGACAGCGTCTCCCCCCTGCACCCTGGGGCATTGGGTCATGTCTGGAGACATTTCTGGTTATTGCCATTGTTGGAAGTGTTATGGTATTACTTTCTAGTTGGTAGAGGCCAGGGATACTGCTATACATCCCAGTGTAAAGGACAGCCCCCACTAAAAGGAATCATCCAACCCCAAAATGTCACTAGTGTCACTGTGGTGAGATTCTGGAGTGGAGAAAGCAGTGTGTTTAGTAGAATTAAGCATTTCTTTATCTAAGTAGTGTCATTTAAAATACATTTGAATAAAGAGGACTTGTTTCTTGGGAAGTCATTCCATCCTCTTTGGGTTTTAGAGAGTAAATGTACCTTGCCTTATGTGTAACAGCATTGCTGTTCCTGGTTTCTTTAGTATCTGCTTGAGATGCAGTCACGACCTTGGGAATTTTAACAGCTCCCTCTGTGCTGCGGCTCTGCAGGCTGAATTTTAAACATATGCCCCACAAGAAGCTGGATCTGCTCCCTGAGGGTAAATTGCAGCAAACTCAACTTTGTAGGTTTTGTTGCTTCCCAAGAATTCTTTGAGGTCATCTGAGACAACTTTGTAGGCATCCAGAAATTAAAGCTCTCTGAATTTTTCTGGCTGGAATCCTGGACTCAGTCTTGTAGTTCCTGCACTTAAAAACATCCAGTCTAATAGTTAACAAAGAAAGCCCTTGTACAAACAAAACAACAAAACAAGATGAAAGCTCTTCAGTAACCAGTGTTCTTTACAGCTCAGTTAAAGTTAGAAAAGAAAGTTGAAGTCACATTACAATGCCATGCCTTGGAGACTGAACCCAATTTGGATCCTCAGATGCCCTCGCCTCCTATTACTGAGCATTATTCCTTGCCTAGCAGCACATTTTTCTTGAGTATCTTCTGTTGTACGTGGGCTGGTACACAAAGTTAAGTCAGAAAGTCACAGTTCCTGCCTTCAAGGTATTTACACTCCAGTGGTGACACAGAAATTAAACATTGGTCATGTAACTATCTATGTAGTTTCGTTTGTGCTATAGTCTCTGAAGTAGAGGGGTATTTTGATAGGGAGTGGAAGCTTTCAATGGAGACATCGATACTTATTAGAGGGAAAAGATGAATTGGAGCTTCCTAGTAGAATAAGGCTATGCAAAAGCCGTGGGGCAGGTGGTATTTGTTAAGTTTAAGGAATAAAGAGGCCAGTAGAGATTTTGGTAGGCAAGATAATGTCCCTTCTTTCAAATGTCTGCTGCAAATATGTTACTTTATGTGGCACAACAGACTTTGCAGATGTGATTAAGTGTCCTTAAAGTAAAAAAACTCAGAATATTCCAGTCATTAAAACAGGATGACCTGTTCCATTTCTTCTGTGGCTAGTCAGCTTTCTGTTGTCAGTGCAGCCAGTTATCTGTAACAGCTTCTATCGTATCCTAAACTTTTTTTCCTATTCCACACTCATTCCTGTTCTGTGGTTGGTAACTTAAATAAAGGTTCATATAACACTAATAGAAATTTAATCATGCTGTATTTCCACTAATAACCAAAGTTGCAGTTAATACAAAGAGAAACCTCCAGATAAAACGTTCGAGAACTCCATTAAAGTGGGGAGTTCATTGCATGCTTGTTGTGTGAGGTAATTAAAATCTTATTTATGACAATAAAAGATCACGGGAGTTGTTGATTCAGACTTAAACTGGTGCTTTATGAGTTGAAGTCTTCAATAAGCTTAAATGATCCAAATTGATTGTATGTGCCCCTTCTGGTAAAAGTCACAGCTGGTTCATTTCAGCTCTGTTCAGAGCATTTTAGTGAATGAATAGAAGCAAAGGCATTTTTCCTAATGTATACCATGTACACATTACCATATGGTACAGGTCTGCAATCCCTTGTCTGAAACGCTTGAGGCCAGATGTTTTAGAATTCAGAATCTTTCTTAGAAAGGTATTATAGCCCAGCGGTCCCCAACCTTTTTGACATCAGGGACTGGTTTTGTGGAAGACAGTTTTTCCACGGACTGGGCAGGGTCGGGGGTTCAGAAGGAAACTGTTCCACCTGAGATCATCAGGCATTAGTTGGATTCTCAAAAGGAGCATGCAACCTAGATCCCTCGCATGTGCGGTTTGCCATAGGATTTGTGCTCCTATGAGAATCTGATGCCGCTGATGTGACAGGAGGCAGAGCTTAGGCGGTAATGCTCCTTGCCCACCACTCACCTCCTGTTGTGCGGCCCATTTCCTAACAGGCCACGGACTAGTACTGGCCCTGTTAGAGCCCATGTGCCATGTATATTTCAGCAGGCAACCAGTAAGGTCGGGAACTACATTCTTACATTCATTAATATTCCTATAACAAGCAAATGTACAGTGATACTAAGTGGAAATATCAGTAGTCTACATAGCTTCACATTTCTTCATCTCTGGTTTTACTACTAAATTAGTTTTGGTAGCAAATTCATAAATAACAACAACAAAACACCGTTTGGTCTTGAAAAAATACCCAGGGCCATTGTATGGGTCTTGTGTCTATTGAGTGACCTCAATGGCTTATGTCTAAAGAGCACTACTGGGTAGTTACAACCATGACACAAGCAGGTAAAATCATGTGTCTCCCTCTGGGGCGGATGTGTCCCGGTACTTCTGTCTTCCTCCTCCCGTCTTTGTCTTCATATTGTACAGCATTCTTGGGCACAGTTCAGGATTGTTCAGCCAGAAATTGCTAGTTTTAGGCTGACCTTGTTCTGTGATCGATTCTCATTTGAACATTCTGTTTGGGCCTGCAATTGTCTTCAATATCCATGTCTTCAGGTGTGTTACCTTGACCTCCTACTGCACTCTCTCCTGTCTGCTCAAATCCTGCCTTCCTCCTGAGAGCCTTCCTATGCATTTTATGAAGTCGATCGGGGTTCTTCCCTGGCATACTTCTGTCACATTTTGGTTGAAGAGTTGTCTTGTAATGACCCCTAGGTTATGGCTCAGGTGAGAGAATGCGTTCCGTCTCTCTGGTAAGCACGTCCAGTTGTGTCATACACAAATGCCTTGCACGGCACCACCCTCTCCACACTGATGTAGGCACTCAGGTTCCTGCCTTACTGAGATGTGGACCAGCCCATCTAGGGTGTGAGGCCCACATGGATCCAGAGCTTCAGCAGCATGATATGCTAAAGCCTAGACTACGTATCAGGTTGGATAGCACCCCTTAAATAATCCCTCCTTCACGGCTGGAATAAGTTTATGTGTACATGTTTGTATGTATGTATGAATGACAAGGTCTTACTGTGTCACCCAGGCTTTAGGGCGGTGGCATGATCACAGCTCACTGTAGCCTCAACCTCCTGGGCTCAAGCAGTTCTCTTGCCTCAACCTCCCGAGTAGCTGGGGCTACAACCACACACCACCATGCCCAGCTAATGTTTTTTATTTTTTGTAGAGACAAGGTCTTGCTATGTTGCCCACGCTGGTCTTGAACTCCTGATCTCAAGCAATCCTCCCTCTTCACCCTCCCAAAGCCTGGGATTTCAGGCATGAGCCACTATGCTTGGCCTGGAAATCAGTATGATGGATGAAATACTTTCTTGAAGATTTATTTGTACATTGGCGTATTAAGGGCTTTGACGAGTCCTCCACTGAAGAATCTGTTTACCTGTGTTTAACACAATGTTTCCTGAAACTTATATGACCTCTGTCCCTCTCTCTCTGTGTGTGTGTGTGTGTGTGTGTGTGTGTGTGTGTGTGTGTGTAAGTTCATAATATCACTGTTTTGGAAATGTAAGTTTATACTTTTCTCCTCTCAACCTTTAGTCCATATTCCTTTTAAGAAATGGGGTCCTGTTCAAATAAATTGTTGTTTTGGTTTCATTTTTCTTTTCTATTTTGTTTTTGAGATGAAGTTTTGCTGTGTTGCCCAGGCTAGTAGTGCTGGCTACTCAGCAGCATCTCATGAGCCCAGGAGTTCAAGGCTAGCCTGGGCAACATAATGAGACTCCATCTCTAATAAAATAAAATAAAAAATAAAACTATAAAGATATCTTGGCTTGTTCAAGAAACAATTTTTTAGCATCTTTATGAACTTGATGCTATCTTGTTTTATCATTAGAATTGTCATCAGAGGGGGTCTGAGATATTTTCTACTAAAAATAACATTTCCAATATGATAGTTTTTCCCCCGTGTTGTGTACTTTCTGTCAGTTCCTGGAATTGTTACAGGTGATGCAGGATTTTTGCTCCTTTAGCTAAGCTAAGCGAGGTCCAGGTTCTTATCTCATGACCAGGAAAAATTAGGCACGCGGACACCAGCAAGTGAGTGCAGTAGAAGTTATTAAGTGAAAGGAAAGCCCTCAGCAAAGAGAAGGGTCCTGGAGAAAGGTTTCCAGTTGCCCCCTTCCCAGTTGAATACCCCGACTCCTATCTAAAAAACTGATGAGGCTGGGTTCCTTGTTTGTATATGGCGTGAATTCCTGGTGGCTCCACCCCATCCTTCCAGTGTGCATGTGGGCCATTAGACTGAGCTGCTTCATATTGATTTATTTCTCTCCTGTGCATGTGTTAAGGAATTGAATTTTCCACCGCTGACATATTTAGGCAGGCTCCCTGTGTAGGTTCCCTTATCTGCACAAAATATCTGGTGTAAACACAGGAGGAGGGTCGGAGGTTCTACGGGAACCCTTCCCTTTTTCTTGGCCTATAGTAGGCTGGCTAACACCTTTCGTAGGTTCTCTGAAACATTTCTTTTTTCTCAGAGTCCTTTGTCATGAGGCTTAAGACAATATCTGTTTTCCCTGTCCTGCCCCTTCATGGAGCGTGGACGTGTTAGAAAGATCATCCCGTGGTTATCTGGTGTTTGCTATTCTGTGGTGTAGCCAATTATGTTTTGCCTTGTAGTGACTTCCATCAAATGGGAAAGGAATTGGTTGAAATTTAGTTAATGACTTTATTGAAATAAAGATTCCATTTTAGAGCAGAATGTTTTATCCTTTGCTAGTGAAATGTTTAATTTCCATCTGGCTGATCTTTTATGTGAATGTCCTGTGTTAATTAAGAGGAACATTTGAGGATGCCCTAGTACTTAGAGAATACTCAGTGGAGAAGTTAATGTTTGGTTGTGTGCAAAGCAAGCGTGCAGGTTTTGTGAGGTAAAACAGCTTTGGTCCCTGGCTTGGTAAATCTCCATGATGTCTGGCATTCCTCATCACAGTCATCCTTAGACATGAACTTGGCTCAGGGCTGTTTGATGGTGTGTCACCGATATGTGATGTGCTGATAGCTGTTTGAATCATACTGAGAATTACAGTTAAGGAGATGGCATGCTCTGAAAAGAAAACCTGGTTAAGTTGGAGATATTCTCAGTGTAGAAACTTAGTGACCGTGGTGGCCCTCACAACCAGATAGAAGGCTTAGGGTAGTGGTGGTTGTGGTTGAAGTCACTGATACTGGTGTTGGTAGTGGTAATAGCGATGATATTGTAGACGCAATTTAATAGACACGACCTCTGTCAGGTACTTTCTAGATGTTTCTTCATGTCAGCCTCATAAAGAGGGACTCTTCTTATACCCATCTTAAAGATTGAAGGACTGAGTTTCTGCAATGGTAAGTGGCTTGGCTGAGACTTACTGTTAGTAATTCAGAATCTGGGCTCCAGTATCTCCGACACCTTAACCATAATTTGTTTTATCAGCTAATTTTGCTGTTTTTCGTTTCATTGTTTTAGGTTGTTTTCAGAACCACTGACGCAGTAGATAGAAGTCATTTTTTTAGAGTCTTAACTATTGTTTATTGTACAGGTTGAGTGTTCCTCATCTGAAATGTTTGGGACCAGAAATGTTCAGTTTTTTAATTTGTTTTATATGGGAACATTTGTTTATATATAATGAAATTTCTTGGGGATAGGATTCAAGTCTAAACACAAAATTCATTTATGTTTCATATGCCCCTTAAATACATAGCCTGAAGGTAATTTTATGTAATTTTAGAATAAGTTTATGGATGAAACAAAGTTGTGAATGCATTTTCATTGCAACCCATCACATGAGGTGAGGTGTGGAATTTTCCACTTGTGGCATCATGTCAGAGCTCAAAAAGTGTCAGATTTTAGAGCATTGAAGATTTTAGATTTTTAAGATTTGGGATGCTCAACCTGTATCATAGGAAAGAAAATGAAAGAGCTTCAAATGTTCAGAGATGGCTGAACCTATAGTAAAACGTACAGAGAGATATGAGGGAATAGAAAATATAGTCAGCACTATGCCTAGAGCTATCTGTGCAAAATAGTATGCTTTTTATCTGGATTGACCACTTCAGTCTATTTTTAATCACTGAGAGCAATACTGTCTGGTAAAAATATAATGTGAACCACACATTGTCATTTTAAATTTTCAGAAGCCCCCTTAAAAGAGGTAAAAAGGAAGATATTATTTTAACAAATGTTTTTATATTATAGAATAATACAATTTATATTATATAAGAATATTTATTATCAAAGAAATTCAATTTCAGTTGATTTTAATAATCTACATTTCCCCTGATACATTCCAAAATACTGTTTTAACATAAAATCAATATAAAAAGGTATCACTGAGACATAGTACATTCTATTTTTATACTATGTCCTTGAAATCCAGTTTGTATTTTACAGTTACTGCTATACTAAAACTTGCAAACCTTTTTATTCCAGACCACAATAATGGAATTTTGATAATAAACTATATGAGAGACTAACAAATTCTTTAGGAGGTGTTTTTATGTTGAATTTTTGGTATTTTTGACTTCTCTTCCAACGACGACAACAAAAAAGGTGAAAGGATAGAAAGTAGCAGGTATGTACAGTGAACAAGTCTGAAGAACTAATGTACAGCAGAGGGACTATAGTTAATAAAAATGCATTGTATGCAGTATTCAGGATTTTTGCTAAATGTGTAGATTATCTCTGCTCTTACAGCAGGGCATGGGTAGCTATGGGAAATGATGGATATATTAATATGTTTCACCGTAGTAATCATCTTACTATCTAGATGTATGTATCTTGTAATGTTGTATACCTTATAATCTCTTTTAAAAATATACACTTCGTAGTTCAGTTTTATATTGAGGTCTGACTTGTTGAAAAGGCTTCACTTAGATGCTGTACAGGGTTTTTTTTCATCTTCTTCTTCTTTATAAGCTCCAAGTTTTTTCCTCTTATTCTTTTTTGCAACATTTGTTCCTGGACCTTTGAACACTATTCTTCTCAGAATCCACTTCCAAGCTCAGGAACTCAAATAAAGCTGGCTGGGGAGACCTTTGTGCACTGAAGGTAGAGACTTCAGGCCGCCGGATCAGTTGTATTGTAAGTTCAGGTCAAGAGGATTTATGGGCCTGTGTATCAGCAACACCACCAACTGCCCTTTTTTTCTTGTCCTGTCAAAATTTGAGCGGGAAGGTTTCAAGCCATCTTAAATCTAAAGCCTTTAGCAAGTTCTTTAGTGCCACCGTCACTCAGAAGGGACAGTCAGAAAGATTTATAAGGAATAGAAAGGAGTCAAGTTTGAAAGAAAGTCTATTTCCTCTCTTCCCTTTAAATCCCTGGCATAGAATTTCATTTCACCGCCCTTTAATGGAATGGGAAGAAAGTTTCAAAAGCTTCTCAGTCCGGATTGTTTGGCCTGGCGCTGTATTGAGCACAGATACTGCTCTGGATACATTACTGTGATGGACGGAGAGCAGCTGGGCAAATTCACCAAAACTCTATCTTATTTAAAAATATGAAATTCATCTGTTGAGTGTTTGAGGATGTCTTAGCAAGACAGGGTACTTTAAAACTCAGGTTAATGTGTGGAAGAGATTTGGGTTAATAGTAAAATAACATCTAAATCCCAGCTATTACCGTACAGATAGAGCTTCAACTCCTGAATCTCCCTATTAAAACCTTTACTCTGTTCATTTCCAAAATTCAGTATTTCAGGGAATGTTCTGAGTTCATGCCTCTGTGTTCAGCATTCCCTGATGAGGGAAGACTTGGAGTGAGAGAAACCTCATCCACTGCCCCTTGCTATTTCTTAGCCTGCCTCTTGTGTTTGCTTCTTTGACTTTGTCATTGTCTCTGACTTTCTGCCTCTATCTCTTTCATCATCATTCTTTGTGTCATTTATTGGAAGGGTATAAGCAGGTTCTGAAGTACCTAAGCATATATAATCAGCACCCATCGAAAAAGATGCCCCCAGCATATTTTCTGGATTCATGTTATTCTATCTAAATTCTCTGCATAAAAAGTGACTTAGGAAATGCTGCATAACAAGTCTTCCTCTTAGAGCTTGCTAATGGGCTAACACAGTGCTGAGACATATTCCAGTAGGGAAACGCCAAATAGTTCAGTGGAGAGCTTTTCTCTCAGCCATGATAATAAAGTATGTAGAATGTTTAAATTACTTCCTTACCGGCTTCTCTAGAGACAGTTCTAAATGATCCACAGTGTTTATTCATTGGGTTGATTAACAGAGCCTTCTCTGTGGAGGGCAGAGTGTCCTGGCCTCAAGAAACTTTTTTCTTCAGCAGGCATTGAGGCCCTGAGGCAGGAGCCTGCCTGGCCTGTTTGAGGCAGAGACAGGAACCCAGGGCTGTTGGAGCAGCGGGAGAAAGGAGCAGAGTGATAGGAGGTGCGGTCAGCAGATAGGCAGTGTGATGGTGTGAGGTCTTGGAGACCGTGGGAAGCTCTGTGGCTTTTACTGCAGGCAAGATGGGAAATTGTTAGAATGTTTACAGCAGAGAAAGTTCTCAGTCTGTTTCCTAACTTATATTTTTTAATATTTTATTTTAAACAATTTTTTTTTTGGAACAGCACAAGGTCTTGCTATGTTGCCCAGTCTGTCCTCAAACTCCTGGGCTAATGCAGTCGTTCCACCCCAGCCTTCTGAATAGCTGGGACTACAGGCACATACCATCACACCGGTCTGTCTAGTTTATGTTTTAAGAAGGATCCCTCTGGCTGCACTTGAGAGTGAGGAAGACCTCTGGGTGCTGAGAGCAAGGCTAGAAGATGATCATAACATTTCAGGAGAAATGATATTGGGTGGGCCACAGATGAGTGTTTTGAGAAAAACATCTGATTCCGATTTTTTTTTAAGGCAGAAGATGCTCATCAAGGGGATATGATGGTGATGTTATCTCAGGGCATGCTGTTTATACTTCTTGGTTTAAAGAAAGAATAATTTGAGGAGAGAAAATCATGGATAACTGACCAGTCAGTAATATTTTGAAACATTTTGTTTAGTTTTTTAAAAGTCTTTTAAAGCTTTGACTATCCAGTATTCAAATTTTGTGTAATACCTATTATAGATCAGTTTTCACTGCATAATATGTTATATACTAAAGAAGAATGTAACAGAGAAGTGATTATTAAGTGCATTATTAATAATACAAACCCCCTCCCTGTAGAGTAATTTTGAGTTAATAGACATAGAATGCTTTGAGCAGGACTTGGCATTCTTAGAGATTATTTATATTAACTATTTTTTTTTTAAGACCTAGTCTCATTCTGTCACCCAGATTGGAGTGCAGTGGCACAATCTTGGCTCACTGCAACCTCCGCCTCCCGGGTTCAAGCAATTATCCTGCCTCTGCCTCCTGAGTAGCTGGGATTACAGGTGCTTCTACTACACCCAGCTAATTTTTTGTATTTTTTGTAGAGACAGGGTTTCATTGGCCAGGCTGGTCTCGAACTCCTGTCCTCGTGATTCGCCTGCCTCAGCCTCCCAAAGTGCTGGGATTACAGGTGTGAGCCACCGTGCCTGGCCTATATTAACTATTAATATGAACTCAGTAGTCTTCTTGTCACATGAAGCAGTGTCATGCGCATCCGTGTGAAGAGACCACCAAACAGGCTTTGTGTGAGCAATAAAGCTTTTTAATCACCTGGGTACAGGTGGACTGAGTCTGAAAAGAGGGTCAGCGAAGGGAGATAAGGGTGGGGCTGTTTTATAGGATTTGGGTAGGTAAAGGAAAATTACAGTCAAAGGGGGGTTGTTCTCTGGCGGGCATGAGTGGGAGTCACAAGGTGCTTAGTGGGGGAGCTTTTTGAGCCAGGATGAGCCAGGAAAAGGAATTTCACAAGATAATATCATCACTTAAGGCAAGGACCGGCCATTTTCACTTCTTTTGTGGTGGAATGTCATCAGTTAAGGCGGGGCAGGGCATTTTCACTTCTTTTGTGATTCTTCAGTTACTTCAGGTCATCTGGGCCTATACGTGCAAGTCACAGGGGATGCGATGGCTTGGCTTGGGCCCAGAGGCCTGACAAGCAGCAGATCCTCAATCTATCTATTTTGTTTCTTTTCCACTATTTCTACCATGGTTCAAGCCAACACCATTTCTGACTTCAACCGTTGCTACAGATTCTTAAAAAGGTCTCTCTTGCCCTTCATAATCCACTCTTTATCTAGTAACCAAAGCTTTTTTTTAAACTCTTGAATCACATTACATTTTTTCCCTCACTTAATATTTTCCAGTGGTTTCCAATCACATGTTGAGTAGGTCCAAAGATCTTACCTTGGCCTACAAGGCCCTAGTTGACGTGGCTTCTCCTCTCCCTCATTCACCCCCACTCACACCCCCATACTTCTCTCCACCCTCTTTTCAATGGCTTTGTTCTTCTCCCTGATTATCCCTTACTCCTTTCCCAAGCCATCATATCATTTCATGCTCTCTCCTCTTCCAAAGTAAGTCACTTTCTTTTCTATTACCCAGTTTTATTTTCTTCATAGCATTCATCACTTTTTTGAAGTTATTTACTTACTGATTTCTTTACTTATTTATTAACTCCCTTCCCTTTTCTCACCCCCATACACTGCATGTGAGCTTTTAGAGGAGGGGATCTGTCTGTCTGTCTGTCTGCTGTTGAATCTTGGCTGCTAATGAACATAGTCCCATAACAGCATAAGCAGTATTACCCATTAGGAAACCAGCATTCTTGTATTGTATCCTTATCTTCTGGGCCTGCTGGTTTAAAGGGTAACTCTAATTCCTGAGAATGAAAACTTTTAATTCATTCATAAAAAGAACATTTAAGAAAGCAAATCCTACCCCAAAAGTATGTCCTGTATTAAGAATGTGAAAGAGCGCAGTAAATAGTTACTCCCAAATAAACACATTCATCCTCTTGCCTCCTACTGTGAGGCTAAGGGTTAATCGGTCAGTTCAGGAAATGATCTTTTTAAGGTCTGTTCTTCCAGAGTGTAGCTCTTATATTAACAACCATTACATCCACATATCAAGACAGATTGTTTCAATTAGTCAATGAGCTCCACGTTTTTGAGAGCTGTTAATATGTACATGACCAATTACTGTAGCTGAGTTAAAAGGTGTGCCTTTGGGAATTTTAGATTGAGATTATCAGTTTCATTCATGAGCCAAGACAGAAGCCATGAGAATTGGATGCTGCATTTCTCTGCAGATTTGTTCGCTAGAAGCCTCTCCAGTGCCCACACACCAAAGGTTATGAAGTTGCCAAATTCCTTTCCTTGGTCCCATCCTCATACCATCTCAGAACAGTGCCTTCCTTTGTATTCGTTGAGAACCAGGCAATATGCTGAACGTTTGGGAATTCCATAGTGAACAAGACAAGCAAGCTCCTTGACCTCATAGAACCTGAGAGACCAGCAGAGTGAATCTTAACCCAAATGTACATCAGAATTAAGTGGGCACTTTTACATTTTTCAAAGCCAAATTTGAGTCATTTTTGTTCATTCCTCATTACCAGTAAATGAAAAGAAAAACAAAAACCCTCGTCTGACAGTCTGCTTTTCCACGTTCAAATAAAAAGCCATGCATCTTTAATGTGGATATGATGCCTCTCCATGTGCTCGATCTCACCATTTCCCTTCCAAAGTTTGCTAGAATCCCACAATGTCAGCAGCAACTGGAGTCAAATAATAGATGATTTGTAGGCTTCAGGGGTAACAGCCCTCTCTTTCCAGTTGGCCAATCTTCTAAATGATTCAGAGTCTCCAAGTTGGTCTCAAAAATGCCTGAAATTTCATTATTTGAGTTAAGGTATTACCATCTCTTCAAATGGTAGTCTAAGGAAAGAGCAAAATGTGAGCACTTATGCTGCATTGAATATGTTAATAAAACTCATCAGGTAATGCCCCAGCAGTAGCATTACAAAGCTCAAGGCGTCCCTTAGAATAGGATGCATAGGAGGTCAGCTCTGATAGGACAAAATGCGGGCGGGCCTGCATGAGCCACATCGCAGGGAAGCAGGTGGACCCACCCACAGATACGGTATGGATCAGTGTATAAATTGGGAGAGGAAGCATTAGGCATAGAAGGCACGCTGGATTTATGAAAGACAGTAAGTGAGCCTGTCCCAGTTCTAGAGGAAATTATTGGAATGGACAGTGCTGTGAGCCCAAGAGTGGGTCTCAAAGATGTTTTTGACGGGATGCTCTTAGAAGAAAGCAACTTCTTTGGGGTCCCAGAATGGAATCAGAACCTGCAGAAGCTGACCTTACTGAAGAAACTGGTTACAGCTTGGGGCACAGCACCCAGGCTAACAGCAGGAGCTAACCAGATACTCGTTTGTTTCACATAATTCAGGGTAGATTTTCCAAAATCAAATTCCTGAGGTCCTTCTGCAACCTCCTGAATCAGATGTTGAATGATAAGAGATATTCCCCATACTTCTATCAACAACAATTCCTCGGGCCGGGTGTAGTAGCTCACAGTTGTCATCCAGCATTTTGAGAGGCCAAGGCGGGTGGATTGCTTGAGCTCAGGAGTTTGAGACCACCCTGGGCAACATGGGGAAACCCCATCTCTACCAAAAATACAAAAACTTAATTGGACATGGTGGCACGCATCTGTGGTCCCAGCTACTTGGGAGGCTGAGAAGGGAGGACTGCTTGAGTTCAGGGGATAGAGGTTGCAGTGAGCTGAGATTGTGCCACTGTACTCCAGCCTGGGTGACAGAGTGAGACCCCGTCTCAATTTAAAAAAAAAAAAAAAAAGTCCCTGGAGGAAGAATAAGTTCAGGAGATCTGTTGTGTAATATAACAGGGTGATGATAATGAATGACAATGTATTGTATACTTGAAAATTGCTAAGAGAATAGGTTTTAAAATATTTCTGCCACACACACACACAGAGAAATGGTAAGTATGGGAGGTGATGGATGTATTAATTAGCTTGATTGAGTCATACCACAGTATGTTTTAAAACATCATGTTGTATGCCATGAATGTGTACAGTTTTTATTTGCCAACTTAAAAAAATTAAAAACAAAGAAAAACTCTGAGAATAATGATAGTTTTGAAACTACTTCCTGTGTATAGAGTACTTGCATGCATTGTGTCATTTAATCATCACTGACTAAAAACATTTTTCCACTAAAACCTCTATCTATTTTTCAGATAAAACTGAGGGAAGAGAGATCATCCTTATAGAAATCTCAGTGGAGTCTAACATCTTCTTGATAGAAATAATTTTAGGAGTGTAGTAGTCTGAGTTTAAGTACCATTTTCTGTTGATAACAGACTGATCTGTTGTCATTTTGACTTATTTCCTTCCAGTATTTGGCAGAGGGTGGGGGAAGATAAAAGCATAGTCAATATCAAAATGAATATGTTTACAGCCTGCTTTATCACTTTGCATATTGTGAATATGTTCTGTATTTTGTAATATCTCACAGTTCTTCAAAAATGAAATCTAATTTTCCTACTTGTACCTTGCTGCATTCTACAGATTTGTCACAATTAACACATTTTACTTTAAATTGAAGAAATAAACCAGAACAATGAGTCTCATTTAATGTCATTTCTAAGACCTTATTTTTATAAGCTAGAACAAGTATAGAGGCAGAATGTAAAAATAATTTTTTCTCAAAATGCAAATTGTTTATGGTCTTTTGATTATCAAAGTAATATATGTTCATTACAAAATAATTCACACAATATGTGAGTTAAAGAAAGTGTGTGTTTCTCTTGCAAACAAGTAACACTCTTTAGAAATGCCAGTATGATTTTATAAACTCATTTCCACTTAATAGATACTGGGAGTCTTTTCATTGTCAGTAAGTAGCTATCTATACCTGTGACTCAGAGAGCAGCACCCAGGCCAACAGCAAGTGCTTAGCTGGACCTTATTTCTGGTTTTGTTGTTGTTGTTTGTTTGTTTGTTTGTTTGTGTTCTGAGACAGGGTCTTGCTCTGTCTCCCAGGCTGGAATAC
Organism: Macaca fascicularis; assembly: GCF_037993035.2. NCBI lineage: Eukaryota > Metazoa > Chordata > Mammalia > Primates > Cercopithecidae > Macaca > Macaca fascicularis. Next base: position 125,117,416 of record NC_088376.1, read on the forward strand.
AGTGGCACATCATAGCTCACTGCAGCCTCGAACTCCTGGGCTCAAACAGTCCTCCTACCTCAGCCTCCTAAGTAGCTGGGACTAAAGGAATGTGTCACCATGCACAGCCTTTTTTCTTTTTTCTTTTTTTTTTTTTTTTTTTTGTAGATACAGGGTCTTGCTATATTGCCCAGGTTGGTCTTCAGCTCCTGGGCTCAAGCAATCCTTCCACCTTGGCCTTCCAAAGTGCTGGAATTATATGTGTGAGCTACGGCAGCTGGCCTCATCTCTGTTTTTTAATGCTACATAGCTGAGGCCCTTGAGCCAGATCCCTGGGGTTCATATTTCATCACTGCCACTGTGTGAGTATGACTTTGGTCATCTGTTTAACTTGTTCCCTCATCAGTAAAATGACATTTAATATGAATATCTACCTGATAAGAGTTTTTGTGGGAATTAAATTGTAATACTTACAGACGTCTAGTTTAGTGTCACATATAGGTGATTGATAAATTTTTGCTTTTCTCCATGGTGTAGTTGCAATACATTGTTGGACTTTTTGGCTCTTTCTGTTGGTCTGTCTTATAAACATCACAGCTACATAGATCATGTATCTGGGATAAACTTAGGTTTAATAGGAGCCAGGTGTATGACATGAAGATGAAAGGTAGGAGAGATGTCTCACATGTTATTTGACTTGTTGACATTTGAGAATATAAGCCAACATTAGTCGGAACATCTGACATTTTCAAAAGAAGCTAATATCTTGTTTGAAAAAGCCCAAAATACATGTTTATGTGTATACTATACCCTTTTAAGGTTAAAAGGGAGGTTAAAATATAATACATTGTCTCGGCCTTCATGATGTACTCATGGGCTAGAATTAGTGATCAGTAAGGGTTTTAAATCCAAAATGTTCAATCTCAAAGTGGAAGTTCTTTGTGTTACAGTGCACTGTGTCCACCTTTACCTTTGTGAATTGAGATGTTTGGGTTGCTATGCTAAAAGTTAATTCATTTGATATTATGTGATGTAGCTTTATATGTCAGCTCTGAAACTGTCTATAATAATAGTTATTTTATCTGACCAGGATGCAACATATGGGTTCCTAATAAAGGGCTAATACATTTCTTGAAATTATATGTAAAATTTTGGCCATATAGGTCTTTTTCCTTTTCTTTTCATAATTGTTTTTGCATTTCATGTTTTGTTTATATTTTGTATTGTTTTCTGATTTCCTTTCTCCCTCCCCCCTGAAAAAAGAAAGTATCTGGAGAGAGAAGAACAGATTGTGTTTCTGTAGAACTAATTAGTTTTTTACTTTCCAATGTAGAGAATACATATATATGTATACAATTCACATTAAATTTTATTCATAACATCATTACTGGTCTCATGAATTTCTAGAGGTCTGAAAACTCACAGCTAAGGCTGCTGTACGTGACTATTCTGCCAGCATCCTATGGGCAGGTACCATTACTGTCTCATTAATTTCTGTAACCTCAGTGCTTAGTGTAGTACTATGTATGTTATAGGTGACCTGTTTACATTTTTTGTGGAATAAAAGAATGAATCCACTATTATTGTCTTAACTAATTTCAACATACGAGGAGTCTTCCCGCTTATGTTTGTAAGAACTAGATCATAACATGTCTGATCTTTTAATTAAATCTAGTTTTGGTGCTAGGACTTGGCAGAACAATACCAGTATCGATGGGCATTTTGTTTTGACATAACTGACTGACAGCCATAATGCTTGTCACCTTCTCTTGGCTCAGGAGAGGGTGGAAAGTTCAACAGGTCTTACCCAACAGGCATTTTTCAATTTAAGTAGATTATGGTGTGAACGATGGAGGTAGAGATCAGAACTGGCAGGGAACTGGGATTTGAATAGGGCCTTCAATTTATTTGATGTGTCTAATGTTCTTATGAATGGTGATGGAACCCTGGTTTTTGGTGATAGGTGGAAAGATTGGCTCCAGGATTGATAGTCTCGGGTGGATTAGTAAATTGATTTGTTAAGAGCTAGAATTATACACCTTTTAGGTCTGAAATTTACCTAGCAACAGCTTAAGATAACAAACCTACTGCCCCATGCCTTTCAAAAGTATTTTGTATAGAAGCTATAAGTGGCTTTTCTGTAGAACTATTATTTCTACAAAAATAAAAGCTATTATTTTACTAAATAAAAATTGGTAATTGATTTCTTAGTGATACATTGTTCATCTGAAGCCTTTTATTTTTCTTTTCTGTTCTTATTTTAAAATGTGTTCTTCAATTGTCTTATTGCATGTTTATTAAAACAGTATAATTAATACATTCAAAACAAAATTAAGAAAATATATCACTAGTTAATTAAATTTAACCTCAAAAGGCTGTAGCTTACCTTTACAGCTATATATGTTATGATTAAATTACTTGTTCTAAATAATGTCATGAAAGAAAAAATAATAATGCTAACAATGGGTATTATCTTTCGAGTAAATTATACTTCTGTATTATATTTAAACACAACCTTGAATCAACCTCAGATATAAATATATTAATGAACAGAGATTGTGGTTCTCTCCAACATGATACTAATTAAAACATCAGGAAACTACAACTTTTCCTTGACCAAAGATGGAATTAATAAAAAACAGACTAATGATGAAATTTACCTCAACTCTTCATTAGCAGTATTACTATGAATATATATCTTTCTGTGTATATTTGCAAATTTCAGCCAAAGACCCTGTTTTTTTCACTCCTCTTTTTACCTTTTTGCTGGGATTTCTCCAGTCATTTTTCTTCTGAAGTTGTAAGTGCTCCCTCTGGTTTGGAACCTTTCTCATTGCTATGCACTCCTCCAAGTATATTGTTGAGTATGCATTACTTTCCTCTCGAGCCATCATCCTTGTTTACTCCTTGACAAACAAAAACCTTTTTCATGCACAGTTACCAAAAATGGCTAAATTTAGATGTATCCAACATCTGCCTTTATTACGGATATGGAAACCTAGGGAGACTGTTCTGAGATTCCAAGACTAACTCTGGTAAAACCAAGTCTTAACTGCGAAGAGATTAAAACCTACTCTACTGTTTTGTGGTAAGCATTAAAGAAGGTACTAGTTGCAGCCATGTTTTGGAACATAGTAAACCCTCAGTAAATGTAAAGTTTTTCAAAAATACTCATGAGAACATGAGATGTTGTGCAGTCATCCTTCAATAAATGTGTTAGCTGTCCTGACTCCTCAATGCAAAGCTTATCTTAGGACATATCCTCATTCTTTTCTTAGACAAGAAGAGGTTCAGCCGGGCACGGTGGCTCAAGCCTGTAATCCCAGCACTTTGGGAGGCTGAGACGGGTGGATCACAAGGTCAGGAGATCGAGACCATCCTGGCTAACACGATGAAACCCCGTCTCTACTAAAAAATACAAAAAACTAGCCGGGCGAGGTGGCGGGCGCCTGTGGTCCCAGCTACTCGGGAGGCTGAGGCAGGAGAATGGCGTAAACCCGGGAGGCGGAGCTTGCAGTGAGCTGAGATCCGGCCACTGCACTCCAGCCTGGGCGACAGTGCCAGACTCAGTCTCAAAAAAAAAAAAAAAAAAAAAAAAAAAACGACAAGAAGAGGTTCAAAAACAAGAAAGGGGGTCTAGCTTTCTGTCATTATTGGAAAGAGAAGTGAAATAAGGCTGTTTTGAGAGTGTCTGTTTAGTGTAGTTTTCTTTTTTAAATTTTAAATATTTTTTTAACTGACAACTATGTTTATGGTATACTACATGATGTTTTGATATGTGTGTACACTGTGGAATACCTAAATCAAGGCAATTAACATATACATTGCCAACTATTTTCTACACATTCACTTCCAAGTCCTTTTTGTGTTAATTCAGTGCTTTGGTTTAACCCAACCTGGTAATAGAAAGGAATGAACTTCTCTTTTTATCAAGATACTGTTATGGAACCCCCATCTCCCCACTTGTCTGTGATATAATTATTTTGGCAATACTGATAATGAAAGGTCACTACTTTGTGAGATTTTTGTTAGAGAAAAAGGAATAGAGCATCTGCTTTTTAATGCCAGGTAACTTCAAAAGAATATTTGACACTGTTACTGTGATTAAGCGATTTTAATTTTCTACTCCATCAAGCTTAGGCAGACTGCACTTCCGGTATTTAAGCAGAGATGGAATGGAAGTTAAGTCAAGTCAGAGTTGATCTGAGTTTCACTAGCTATGGGTAAACTTTCCAGTTTATTCCCTTCTCCATAGAATCTTTTTGGCCATTTCTTCATTTGTTACCCTTTCTACCAAGTGGGTTTTTAAAGAAAGTGAAAATTATTGGATGCAGGTTTTCCTTCTCCAACCCCTAATGTGTTATCTGATAGATAAGGATTGATTAATGAATGAATTTACTTAAACTCAGTAGATCTGATAAATGCTTTAGACTTGACTTCATCGTACTTGGGTTTAGGGACATAAATAGGGCTTTGTTTTGTGAATTTTGACATGAGATTTTCCAATTCCTCAGTATTAGATAATGGGAAATTATTTACCACATTTTCAGTAATAATCTATCTTTCAAAGCAGGTTGCTGCCTCTGTTGTATCGACCTAACCCTAGCAATTTCTTGTTTGTTAGCATAAAAGTTATCTTCCAGGAGTATGAAAGTCATGCTTGTGACCCCAGTTAAAAGGGAAATCTTTATGTAATAGGCTAGGAGCTGGACCAGTTTTCATATGTGGGCAGTGAAGTCAGAGTTAGACACTGTAACAGGGAGTGGGATGAAACACTAAAAATTTTTAATACGTGGTGTCTTAGCTGTCACTATCCACCTCAGTGCTTAAGAAATGAACTAATTGTTAAAAAAAAAAATTATAGGTCTGAATGCATGTATATATATAGCAACACATATTTTTGATGCAGATGTGTTAATGTTACTATGGGGAATTTCGCTTTACATTTTGCTTTGGTGTTGGAGATATCGGTTTTGTGACCTTGGCAAAAGGACTAGGAAGGACTCTGAGAAAGCTTAGTGTTTGTGTTCCTTTGTCTCCAATTATTTATTTGGAATTTTCAATTCAATATAATAGGAAAACCATTTTTTTCAGTTTTTTTTTTTTTGATGACTACTTTTCTTATTTTACGATAACCAAATTTTCATCTATTATTTTTTGAATTGCTTGATTAGGATTTCAAAGGGTTCTAAGGTTTTGTTTTGTTGACAGCTGTAAAATGTAACCATTATGGAATAATTTTTTTCCCTTTTAAGTCTTTTTTTTTTTTTTTTTGAGACGGAGTCTTGCTCTGTCGCCCAGGCTGGAGTGCAGTGGCACGATCTTGGCTCACTACAAGCTCCGCCTCCCGGGTTCACGCCATTCTCCCGCCTCAGCCTCCGAGTAGCTGGGACTACAGGCCCCCGCCACCACGCCCGGCTAGTTTTTTGTATTTTTAGTAGAAACGGGGTTTCACCATGTTAGCCAGGATGGTCTCGATCTCCTGACCTCGTGATCCACCCGCCTCGGCCTCCCAAAGTGCTGGGATTACAGGCTTGAGCCACCGCGCCCGGCCCCTTTTAAGTCTTTTCATGTGACCTCAATTTTTCAAATGTTTTTTCCCTCAGGTATCTGTCTATCCTTAAAAATTGCCAAGTTTCAGAACAATCCTTTTATGAAGTAATGTAAAAACTGTAAATGTTTTCACATGAAAGCACAATAAAAAATTATCTAGTTTGAAGAAATTGTTTAAGTAGGCTCTGTATAGTCTTCAGTGATTACCTAACTAATTTTTACTAGAGTTAGAAGAGAAAACCTCTAGCAGTGGCTTCCTTACATATTGGCTTTTAGAAGGCAAAATCATTTTTATATTTTTTCCCATATTTTACTGATACATTTCTAATCACAAGTTTTTGAAAAGGTTAATGGAAATTGCAACGCTTTATTGTCATGATGCTTAAATGATTTCTTTTTCCATAAAGAGTATGTTATTAAAAAGAAAAATGATTTTGCAACCCATGCATTAAAGTATGCAGTGCCATCTGTCTTAAGTCTGGGTAATCAATGGTGTAAGTGAGGCCAGTTTATTTCTCATAGATTTACTAGCATCACTGCATAAATAGCCATAATGGAATTGATTTCTTAGGCTGAAGCAGCTTTTATCACATACAAGGGTTTGATGATGACTGTATTAAATGTTGGCCTTTGATTAGCCTTAGTCTTTCTTGGTTACAGGGGTCTTAGAAGCTTCATGCTTAAAGATTGAAAATGCAGTGTTCTTGATATTCAAGTGTTTTTTATATTAACTACTTGTTCTTATTTTTTACTTCCTAGACAAGCTCTTATGTTCCATGTATCTTGACTGTTCTGTATCTCAGTAAAGTTTTATGGCTACCATAGGCACCTCCCTTGTGATCACCTGAGAGGCACAAAGAATAACACAGTGAGTTAGAGCATGAGATTTGAACCCAGACATGTGTGCCCAGGTTTGAACGCCAGGCCCTTTACTGCTGCCTGCATGACCTAGACATGTAACTTTACTTATGCAAGCCTCAGTTTTCTCACCTTAAAAATACGTATTAGAGGCCGGACACAGTGGCTCACACCTGTAATCCCAGCACTTTGGGAGGCCGAGGTGGGCGGATCACGAGATCAGGAGATCAAGACCATCCTGGCTAACACGGTGAAACCCCGTCTCTACTAAAAATACAAAAAATTAGCCAGGTGTGGTGGCATGTGCCTGCAGTCCCAGCTACTCAGAAGTCTGAGGCAGGAGAATCTCTTGAACCCGGGAGGCAGAGGTTGCAGTGAGCCGAGATTGTACCACTGCACTCCAGCCTGGGCAACAGAGTGAGACTAAAAAAAAAAAAAAAAAAAAAAAAGACATAAGCAAATTCTTCTTAGATTGTTGTGTAAAACAAAACAAATAGTGTATTGATTGTACTTGGCAAGATGCCAGACATGTGGGCAAATGATGAGGAGCAATTATTATTGTCTGCTATTCCCATTGTTGTAACTACTACTGAGTCAAATCATTTAAAGTCAGTATAGGTATTCTCTGTTTAAATTCTCTCCCCGCCCCCCCCCTTTTTTTAAAATCATAGATCCCCCTTCTCCATGGCTAGTTAGTAGAACAAACTGGCGATGACACTTATTATATTAATGTAAAATGATTTTTCTGCAAATGATTTAAAAATCGCTAACTGATAGTGTGGAGAAGACCTACCTTCCAGGCTGATCTAGCTCCAAGGAACATCATAAGGGCAAGGAAGTCTTTGTCCCACCCAATGCCATGTCTCTAGAGCTGTGTCCCTTAAACTGACCTCCAGTCCCTATACATTATTCTGATCCTGGTCATAGAAGGTGACTGGCAGCTTCGTTTCTCTTGCATTCCTCCTGCCACCCCTCCATCCCCTGAAAAATGCAGTGGGCTGTGTCAGTGTAAATCAGCTCCTCAGATACTCCATCCAGCAGCCCGTGTCTTCAGTGTTCGAGATCCTGGCTGAAAGCAAGTGTCTGCTTACAGATAATTTGTCGCTTACTTGAAAAAGCCTCTACACCCTGCAAAATCTAATTTTTCCAAATATTTTCTAATGCCGACTCATATTTTAAGCCAAGCAGCTGACAGACATTTACCTGTAGGCTAACTTAATCAGATTTTAGCCTAGTCAGAAGCCTAGCCAAGGAAATAAACTTCCTTTGTGAGCACAGATTTTTAAATCCATCGAAAAATATGCCCTAGAGCCAGTGTGATTTTTTTAAAAAACAGATTTGCTAAGTGATCACCCAGGAAATGTGTGTGTTCGTCTATAGGACCAGGCCGGGGGTTAGGAAGAGAGGCCCTTTTTGTGTGTTTCAGTAAGTAATTTTCCTGGTTATAATAAAAAATCACATCACTTGTTGGAAATCTGGTTGGTGCCCAACTGCTCCGGGCAAGTGTTTGCAACTCGTGATTATTTATTCCCCAGATCTTTTTAGATGTGCTATGTGTGAATCAGCCCAGCCTGCATTTAAGGCTTGAAAAATGTTCTTTAGGATTCCTTGGTATCAAAGCATCCATTAATTACTGAAAGGATAAGACAGTGGTTTACTGGAAGCCAGAATCTGCATGTTCTTTGTTCTAAAGAGGAGAAAAGAAGTCTTCGGTAGAAAGGAGAGCCACTTTTAAAGATGCCCTTTTAATATATTTTTGAAAGGTATGCATTTTTTATCATAAAGAGTTCTTCAAAATGATCTTTTTGTGGTGACATCTACATTACTCTGGAAAATATTCTTACGTTTCTGGCAGTGATACACTAATTACTGCCTATAAATTTTTGAGAGTTGAATCTGTCATATTCTAGGAGAGGAGTGATTCTGATTCCAAACAAAACTGAAATGCATGACCAAACACATTATGAAATATGTGGTTTCATTAAATCCTGTTGTTAATTCAGTCAGAAGAAAATTGTTTAGTTCATATGAGGAACAAGAATGCTGAGGTATTATGATTTCATTTCCGAATATCCACAAACCTTTCCATTCATAGTCAAGCCTTACCATCATATTATGTTTTGTTGCATGTTGGCCATCAAGGAGGTCAGGTCACAATTTGAAAGAACATTGTTGTGTACCAAGGCTTTGTTAGCATTCCTGGGTTGCACATAACAGAAACACACTCCAGTCAGCTTAAACATACAAAGAATGTTTGTTTTTAAAATATAGGAGTGTCTCATGAAACTCAGTGGTAAAAATGTGGCTAGACAGGGGCTAGAAAGGAGACAAGTCTTTTATTGCATCTTTAGCTTCCGTTTGTGTCTTGGACGTTTCCTCCTTCTTCTGCTGTAGACAGCTTCTCTTAGTTGGTATCACGTAGTCTGGTTCCAAATGCTTGTCTGAATTTGCAGATTATGAGTTGATATTCACTTAGAGTTCTTTGGCCTAATGCCAAAGACCCAGGAACGACAACCTCATTGGTCCATCTTGGGTCAGGTGGTCATTACCTGGTCTGGTCCAATTGGCTATGGCCATGGAATGTAGAACATACATGGCAGACATGGGCCTATACCTGTGATCCTGTTTCCAGAAAATGGGGCACTTAGCAGACTCCTTAAAATGTCTTCTCTCACACTACATTTCTCCCTGTCCCAAGCATCAGATGTGCCTCCCAGAAAGGAAGAGAAAGCTGTCTATTATTTAAAGATGGGCTCATTATCAAAAGGTGACCAGAGGTATCTGCTTACAATTCACATTCCAAGCACGCCCTTAAAAACGCTAAAACACTAGATATTATTTATGAACAAGTCAGAATATCAGCATGTCCTCTGAAAGGATGCTTGGGTTATTTATTTATTAATTTATCCATCTCCATTGGAAAACTTACCATCTGGAGGCTGTCCACATTTTAAAAACACATAAATTAAAATCCAAGGCGAATTGACTACAACATGGGTGACCTTCAAAACTCTTTTATTCCAGTCAGTAATTTCCCATTCTGATTGTGCTAAAAGGAGGGAAGATGAAGGGAAAACATTCACACACATTAACACAACTGCGTCTTTTCTTCAGTAAAATCAGGTCTTCCTCCATAAGACCTTGCATTTATTTTAAACTTTATATTATAAGTGATGATAAAATGTGAATTATGAATAACGTGCAAGAGTAATATTCCTAAAATAACGCAGTGCATTTCATATTGCCTGGCCACCTTCCACCGGTCACAAGACATTGTCCAATCTGATTTTCTAACTTGCATTTTCTGGCTCTGGTTGAATGACTTTATAAATTGCTTTCATGATTATCTTTACATTCTGTTAAAGGATAGGGGTTTGATGAATAAATATATTGTTTGCAATTTGCCTCTATCATTTGTGTATCCTGAGTTACTCAAGTTTTAAATTGCATGAGGCATTTAGTGAAATCTTGTATATCCAAACACAAGTTGAACTGTATAGAGATAGGTGTTTTACATATACACACAGTTCTAAAATGATGGAAAAATTTTCCCTTTTTTTTTTTTTTTTTAACTTGTTACTTCCTCCATTTTTTGAACTAAGGCCATGTTGACACATTACTCCCCGACTCACCCAAAGCTTAATTCATTTTTCAAACTGATATTTGTCGGGCATCCTAAAATCCACCTGCCAGATTCCTCATGAATTCATTGCTTATGTAAACAGTCTAATTGAAATATTGCTTTAAGGAACTTTTAGAGGTAGGGAGGAAGAAAAATATGTACATAAAACTAATTAGTATTTTTTAATGGATGCTACATTTCTATAAATTGAAAGTTTCAGCCTATGGATTTATTGTAGCATGTGGTTAAATGGGTATTAGTCAGCTTGGGCATGTTTCATGATTATGGGTAAAGGGAATTACACTTTTACTGGAGATGTCATCATTGATCAATCAGTTGACCAGCAAGTGAGCACTGGAGGAGGCATGGATCTTGGAGTGGTGGGAGAGTCATCAATCACAAAATCCAGTTTGGGAGGTGAGATGCACTCATGAACGGTTAACAAACAGCAAACAGTATGAAATGAGGAATGCTGAGTTGCAGATAAGTCAAGTATATGTGAGTCTCTGTAATGGAATTAATTGTTCAAAAAACTGAACAGGACAAGGAATTGTCATTGAATTTGGAATTGAAATTGTCATTGAATTTGTAATTGTCATTTGGAATGAAGACTGATTTGCCTCTAGAATGGGGCAAGAACTTAGACTGACCCCCACTGCCTGGGTAAATCTAAAGGAGATGCTTTAGATTTAGTCAATATGGATTTGAATAAAAATATCCAAGATACCATTTGTTGGTGTAAACCAATTGCAATATTGTAAGAAATTCTGAAATTTCTACTGGCTAAACTGGCAACTCTAATCGAGCCTTTTTGGCTGGGAAAAGATGAAACAACTGGATTTTATTGAAAAGTATTTCAATTTTTTAACAAAAGTATTGAAGGAAGGATGAACAAATACCTAATCAACAAATAGGTGTTTAGCACTAACTGTATACCAGCCCATGTGTCAGATGAATAAGATAGAACTAATTTTCTAATTGCAATTATAATACAACAGGTGACCTGCAGGCTACATAGGAAGAAAATAAGATGAGTAGCTTACCTAGCCTAGAAGCAATGGGTTTACTTCCAGAGAAGAGTGGTATATTCTCTGAAACAGAAAGAATGTAGAGGAGTTGGATAGGAGAATCTGGGTAAAGGTGTGTCCAGGGAAAACTGCAGCAAGCCCGGTTATGGACAGAGTGAAAGTAAGATTACTATGATATGGAGAGGTAGACAGGGGATATGACAGTAATGAGTTTGGATTTTATTTTAAGGGAGATGAGAATCCTTCTAAGCATTCTGAAGAAGGAAGTGGCGTAGTGAGCTACCTTATCCTGGTAAATGACCAGGAATGGGGAATGGATGGTGGGATGGAATGACCTGTACTGTAAAATCACCTTGGGAGGCTCTTAAAGTAATACAGCTAAGTGATGGTGGTTACTGATCTAGATCTGATTGGAGGCAGGGGCCGGGTTAAGAAGTGGACTGATTTAAGGGATGTTTGGCAAATGAGGTTGACAATTCTTGGTGTTAGTTATGGAGAGAAGATAGAGACATTATTTCAAGGGTTTTGGTTTGTGCAACTAGGTCTAACGGCAGTGCTCCGCTGAGACAGTGAACTCTGTGGAAGTGGCGGGTGTAGGAGGAAGAGGATGAATTCTGTTTTAGATATATGTAGATATCTCCAGTTGGAAATGTCTAAGAAACCAATTGGTTAGATGGGTCTGCCACTCAGGACACAAGTCAGAACTGGAAATAAAGATTTGAGAGGCATTAGTATGCACATGGAAATTAATGCCTTAGGGCTGACGAGAATGCCTGGGACAGGTGGATTGAGTGTGTACTGGTTCCCCTGAGCTGTGAGTTACACCAGCCTTCAGAAGACATCTCGGGGAAGGTAGGTGGGCCTGCAGAGCACACAGAGGTGGACTAGCCAGAGAAGTACAAGGAAAACCCATGTTCGCAGGAGCCAGTGGGCACATTTGCTTTGAGAAATATAGGATTAGTCAATAGTACCACATATTCCCTGAAAGTCATGTGGGGACAGGGACTGAAATGGAATTCAGCTACAAGAAAGCTTTTTAGTGACCTTTCCCCAAGCAATTGCTTTAGATTTAGTCAATATGGATTTGAGTAAAAATATCCAACACACCATTTGCTGAGCAAATTGAATACCGAATATACTATTATAGGAAATTCTGGAGTTTCCAGTGGTTAAACTGGCAACTCAGTAGAGCCTTTGTGGCTAGGAAGAGACAAAACAACTGGATTTTGTTGAAAAGCATTCCCTTTTTTTTTTTTTTTTTTTTTTTACAAAAGTATTGAAGGAAAGAGGGAAGCAACAAATCTGATTTAGTGAAGACATTTTCCTTGACAGCAGGATTTACTCCTGAGTTATAAATTTGCCGTGATCGAGACTAAAATGCAGTGAAAGTTAAATTTCACCTATATCTCATTCAACGCCTAACATGATTTAAATGACAAGATTTCAGGAGTGACATGTAGCCTTGGATCTAAATATATTTTTTATGGTTGGAAATTTTAATTTCAGATCAGTGAAAAATCATGACGCCTCTTCATGTGTAAGAGACTTAAAGAGTGGAGTGTGAGGCCGGTGCAGACGGTTTTGTCAGGCAGAACTGTTAATGCTAAGGGGAATCAGATGGCAGAATTTGCACAGGCTTATCTATAAATGCGCGCCCGCAAGATAATATTGAAATGGTTGAATGACCGACCTAGTTCTAAGATAGTGACACGATGAGTTCATCTTGTTTCAATCTCACATTGGATGTTCAATTTGCCTGTGATTGCTGGTATAGATGCCCTGTAAAAGTATTATATGTGCGTGACCCAGCTTTTTCCTCCCAGCCCAGTTGCATCTGGAAATACTCTTTCCCCTTTTCTCTCTGCTCCAGCTTTAATGACCTTCTTCAAAAGGCCTTGCCTCTTCCCACCTCATGACCTATGAACCTACTTTCCTGCTTTGTCCTATCTCTGAGAAGAGTCTTTCCAGACTCTTCTTATTAAAGCTTCAGTTCAAATGTCGCTTTCGGAGGAAGTCTTCTCTTGCTTCCTTGCTGAGATTTGGTATCCCTGGTATCTACTCTCAACTGCTCCCTATACTTCTTTTTTTTTTTTTTTTTTTTTTTTTGAGACAGGGTCTCACTCTGTTGCCCAGGCTAGAGTACAGTAGTGCCATCATGGCTCACTACAGCCTTAACCTCCATGGCTCACTGCAGCCTTAACCTCCCGGGCCCCTAACGTAGCTAGGACCACAGGTGCACACACACCATGCCTATCTTTTTTCTTTCTTTCTTTTTTTCCAGAGATAGGGTCTCCCTGTGTTCCAAGCTGGTCTTGAGTTCCTAGGCTCAAGCAATCCTCCTGCCTTGGCCTCCCAAAGTGTTATGATGACAGGTATCAGCCACCATGCCTGGCTCCCCTGTACGTTTTGGAGTGGATGCAAATTAAAGAGGGAGACAGTTCAGTAACAACTGTCTTGACTACTCTTTTGAGGTTTCCAGCGACCCTCGTTGTTGACTGATGATTCTTTTTTGAGACAGAGTCTCACTCTCTCCCTCGGGCTGGAGTACAGTGGCATGATCTCAGCTCACTGCAACCTCTGCCTCGCAGGTTCAAGCGATTCTCCGGTATCAGCCTCCCCAGTAGCTGGGACAGGCACCCGCCACCATGCCCAGCTAATTTTTGTATTTTTGTTAGAGATGGGATTTCACCATGTTGGCCAGGCTGGTCTCAAACACCCGACCTCAGGTAATCCTCCTGCCTCGGCCTCCCAAATTGCCGGGATTACAGGCATGAGCCGCTGTGCTCAGCCAACTGATGATTCTTATGGAGAAAATGACAATACAAGCTAATACAGGGGATTGGTTCTGCAACCCCTGCATATACCAAAATGCTCACATACTCAAATTCAAAGTCAGCCCTGTGGAACCCAAGTACACAAAAAGTCAGTCCTTCATATACACGTGTTTTGCGTCCTGAGAATACTTTATTTTCAATCTGCATTTGTTTGAAAAAAACAAACCCTGGCAGTTCAAACCCATGTTATTAAAGGGTCAACTGTATTTTAATTCTCACTGGAAACCCGTGGTGTTGGTATTATTTTCATACACATCATATCAGGAAACCGAAGTACAAAGAGATGAGGCTGCCAGCCTTGGGTCACTTAGCTAGTAAGTCCAGTGAGTGGTGTTGATGCAGTTCAGAACTTGCATGAGGTCTGATTGTGGGGTCTTTTGGAAAAGCAGCAAGCTGCTCAGAGCCATGTGTGAGTCTGTTGGTAGAATGTCTTTTAAACTCTTCTCTCTTGTAGTCTTCCTAGTTCATCAGTTACACTTAGAGGTAGATATCCATTAAAATTCTTAACAGCTGGTGTACATTTCTCTGTTCTGATGGTAACCTGTATAGTCAGGTGATAAAGGCATTACAACAGTACTAAGTCAGCATCCCTCCACTCAAAAGAAATTTTTTAAATGTCCATGCTGGCAGCGGACAAGGATGAATGATTAAAAAATAAATAAAATCAAAACCATGGCTTTGATGAGTTTTCTGTATCTTTCTCCACAGTAGACTTGGCCACCCCCGCAGCCAGCTGCTGGAGGTGCTGGTTCAATAAATGTAATGGGAGCAATCTCACTCTATTACTTTTAAATTAACTTAGTCCATGTGGCCGTCCCTGTCCATGGCTCCTTCCTGGGGAGCAGGACTGCACCGTATTGATTCAGGTGATGGATGAGAATATTAAATGTTCCAAGGCGGGACAGGAGCCCTATGCTGGGGGCTCCACCAAGGCAGACCCTCAGGCCTCTGAGCAAGTTAGCTCTGCTAGGTCAGGGAATGGCAAAACCCTCCAGTAAATTTAAAGTTAAAATCTGAACACCAAGGTTCTGTTTGGGGCTTGAAAATGGCACTGTTTTCATACTCTGAATTTGGAGACCATTTTCTCTTCCCCGAGTAAAAGCCAGAGCTAGAAGAAAGTAACATGAATTCATGGTCATCAGGCAGGACTGATATTTCAAAAACCTCAGCATCACCTGGAAACGGGAACAGCACTGTCAAATGTAAAAGCCAATCAGAAAGGTTGCAGTTCAACTTTCTTGCTCTGAAAAATGGATGGGGTGGGGTGGGGTGAGAAGGTGTAAATAATCTTCCAGAACATTTCAGAGTAGTTCTACAATAATGCATTAAAGTGTCAGTAGGTGAAATGATTAATTGAATTTGCCTTCATTTTTCTCATTTATTTGCTTTTGGTCCTGTCGTCACTATCTCCTATTTAAGAAACACAGGTAGTCCTGTTCAGCCCAGTTCCTAGCACTGTCTCTGAAGTCCTTTATTATTGCAAAGTGACATATGTGAAACCTTGCCACTGACATTCATAGACTTACAATCCTACTCCTTCAATTGCTTTATTAATGCTTTGGCTTTCAGCATAAAAGCGAGCACATTGGAAACCACAGAAAATTTCTGATTATGACAGTGACATTTATCATTCTCTAATGGAGGAACTGTAGCTTCTAGGTGGAAAGTTGGCGAGTACATCCAATGCACAATTTCCTTATTTTAAATGCAGGCCTTGCTGCGAGGAGCTGTTCTCCCGGATGCTGGATAATACCTAAGCCTTAAATGGTTGTAGGCCTATGTCCAGCAATTGGTGGGAGCACTGTTAATTTTAACTGTAGGTTTTATGGATGAAGAATTGATGTCGCATTAATTCACAGATGTACTCAACGTATTACCAAGTGCTTTCTATGTGCTAGACAGTGCTCTATGCACTTGGAATGTGTCAGTGACCCAAAAAAAAAAATTCCTGCCACCATGGAGCTTCTATTCTAGCAAGGGGTAGACAGATGCAAAAACATCATAAATAATTGCATATGTTAGAAGGTGAGAAGTACTTTGGAAAAATATAGCGTAGGTGAAGGGAAATCGGCCAGGCCAGAGATTGTTGGGGGTTGCGGGTTACAGCTTAATAGGCCTTATTAAGAAGGTGACTTTTAAGGAAAGCCTTGAAGGAGGTGAGTCTGGTTTGGAATATCTCAGAACTCCACAAGGAATTCCAGATGATGTGATGAAAAAGAAATCCATATTGGAGAATAAGAAGTCCTGGGTTATTGCACACTGAAAATACATTCCTCTTTTTCTTCCAGCTTCTGAATCCTCTTTTCTTCTGTCCAAGTCCTGGCATTACATGGGAGCAGTGGCCAACTCTCCTGCCACTCCACACTCTCATGAGAGAGAATTGGATGAGAGAATGCAGAATGTGACATTTGTGTGTGATGCTTACGGTTTGTCGTGAAATCCACTCAAGAGTTAAACAAGTCAAGGGTGTTGGCTTTAGGCATGCTTTTACCTCACTTTTATTGGTGTTCAGTATGATTCACTGACCCGAATCAGTTCTAATGGTACACTTAGATATGCAACTCCTTGGGAAGGAAAAAGATAAAAATGTCCCTAGAGCAATTTTACTGAGATTTTGGTCCAAAAGGAAACAGTGTAAATAAACAGGAAGAAAAGCCATAGCTAAGGTAGTGTGCTTCGAAACAAGCTAGAAGACAAATGCTAGGGAATTTGTACCATCCTCTGATTAAATGGCCATGAGCAAATCATTGGGGCCTCCAGGGCACGCTCCATTCCTCTTTGTTGTGGCTGTGGGATGACACATCTGTGCACAGCTCTGCACTCAGATAACTCAGGCTCGATTGCCACCACTTCCCCACCTCCCTCAGTGCTGCACGTGCACACAACACACACACACACACACACACACACACACACACACACAGTGTTCCCCGATGTACAAAAGTCAGTAATAGTAATTATTTAATGATAATAATCTTTGCGTGCATTATCTCATCTCCCAATGACTTTATCAGAGAAGTACTTATTTTATCCTTAGTTTACAGATATGGAACCTGGAGCTAGGAGTGGTTAAATTACTGATGCCCAGCACACACAGCTAGTTCAGTGATAGGGTTAGGGTTAGGTTTGCGTGCATTATCTCATCTCCCAATGACTTTATCAGAGAAGTACTTATTTTATCCTTAGTTTACAGATATGGAACCTGGAGCTAGGAGTGGTTAAATTACTGATGCCCAGCACACACAGCTAGTTCAGTGATAGGGTTAGGGTTAGGTTTGCGTGCATTATCTCATCTCCCAATGACTTTATCAGAGAAGTACTTATTTTATCCTTAGTTTACAGATATGGAACCTGGAGCTAGGAGTGGTTAAATTACTGATGCCCAGCACACACAGCTAGTTCAGTGATAGGGTTAGGGTTAGGTTTGCGTGCATTATCTCATCTCCCAATGACTTTATCAGAGAAGTACTTATTTTATCCTTAGTTTACAGATATGGAAACTGGAGCTAGGAGTGGTTAAATTACTGATGCCCAGCACACACAGCTAGTTCAGTGATAGGGTTAGGGTGGCAGCCCAGGCATTCTGGCCGCATAGGTCATATAAGGATACATTTGCTCATATGGAAACAAGTCATTTTTATTGACATGGTGCCAGATCACCGGGTTGGTGGAATTTGTCTCTTGATGTCATACTTCCTGATTGGCTCAATTGATATCTCCAATCCTCATTTCTTACCTTTAATCTACCTCTCCCTGCCCCTGTGTTCTTTGCATTATAGGATGTTTAGCAGCATCCCTGGCCTCTATCCAACAGATGGCCAGTAACAGGTAGCAGCCCCCTATAAGTTGTGACAATTGGAATGTCTGCAGGCATTAGCAAATATCCCCTGGGGGAGCAAAATCGTCTCCATTTGAGAACTTCTGGTTCAAATGTTCAGGTTACATAGACCTGCTCTTGTGTGCCAAAATCAAACTCTTCATCAATAGTCAAATTTCGAATCCATCTAGGAACTCTTTGACTGTGGCCGAGTGTATTAATCTGCTCCTACTGCCATGACAACATACTATAGACTAGATGGCTTAAATAAGAAATTAATTTCTCAGTTCTGAAGGCTGAAAAGGCCAAGGTCAAAATGCAGGCAAGGTTTCATTAGGCCTCACCTCTTCTTTGTGCATTCCTGGGGAGAGAGCAAGTTCTTTGGTGCCTTTTCTTATAAAGGCGCTAATCCCATCATGAGGGTTGCACTGTCATGACCTCATCTAACCCTGATTACTTCCCGAAGGTCTCATCTTCAAATATCATTACACTGAGATGTAGGACTTAAGTCTACAAATTTCAGGGGAGTAGGAGTGGGCAAACATTTAGTCCTTAACACTGAGCCTTGATATGTTAGAAGGACATACAGAAGGAGTGTCAAGTCAAATAGGCCAGAGCTGGTTCATGTCCCAGCTCTATTATTTGGGCAAGTTACTTAACCTTTCTTCACCTATTTTCTGACCTACTAAAAGGGGAATAAAACTAGTTTGGTCTGGGGTTTTGGAAATTAAATGAAATGATTGATCCCAAGATGTGTAATTTTTATCAGGACACTCATTTTTGTTCTTTTTGTTCGCACAGTCTCTCCACATGTACCCTAAGTTGGTAATGCGGGCCCACTTTCAAAGTTGAAAAATCATAGTAAAATGAGAGTTTGTAGCTCCTGGTGTGGTCTTTGCAGAGCATTTGATTAAGCATATTGTTGTTTCTCTAATGAATAGTTATGCTTTTTTTCTTTCTTTCTTTCTTTTGGAGACAGGGTCTTGCTCTGTCATCCAGGCTGGAGTGCAGTGGTGCAGTCTCAGCTCACTGCCGCCTCAACCTCCCAGGCTCAAGCAATCCTCCCACCTCAGACTCTCCAGTAGCTGGGACCACAGGCCCATGCTACCAAACTCAGCTAGTTTTTATATTTTTGTAGAGAGAGGGTTTTGCCATGTTGCCTAAGCTGGTCTTGACTCCTGGGCTCAAGTAATCTTCCTGACTTGGCCTTCCAAAGTGCTGGCATTACAGGTGTGAGCCACTGTGCCCGGCCATGCTTTGTTTCTTAATGACCACAGTTGTTATAGCCCACCCAAATGAGCCTACGTACATATATGGAGATATATAGAAAGAGATTTTTTCCAACTTCCTCTACTTTTAAATTTATTTTAACTTCAGGGGTACACGTGCAGGTTTGTTATATAGCTAAACTTGGATCCTGGTAGTTTGTTGTATAGATTATTTAGTCACTCAGGTATTAAGCCTAGTACCCATTAGTTATTTTTCCTGATCGGAGAGAGATTTATTTTTTGAGACAGAGTGTTGCTCTGTCACCCAGGCTGAAGTACAGTGGCATGATCTCGGTTCACTGCGACTTCTGCCTCCCAGGTTCAAGCAATTCTTTTGCTTCAGCCTCCGGAGTAGTCAGAACTACAGGCGCGTGCCACCACGCCTGACTAATTTTTGTATTTTTAGTAGAGACGGGGTTTCACTATGTTGGCCAGGCTGCTCTTGAACTCCTGATGTTAAGTGATTCGCCTCCCTTGGCCTCCCAAAGTGCTAGGGTTACAGACGTGAGCCACCGCACCTAGCCAAGAGAGAAGTTTTTTTCATTTTTTATTTTATTTTATTTTTTTAAGAGAAGTGTTGTATATCTACTCTGCTAACACGTATGTACAACTTAAGTTAAAAAAAAAATTTATTTTAAGCTAGTAAGAAATTTCTGGGAAGTTCCTTACCATCTCTGGTAAGAATTAAGTGTTTTCATGCAACAGGGAAAAAAATCTCTCTTTTTCTAATAAAACTGTGGAAACAAGATGAGTAATTACTACACGAAAGCACAGAATGTTTTCCAAATACTCTGATGGGTGTTTATTCCACATTTTCCTTCTCTCAAGGCCAGTCATAGGCTTGTACCAAAATATGAACTTCAGGTCTCAATTTTTGGTAGATCTGAAGAGAGTCTATATACAGAACTATTGTTTGCCATCCTGAGAAGTTAATTTCATAGATAGATCATTTAAACAAATGTGACCGTGTTTTAAATTTGATTTAAGAATGCATTTGGGGTGATTAGCGATGTAGCGACTCCTGCAGCTGGTGAGCCTTAAATATGCTTTATAAAGATTCCTGTCCGCTGCCAGCACAGCTGTAAACACTTGGCGCCTTTGCTTTGTAACAGTTACAGCACTTGCCTTTTTCCCCCCAGCCGTAGAGCAGTGCTAATCATTAAGTATGTTTAATAAAAAATATCTTCTCAGCCTCCAAGTGACTCTATGTGTTAAATATTTTAAAAACTTATCCCACTCAGTGAGACACTCTTGACATTAAATAGATTTAATAAGAAATTGTTAGTTTCTGATGGTTTTCAGTGTTAAGTATTTTTTATAGGTAGTTACTTTTCCAGCCGACAACCAGCTCTAAGTCTTTAATATTTAAAAAGTTGCTTTTATAGCTGCCTGGTGCATCTGTGTATAAAATATAGCATGAGGGTTGCCTCTAAATTTCGAAAGACTCCTCCTAATGAACATAAGAAGAAAGCATTTTCATTTTCTAAGCATATTTATATTTCACATACCAAAGTACATTCCAAGTTTCACAAATTGGAGACAATTTCCACCCAAATATCAGTTTTAACATCTTGTAAGATGCCAGAAACAAAGGCACACTTGAAATGTACTTATCTGGCATTGAGCACCTACAGGAAAATGTGCTGTGGGTAATGATGAAGACATGTAATGTTTTCCACTGAAGTTCTCTAAGACAGTGCAGAAAATTTCGACTGTCTTCACAGAATTTATTCGAAGTTGCACGTGAGTCCAGCTTTTTTTTTTTTTTTTTTTTTTTTTAAAGACGGAGTCTCGCACTGTCACCAGACTGGAGTGCATTGGTGCGATCTCAGCTCACTGCAACCTCTGCCTCCAGGGTTCAAGCAATTCTCCTGCCTCAGCCTCCCAAGTAGCTGGGACTACAGGCGTGCACCACCATGCCCAGCTACTTTTTTTGTATTTTTAGTAGAGACGGAGTTTCACCATGTTGACCAGGATGGTCTCCATCTCTTGACCTCGTGATCTGCCCGCCTTGGCCTCCCAAAGTGCTGGGATTACTGGTATGAGCCACCGTGCCCAGCTGAGTCCAGCTTTTAAGTAGAAAATAGAGCACTGGAGTATAGGCACTTGTCAGAGCCTGGTCAGGGACGTTGGGGCTAGCTGGGAACACACTTTGATTTCTGTTTTGAGCCTGGGTGTGGCCTCTGCATATATAGAAGAGTTTCAGCAGTTTTGCCATCTTTGGGTGACTGACTTAGGCTATGCACTGGAGGCAACGCGGGAGACAGACATAGAGGTCAGGCCTCTGGGATGCAGTTGAACAGACCAAACTTTGAGTCCTGGCTCTGCCCACTTTTCTCTGTGAATCCGAGTCGACTTCACCGTTCAGTGTCTCAGTCTCTTCCTCTGTAAAATGTGGGTAGTAATACCTGATGTTTGTGGTGGTTGTGAGAATTAAAGGAGTTGATACATACTCAAGTTTTCTATTCTCAGCACTTACAATATATTCAGTGTTTATTGAACATATACAGTTACTCTATTTTGTGTGTGTGTGTGTGTGTGTGTGTGTGTGTGTAATTGACTAGCAGAGTAAATTCCTTGCAGCCCGTGCTTTAGAGAAGGATTGACTTGGAGACTTAGAAGCCTCTTCGAATGCCAAATTTGATCAATCCAGGAGACAGAACGTTGTTTCTTCCCTCATAGTACTTGAAGAATACTGGCATCCTTTTTCATGGGTGAGCAGACTGTTGTCAAAAGGTTGAGATGATACCATCTAGGAATTCTAGAAACACACAGGACAAGACTTTTAGTCTGAAATTAACAAAGGATTGAGCATGTCCTTGGATGTCTCCTTTTTTGTAATGTGAGGAGATTCTGCCAAACCTCTGCCTTCACATACAACCTGCCACTCCTAATTCTGAATTTTAGATTTCTCCCATTGTGCTTAGAAATCACCTTTTGGCCTCTCCACGACCCCTGCCCCCTTTCACATCAGACATTGTGGGAGATTATACAGGATTAAAGTGGTGACTAAAAGGAACTTCTCATTTTCACCTGCAAAATCTTCTATTAGATGTCATATACCCAGATATGACGGTGGTAATGATGATTGTGATGGTGCTGATGGAGATGACAGTCATAGTGATGATGGTGCTGATACGGACTTTGATGATGGTGGTGGGGGTGGTTGTGGTGATGACAGTGACTATAATCCTGGTGGCTTCCTTGTATTGACTATGACCGTGTGACTAACACAGTACTGAGTGCTGTGCCTGCATTATCTCATTTAACCCCATTGCCTCTGAATTCTGCATCATGATCATCCTTGTTTAATGGATGACTAAGCATCCATTAAACACCCAGGATTTAGTTTACCCAGGGTTATACCCAGGGAGTGGTGAAATGAGGTCAGAACCCAGACCTGCCTCACCTCTTAACTGCTTTGCATGTTGCCTTTCAGAAAATCTGGCACTGCTAGCATGCCAGTTGCTTCTGGAGCTCTAGGATGTGGGGCAAGCTCAGAGATGCACAAGTATAACCTGGAGCTTCCACACCAGTTATGGAGTTAGAGATGTGAACAGTAGTATTTCCAGCCTTGCCCTGGCCTGTCATAAGGCTGTGCCCAGCGACAGGTATGGAATACACCTGGGTTTCACTGGTAGGATCCAAGTGACCCTGTGCCTTTGGAGCAAGTCCCTGGGTGGCCCATTGTCCATATTTTAAAGACCAGAGATTTCTACAACGTGTCTTTGTTACGCCCATTCTGAATTTAGATTTTCTGATCTTCCAACAGTCTCATTTCAGGTATTACTCTTCTCTGAATCCAGGCCTTACCTTTTCTTTCTGTATCATGTATTTTTAAACATGATGTTCTTTTGCCTGAAACTTTCTTCCTCTCGACCCTCACCCTGCATGACCATTTGTTATTGTCTCTTTTCCTTTGGGTCTCAGCTTAGCTGCTTCATCTTAGAGGGCTTCAGGGTCTCCTCCATCCTCCACTCCAGTTCCTCTACTAGGTGTTCCTGTGGCAGCTTCTCCTTTCATAGCTTCTATAATTCTGTGCTGTTAGTGCTTGCTTTCTCGGTTGTCTTTCTTGTGAGACTTTGAGATGCTAACTCTTTAGGCCCTACGAATCTCTGTGTGGTTAGCATTGGGTGTTCAGTAAAAATTAATTCCCTGCTTGAATGAATTCATTGAATTCATGTCATGTTTGTGTCCCAGAAACACATCAAGGAGCACAGGATAGGAATTAGGGTTGTGACCTTTATCCTTTGACCCACATCTTAAAAAGGGTCAAATCTTTTACTTATGTACAATTCAGCACACATAGTAAAAATAAATTTCCAACTGGAAGATACTGTTTAGGGTACAATTTTTTTGTTAAGTGACATGTGTTAAGATGATTGGGCTAAGTTGGGGTAAGTTCATCAGTTTAAAATTTTCATTTTTAACAGACAGAAGGCATAAGAAAGTCAAAACTCGTTTTCCTATGCTGTTTAATAAAATTATCTCAACAAATACGAAGAAGCCAAATATGTTTTTTCCATTAGGTTTCTATATTTATCTTGTAGAATCAACTCTATAGATACACCTTTAGTGCTTTGTTCTCCAAAACGTAATTTTGTTTGTTTTCATATCCTATTTTCTCTCTCCAGCTGCACACATCAAGACTTTTTAAATCAACATTCAATTATCACTAAATGACTTTTCTGCCTATTTCAGAATGATTTTAATGCGGTCATGTTTATTTTATTAAAGAATTTTTATATTTCCCTTGGGATAATGCAATTAGAATTTTTTTTTTTTTTTTTTTTTTTTTTTTACCTTTCTGCGATCACTGTAGAGCCCTTCTCATAAGAGAATAAGCAAAGACAATAAGAAGGAAATATTTTTATTTTAAAAGGGCAGATAAAATATCCTCTGTTGCAAAAGGCCTTTTTTGGCTCTCTGTTGAATATCCGGCAATTCAGGGAAGTAGATCATACACTTCGAAGTTAGGTCATCTTGGTTTTAGATGTAGAACAAGAAGCTTCGGTCGTGGATTTAAGGTTGGTTTATTTGTTTGTTTTTAGTTCTGCCAGGTTTATGATTGTTAAAGGATAGACTCTTGAGTTCCTAAACAGTAGACAACTCAACCCTTGTCTAAGGGGTGGTATAATCTAGTCAATTAGGAAGAAAATACATGAATGAAGAAGCAGAGTTGTCAATGGAAGAAAGTTTTGAAATCTTCATCAGAGGCCATTAGAAAACAGGACAGGCTATCAATATCATAGGGGCCTAGTGCAGATAGTTAGTATGTACAGGGAGCTAGAAGCAACATGAAAGACTCTGGTGAAAATTTTCAATTTTCTCAGTGGGGTATTTGGAGGATAATTTTTGCTCCCACTGATAATGGAGTCAGTACCCTCTTTGGAGCCATGAGCACTCTCTCTTAACTTCTTTTCTCCTTCCTTTCTCTTCAGAACCTTTTCTCTGTACTACCACAATCAAATGTTTGGCATTGGCCAGAGGCTGGAGTGCAGGAATCTGATTAAGAGTGCAGCTTCTCAGCTTTGGCCTTTACTAGCTGAACACTACTGAACATGTCACTTAACCTCTCTCTGCTCAGGTTCTCTATCTTGAAAATGGCTTTTGGCCGGGTGTGGTGGCTCATGCCTGTAATCCCAGCACTTTGGGAGGCTGAGGCAGACGGATCACCTGAGGTCAGAAGTTCAAGACCAGCCTGACCAATATGGTGAAACCCCATCTCTACTAAAAATACAAAATTAGCCGGGCATGGTGGCATGTGCTTGTAGTCCCAGCTACTCAGGAGGCTGAGGCAGGAGAATCCGGAAGGCGGAGGTTGCGGTGAGCTGAGATCACGCCACTGCACTCTAGCCTGAGTGATAGAGCCAGACTCTGTCTCAAAAAAAAAAAAGAAAAGAAAATGTCTTAGGAATGTTTACCTCATGAGATTATTGTAGGATTAAATGAGCTATTGTATTTAAAGCATTTAATACACACAGTAACTGCTCCTGAAATCTGAGCTGTGGCTATTAATAAAAATAAAAATAATCAATAACATATATTGTACAGCCATATTGTCATTATTATTAATATCCTTCTAATCTCAGATATGTCATTGCTCAGCCCAAATGCCAGCTCTTCCATTAAGCTTTCCCTTCTTACCCATTGGAATTAATTACCCTTCTGAATTCTTATTTACTTTGTCCTGTATGTTTATTATAGCCCTTAATACTTGATGGATTTTATTATGTATGTCCTGGAAACTTGGGAGCATTCCTTACCCATCCTTTTAATCAAGACTGAGCATAGTAATTGTTTTAAATTAAACAGCGTTGTGGTAGAGGAGAGGAGGAAAGAGTGTGACCTGGCTGAGTGTTTTAATTTGCATTCATTGTAAGAATGGGGAAGGGTTGTTGGTGTGGGGTGAGGGCAGCCATTTCATGAAATTCTCAATAGTTGTCTCAGAATGCTACCTTGTTTTAGCTTTGCAATTGGAAGGTAGCTTAGATGTCAATTGTTGCTTTTCAGATGATGCAAACACTGTCTTAGGTTGAATATTCGCTCTTCAATTCAGAAAGAAGTTTCCCCAGATGGAAAGCCTTGAATTATTTATGCAGTGTTTATCTCTGAGTTTACTTCCCATCACAACCAATTAAGGCTATTTGGTTTCATTAAAAATAGCATTTTCTCATTTGGGAAAACATTTATCTGAAGGAAATTTAAATTTACCCACTTGGAGGCTACAAAGCTGGTGTCGAGTTAGCTGTACCGCCCTTAGCCAAGAAACAGAGAAGGAAACCAAAGCAGTTTTCTCCTCGCTGTACATTCTTTTTTCCCTTTTAATTCTTTAACAGACTTGAATTATGTAGAGTCAAACCCCATTTTGTCCAGCTCTTAGATTTAAATCTCTGCAAATCAGAAGCTTATAAACGGCACAAGGAAGTAGATTTTCTTGTCCTCAAAGCTGCTGTTCTCTGTACCTGTCAGACGCCCTTAGTAATTTGTTAAAATAGTTGAAATATACATAGAATGATGACAGTCACCAGTGCCAGTCAGTACCTTGAATACGATGTGTTAGGTCTTCTCTTAACAGGTCATGACCTGAACACAAGGTTCTGAGCGTCTCCTTCCCACTAATTGAAAATGGCACTCAAACTTTACCTTTTGTAATACAAGCTTTGCATTAATTCATAAACACCATATCTGAAATGAGACTAGTTATCTTTGCATGGGTAAAAGTGAGGCAAAGTGATAGGGCCAGACAGAACCCAGTGACCATTCAGCCAGGATGTCTCAATGGCAGTGCTCCAGCTGGGGCACCATGGTCTAGATTCATCAATATGAGGTGGTTGATCTCTCCAAGATGTGCTCTGTCCCTTCTCTTCCCCATGTGAGGTGGTCACATAAAGCAGCATTCCCCTCTCTTGTTATGTGAGGGCTGTGACTAGCAAACTTTGGGATGCTCTAGCTACCTTACCAGGGCACTCTCTCCCCTGTATACATCTTCCACAGAAGGCCAGTTATAACCTGTTAGGCAAGAATGGAATTGGAGAAACACTGAAATGGCATGATGTTGATGATCTGATTGGTGATACCAGTTCATTTCCCCCAAAGCATATCCTTGCATTCTCTCATCCACTCCATCCATCCATACTTTGAAGTTATGTATGTGGGGATGGACCCTCCAGGATTTCTTCTGTTTTTCTCCCTTCTGTGTGACTGTCTACCTTTCACTGACCTTTTCTTTCTTTAGAGACAATAATAGCAGTGCATAATGGAGGTATGACAAGTACCTTATGTATATACTTCCTGAGCCTGTGCCAAACCTCACTAACTGATCATAGAATGTTTTCCCAAGTGTGATAGAACTCCTTAATCCTTCTCAAAGAAGGGAGCCAAGCAGCCACCACCAGTTAGTCAGCATTAACAAGCTACATTAAATCTATTTGCTGCCTTCATTTTAAGTCAGAGCCTTTCTTTCCTGCATTTAGTCTGGGGGACTTTCTCTTATCATTAGGTGCTGATTTTTTTTTTTTAAATCAAACTTTCAGAATTCATGTATTACCTACTATCCTAACTAGTCCCAAACAAATATTTTTTTTTTTTTTTTTTGAGACAGAGTCTCGCTCTGTCGCCCAGACTGGAGTGTAGTGGCCGGATTACAGCTCACTGCAAGCTCTGCCTGCCGGGTTTACGCCATTCTCCTGCCTCAGCCTCCTAAGTAGCTGGGACTACAGGTGCCCGCCACCTCGCCCAGCTAGTTTTTTGTATTTTTTTTTAGTAGAGATGGGGTTTCATCGTGTTAGCCAGGATGGTCTCAATCTCCTGACCTCGTGATCTGCCCGTCTCGGCCTCCCAAAGTGCTGGGATTACAGGCTTGAGCCACCACGCCCGGCCCAAACAAAGATTTTTGTATTGAAAAAGCCTTTGGGAAGACATCCTTAAGTTTAAAGGTAGATGTTTGTTATTTATCTGGATTGTTTCGACTCTTCCTTATGTGGAAAGATGTTTTAGACCTGCAGTATGCGTGGAGAAAAGCATGCTAGTAAGAACTACTACCACTTATGGGGCACTTACAGGATGCAAGATTGTGTGCTGAGTTAATTATGAACATTATGCCATTCCCTGAATGTGCTAAGTAGGTAATATTATCATCCCATATTATGGATGACGTAAGTGGGGCTTAGAGAGGGTAATTTGCCCATGGGTATTAGTGCAGAGCAATAAGTGGAACCCAGAATTAGAACCCACATTTTCTAAGTTTGCAAGCTTCATTTCAAATTTCAATCATAGTCTTTCTGGTTAAAACATGCTGTGTGACATAACCCCATTTATTTCAATATTGTTTCATTATGCTGTATTTGAAAGTAGCTTCTAGAATGCAAGGATTCTTTGGATTCTTTGGCTCACATGGCGAGCTTCCATTTATTTATTTATTTGTTTGTTTGTTTATATTGAGGCAGAGTCTTGCTCTGTCGCCCAGGCCGGAGTGCAGTGGCATGATCTCAGCTCGCTGCAACCTCCGCTGCCTGGGTTCAAGCAATTCTCGTGCTTCAGCCTCCCAAGTAGCTGAGACCACAAGCGTGTGCCACCACGCCTGGCTAATTTTTTTGTATTTTTAGTAGAGATGGGGTTTCGCCATGTTGGCCAGGCTAGTTTTGAACTCTTGACCTCAGGTGATCTGCCTTCCCCAGCCTCCCAAAGTGCTAGGATCACAGGCGTGAGCCACCACACCCAGCACCAGCTTCCTATTATTTAAATAGTATCCTTGAATGCCTTCCTCATAGTTCCAGACTTGCATGAAGTTCAAATTTTATGTAAGAGTTCTCTAACCCATTCAGCTGTCACCTTATGTAATATGCATTTTCCCCTCTCATTTAATGCTGGATGTCAATGCTGAGCTCCTCAGAGATAGTACATGCCTCAGGATGGTAGGACCCGTTCGTCCTAGATATAAATCATTCCAGCAGGGGCCTTTGAGTTCATAAATGCAATAAGCTTTTCTCTTCCTTTGCTTACCATTCCCTCCCCCAGCCTTTTAAAAACGGATTTCAGGTTTAGATTTACAGGATCGCAAAAAAGCCAGCACAGTTATTTAGCTCCAGTCTGCAGTTAAAACAGTGGGATGCTTAGCTAATTTCACTCATATTTTTTTAATGTGCATTAGTAACCTGGCACTCCATTAATTACAATATTTCATATTGGGAAGCTAAACTTGCTTTTCTTGGAAACCTGCTGAAAGTCAGACAATTACCTCTGCAAGCTACCTCTGAGTGTTTCATATTTAATATAACATGTTAACATAATAATGCTGTTTTATGGAGAAAAGAGGATGAATTGTGTACTGATCATAAAAAGCCCACTTAAAAAAAAAAGAAAGAAAACAAGGAGGTAATGAATGTTGCTCTTTCCTAGAATTAGAGAAAATATATCCACATGAGGCAGTGTCTACACAAGCCAAAAACAGGTCCAGGTGTGTAATTGGTATTGTAACCTGCTTGCTTGGCGGTTTATAACTTTCCTCCTACTTGCTGTTGAGTCTTTGGGGTGGAAGAAAAAACAAAACAGTTTAGAGTATATCTTTATTTCTCCCAAGATAGGTATTTTGTGACCTCTAAGTATAGACAAAAATGGATAGAAAGTAAATCCTTCTGTCTGGGCAGTGGAAAACTGCAATCGCTATGTGTAATACCTTTACCTCTTGTAAAATCAGGATGTAGGAAAATGTTGTAGGGTTATCCCCCGGAAGGGCAACCTTTTTTATGTAAACTTATGTCTTCTTACTACCTTTTTAATATATCTCTCAGTTGTTTTCAGTGCCTGGGAGTCCCCATGAACTCTTGTATGCGGAGATTGGAGTAAACGGTGCTATTAGCAAACTATTACTGTCTTCAGAAAATCCTAGTGGTCCTTTATTCTCCATCTAGAATCATACAAGTTTCCTGCATTACGTAATTGCTGTGTCATCACATTTCATTTGATCTGTAAAGGTGAACATGTTTTTTCCCCTCTTGTGAGGAACAAAGCCGGAGAATATGTATAATTCAAAAATTAGTCCAGTGGAGGCACATAACTTTCATTTAATTTAAAGGTGCTGAGTAAAGGGAGTTTGAGATAAGCTTGAACAAGTAGACTGCTGCCTGTTTCTGTGGCCTTTTCAAAAGGGATACAATATATAACTGAATATTTTGTGAATGGAATGAGGAAATATAAAATAGAAGAAATGACTTTGACACAAATTTGAAGTTGATAACCTTGGAATGGAGTAAGAAGGTGAAGATCCTAAAAAGTAAAAGAAAGAAAAAACAAACAGAAGCCAGGGGAGAAACATATCTCATGGTCCCTCTTTCGTATCCTTCGGCTGACTCAGTACTCAAGCTGTTCCCTGTCCACGTGAGATCTGTGTCATGCGAGCAGCATGTTCACTGTTTGAAGGTTGCACCACAGATGATGCCTGCCACTTTTCACTGGGAAAATGGGTTTTAGTTTGTAGGAATCTCCAGTTTCTAGTAAGTTAATGAGATGTTTAGCCACTTGGTGTACTGGGTAGAGAAGGGTTTATTCAGAAGTAATTTTGAAAATCTCAGTCTCAAAGCGTCTTTCCCATTGGAAACATTTCAGTCGCATTGTGCATATAATGAAAGTTTGCTCTGAATGATGCTCTGTTTCACGTAATCAAATGCATCTTTTACTCAGTGACTTTCCAAGTGGTGGGGTAGGATTTTCATTATCTTGCACCCAGTGAAATCATCAACTGGAGTGGAATGGCTAGATAAGTCACAAAAGATGCTGGGAGGTAATTTGTTTTTGAACTTGCATAGGTCCAAATACCATGATATGTTGATGGGAACATATCTGGGGAAACTTACATATGCATCTTATGAGTTCTGCAGTACTCACCCTGCGTGGTAGGTCGAAGGGAATTCAGAGTAGGGAAGGAAGATGTTACTGAGCTGTTGAGCTACATTCGGGAGAACACTAAAACTACTTGGTTGAAATAAAGCAGTGTTAGGAAGTAATTTTCACGTGGCTTTCTGTAGACTTTCTCATACTTCGTTGTTTTTGCTAGACTTTGAAAAACATGAAAAAATGGTGTTAAATTGGATAAATATTAGAAATAATGAATGTATGATTAAAGTGATGCCAAGGAAGTTCTTAAAAGCTACCAGTGGATTGGAAAATTAAGCTTGTTGAGTATTTCAGTGGATGTTAGCAGTATCAGAAAAAGAATAGTGTCTCTAAGTAGAGAAATTGTTAAAAGAGGTGTAGTAGGTAAAACAGAATACTGTAAATCCCTTATATGAAAGAAAATAGGATATAGAGACTCTTGACTGGTGTGGAGAATAATAGAAATACAGTTCTACACCACATAACAATGTTTTGGTCAACAGTGGATCACATATATTACAGTGGTTTCAGAAGATTATATTACTGTGTTTTTACTATACCTGTTATGTCTAGATATGTTTAGATACCGAAATACTTACCATCATGTTACAGTTGCCTACAGTATTCAATATGGTCATATAGTTTTACAGATTTGTAACCTAGGAGCAGTAGGCTATCCCACATAGCTTAGGTAGATAGCGGGCTATAGCGTCTAGGTTTATGTAAGTACACTCTGATGTATTCAGCAACAATGAAATCGCATAACGGTGCGCTTCTCAGAACATATCCCTGTTGTTAAGTGACACTTGACCGTCTAGATTTGAAAGGGGCTTGAGAGATGGCCGAGTGGCCATGTTTTTTAAATAAGGAAGTTGAGAAACAGGGATATCTAGTGCCTGGTACAGTTTTGTTCATTGTATGATTTTGGTTGTAAACTATGTAATCTATCCCAATCTAGCTGAAGAAAAATGCGAGAATTTAATGACTCACATAACTGGAAAGTCCGGAGGTATCATTGGTTTCTGGCCATAAAGACAAGGTATCAGGAATCTGTTTTTCTAGTGGGCTCCTGTTTTCCTGGATGACCTTCATTCCCAAGCAAGCTGTCTTCTTAGGGTTACGTAAAACAGCTCCATCTTACATCCCACTAGGTTCAAATTCAGTGGAAAAGAGAATACCTCTCTAAATATTTCCGGAAAGTTCTTATTTTAATACTCCGATTTTGTCTAAATGGATCCCATTTCCATCCCTGTACTCCAAGGCTCTACAGGAAGCTTTTCTTCTAAGGGAGGGGAAGGAATTGTTATCCGAAGGAAATCAGAAGTTGGTTACTAGGTGGGGGTCAAGTCAACAGATGTCTCTTACAGAGTGCAGAAAGCCACTTTGGGGCATAGGTGAGGCATATCTCCAGGTTTCCTGGTCTACCTCATCAGGCTGCTATTCTTCTCACTGGGACCATCAATCCAACAAACAGATATTGAGTGTCATCCATGAGCAAAATATAGAAAGTAATGAGTCTCGCTGTCAAATTGATTTCAGTTTGGATTACTCTGGTTACTAATTTCAAAGCCAGCTGCTATGAGCATCATTTGGCACAACTGCCCTGGACCCACTGGATCAGCATTCCTGGCATGGGAACCCAGAAATCTGCTCTTTCAACAAGCCTCCCAGTGACACAGTTGTGCAGCAAGGTTGAGGAGCTACTGTGCTAGAAAAGAGTGCTTTGAACATTTAAAATGTCTTTATAAAAGCCATTTGCAGCTTATTTCTATCATAGTTGGAGTTTCTCAAAGCTTAGGAGGCATGAAGTTCCTAATTTGGAATAATTATGTTAAATTCAGATTCCAGGGCCCCCCTTGAGACCTATTCAGATTTCTAATCTTGTTCCTAGGAATCTACATTTTCTTTAATCTATCCAGGTGAATTCTGATACATGATAACATTATTCTCCAAAGTGGGATATAAAATGTTGAATCATGGTGGCTCAGAGGAAGGTGTTAGAATACTAGTTTTATGTTTTGTCAAGTAAAAGAAAGCTTTATTAATATTTGATATATATGTTGCAGCCGGCACCCTCATGTGGTCTGTGTGCCAGGTGGTTACATGTCTTATTTGGCAGGTATCCAGTGGAAAGAATGGGAATACCAGTGTACATGAGAATTCAATTGCTTTCAACATATTGCAATCAATTGCATTTTATGTGTTAATATACCTTTGGAACTAAACCACCTCTCCCAGAATAGACAAATGGCTTAATCAACATGTTCTCTGTCACCCATCTTCTGAGTTAAAAAAGGATCTAATCAGATCTGACATGGAGCTGGGCATGGAAATTATAAATTATCAAGACAATTTGGTTATGCTTTTTTGATATATGCTTTTATACATGTCTTCTCTCATTAACCATAAGCCTCATCTGCAATAATTTTGTGAATTATTTCCAAATGTTAAAGATTAGCATGATATTTTTAAATAATGTTTCTTTCATTTTTACCACATCAATTTTTTTTCTTCTTTTGTGATTGTTTTAGGATGACTATATTGTGTTAGCACAATAATCCGGGTGTATAGTTTACGGGTAAACAAAATAGTGGGAACTTATCCACATACACAGAAGTTGTATCAGTTGGGTAGTACATGATCTAAAAAATGCAGTGACCACTGCTGTGTCAAAAATGGGGTCAGGCATAGTGGCTGATGCCTGTTATCCCAGTGCTTTGGGAAGCCAAGGCAGGAAGATCAGGAGGCCAGGAGTTCGAAACCAGTCTGGGCAAGATAGCTGAGTTTACATCTCTACAAAAAATTTTAAAACGTAGCTAGGCATGGTGGCATGCACCTGTGGTCCCAGCTACTCGGGAGGCTGAGACAAGGAGATCACCTGATCCCGGGAGTTTCAGGCTGCAGTGAGCTGTGATTATACCACTGCACTCCAGCCTGGGTGACAGTGAGACCCTGTATCTTTAAAAAAAAAAAAAAAGAAAAAGAAAACAGAAATGGCCAGTCCTTGGAGCTCTCTTGCTCACATTCTGGTGCATTTGGTTAGCCTTTCATTTCCTTGTTACTTGACTTTAAAAAGACAAAAGAGAAGAAGAAAAAAATAAACTGCCATTTATTGTTAGATTTCAACTATAAGGAAAACACCTTATCTGTATTTGTTTACATGTTGATAATTGCCTTCTTTCCATGAGATACATATGCATATCGCTTTGGTGATAGAAAAGAGGGAGATACCCAGAACAGCTAGGAAGCACAGCCCACACCACGCATTGATTTTTAAACCATTCGTTAGATCACAGAGTTTCTTGAATCCATTCGCTTTTCCAGTTTCAATAGTGTTTGACAAAAGGAATGCGTTCGTGTGCGTTCCTCTGGCTTTGATTTTTTTTTCCTAAGGATACATCAAACTCTTGACAGATATTTAAGTTTCATATTTTTATGGTTTAATATAGACTGTATTTATATTTATAAATGTAATTGCTCTCCAAAGGAAATCGGTAATTTGTAAGCAATTATCTGTATTTTGAACTTCACTGCCTTGCCTTTTTTTTTTGGAGACGAAGTCTCTTTCTGTTGCCCAGGCTAGAGTGCCGTGGCGCTATCTCAGCTCACTGCAACCTCCACCTCCCAGGCTCAAGCAATTCTCCTGCCTCAGCCTCCTGAATAGCTGGGATTATAGGCATCTGCCATCACACCTGACTAATTTTTGTATTTTTAGGAGAGACGGGGTTTCTCCACGTTGGCCAGACTGGTCTTGAACTCCTGACCTCAGATAATCCACCCGCCTCGGCCTCCCAAAGTTCTGGGATTACAGGCATGAGCCACCATGTCCGCCTTGCTTTTAATACATTTGAAACTTCTCTAGTTAGTGCTAAATATTCTGAAGGGATGAATTTGTTTGCTGTAAGAAAGATAAGCATGGCATCTGCTTCACACCTGTGGTGTTGGGGATAAAGGGTATGCAGTAAGTTATATTGAGGAACCGTTGCAGGATCTTCAGGGAATGGCCTCAGTTCTGGGATTTTTTTTCTCATCTAAATGTAAACTAAAATATAGATTTCCTCTCCCCATGAGAGCTTTTAGAGTTACGAGGCTCAAACTGGTGGTTAGATAATTTGACTTCCTAGCTCTGCCAAACCCAGCTGTTTATGCAGTGCAAAATTTTTTAAACTTTCTATTGAGGTATAGCCTACATACAATGAAATGTTCAGATATTAAGGGTGCTGCATGATGGGCTGTACATGTGTATACACTCTGTAGCCACTGTCTGGGTCAGGATATGGAACATGTCCATCACTCTGAAAGGCTTCCTAGTGGACCTTCTCAGTCTTAACCTCACCCTCACTGCACATCTATGACCGTGCTGACTTCAGGCCTCTTCTGTCCCTTTTTGTCTATTTGTGACCAACAATGATTGCTGCTGCTATTGTAGTCCTGATTGTTAGACTCAGAGTTATTCTCGGGACTCTTACAGGACAATTCTAAAATTTCTGTAGCTCCAATAGGAGGAAAAGGGCTGTCTGCCTTCAGAATCTCCTGGTAGGCCTTACGTAATATACAAGGTGTTCATTATTTGTTAGCTACTATTTTGAATAATGATTTTTTTTCTTCTATTTGGTCTTCTCTCCAGTTGGTCTTTAATGTGTATGTCACCTGTTTGGAATAACTGGTTATTTTAGTGTCTATAGATCCATTTGTAAGGATCAATTGGTCTGAGTAGCTTGCTGTTTTCTAACACTGGATGGAGCCTCCAGGGAGAGAAACATGGGCCAGGTAATTTGATAGGGAAATAATCAGGAAAGTCAGTGGTTCTTCTGAGTGTCACCTGACTTCACCTGGTTGCCAGAGCAGGCTGTAAGGAACAAGAGGCAAGTTAGCAATAGAGGTTGAGGCAGCTGCCTAATCATGTGTCTCTTTGGGACATTTGAATTCTTCCAGGTATTTGGATATGGAAGCAGAAGTGGAAATGTTTGTTTTTGTACCTTTTTTGAGTTATGTTTTGCAGTCTTCAAAGAACTGCACTGTTCCTTCATTTATGAAGTGTACGGTAGTGTGTGACAGGGAATTCAAAGATGTGGTTTCACACTATACAGTACTTATGTGAGAGGCATGTATTCTGCTGAATGAGTTTATGAATGAAGTATAAAGATGAAATTATAGGCTCTATTGGGAGCAAAAAGTAGACACCACTTTCAGGGTTCCATGGGGAAATGGGTCAGGGGAGTGATTGCTCATTGGAATCAGGAAATAATTCATGTAGCAGGTAGCACTTAATTTGAATCTTGAAAGATGATGAGTAGGAGTTTTTCGGGTAGAATTATATCTCAAGCTTTCCTGCTTCTGGTTGTTTTGAATTGATACACTCACATCATAAATTGCTATTGTAGTTAATATTGTAATTAAAGTCCAATTATGTTTCAAGTATAAGTGGAATTGAGTCCACGCTTTCACTGCATTGCAAAATTTAAAGCAGTAATTAATATAGGACTATTATTATACCATTATAATTTTTATACCATCATTTTAAAGGTGATACCATACTTAGTTTTCTACGTTTTGGATTAAAGTTGCAAAATGTGTCAGAAAAAAAGGTAAAGGCATCACAGAAATATTGCTAATAAGGCTTAAATCATTGAGGCTGGGCATGCTAATGAGAGAACAGCTACTGTTTGTTGAGCTTGTAACACAGACTAGTCACTCTGCTTTATTTTATTACAATTGCTTTTCATAGCAACCTCAATAACTAGGTGCTTGTTAGATCCAATCCTGTTTTTCAGATATAGAAAACCTAGACATAGGTGAAGTTCCCTGTATTCGTTTTCTAGGGTTGCCTTGACAAGTGATCACAAGCTGGGTGGCTTAGAACAGCAGATATTTGTTGTCTTATAGTTCTGGAGGCTACAAGTCTGAGATCAAGGTGTCAGTAGGGTTGGTTCCTTCTGAGGGCTGTGGGAAGGAATCTCTTTTGTGCTTTTGCTCTTAGTTTCTGGTGGTTTGCAGGCAATCTTGGACATTTCTTGGCTTGTAGATGCATCACTTGCCTTCATCTTTGTGTGGCATTCTCCCTGTCTTTCTCTGCATCCACATTTCCTCATTTTTAAAGAATATAGTCATGTTGGATTGGGATTCATTCTAATGGCCTCATCTTAATTTGATCATCTGCATCAAGACCCTGTTTCTAAATTTTCTAAATAAGGTGACAGTCATAGGTATACAGAGGATAAGGACTTCAAAGTCTTTTGGGAAGATACAGTTCAAACCATAACATTGCCCAAGCTCACTCAGCTAGTAAGCAGTAGAGAGAATTCAAATCCAAGTACATGTGACTCTATAGCCCAAGGCTCTGACAACTGTGCCATTATACATTAGGGAAATGTGTTCATATCCAAGAATATTGTACGTTTTTAAATTCAGCAGTGAGTAGGCAAATATCAGGATATGAACATCTCATCCAGACAGGATTGACTTCGAATATGTCCTGGTAAGAAGCGTTAGTCCAGTTGTCACGGAACTGTAGGTGTTTGCTGTCCACTGAGATATGTGTTATATGCCTCATTCTGTGTACAAAGGGTACAGGAGTGGTCTTCTATTTAGTCTAAATCAAGTTTGTCCAGTCTGTGGCCCACGGACCACATGCAGCCCATGAGAGCTTTGAATGTGGCCCAACACAAATTCGTAAACTTTCTTAACACATGATGAGATTTTTTGTGATTTTTTTTTTTTTTTTTTTTTTTAGCACATCATTAGCACTGGCCCAAGACAGTTCTTTGAACATTGTGGCCTAGGGAAGCCAAAAGATTGGACACCCCTGGTCTAAATACAAAACATTGTATCTCAACCTCAGCATTTTGGGCTTAATAAGCCTTCGTTATGTCATGTACATTGTAGGATGTAAAATAGTATTCTTGGCCTAAAATATCTAAGATGTAATAGATGCCAGTGGCACCCTGACACAGTTGTGACAACCAGAAATATTCCGCGACATTACCAAATGTCCCCTGGGGTAATTACGATCGCTGCAGTTTGAAAACCACTGGTTTAGAAAGGGAGGTATGGCATGTGGCTAAACTGTGCCAGCCTGGCACTTGCTGTGCTTTGCCTAGACGTTGTGTCTATTTAGGGTGGTTGCTGGCAAAGTGTGAGGAAGACAAACTGTTTTTGTTGAACTTCCCTTGAGGCTCTGTGTCATTCATGGACACGAGAAGGAGGTCCACAGATGGAATGGAGAGTTGAAGACTGAAAGTGCATTATGCATGCTGTCTGCGTAACTTGACTTCTACAAAGCAAGATAGTGGCTTTGGAATAAACATGAGATAAAAGTAAAGATCTTTCATCTGAACAACAAGGATTATCCGTGTTTCCAGAGAAAGGCAAATGACTCTGATGGCAGACTGAAAGTCAATGTTTTGACTTAACTATTTTGGGAGGCATTTGCAATTGAAATCAGAGTTTTAATGGGACTTACCTGAGAAGGAAAGGCAGGGATAGTTAACCCTGGCTACACCTTTGGGTTTTTAACCCTGGTGCTTATGGTGGGAAGCCACAGCCAATCTCAGCCAACCATTGAACATTGTCTGGAAATTCTGACTTAAGACTTACCTACATCCATTCTTCATCTTCCAGTTTACACTGTTTTCTGTTGTCCACAAAGATGGAGAAGTACATATTTTTTTATTTCAAAAGAACTGCTTTTCTGTAGGCTGCCTTGTGGGACTCCCAAAAGATGCCGTTTCCCGAGACACGTCAAGTATCTGCATCTTAAGACGGTGGTGTTATCATGTCCACACATCAGTCAGTTCATTTTCTCTTGGCCCCAGGCCAGTAATGTGGTTGTGTACACTGGTCACAGCTCAAAAAACTGAAAAATGAACTCTGAGCTTTACTGCAAAGAATGCCAGCTGACAAAAATAACTCTGCCAAAGCAGTGCCCTGGACAGGTTTGCAGCTCTGAGAGCTACAGTGCTGATGTCTGGGAGTCCAGTAGAATGCTTAAAAAGAAAGAAAAAAAATAGAAAAAATCCATCTGCCGTGCCGTTAACATTCCAAAAAGGTAATGCCCAAGAACTGCAAATGGGTCCTAATGTGCTGTTTAAGACTCAGAAATCTCAGAGAGCTCTAAGTTCTACACCACTCTCTACTCCCAGACTGGGAACAAAAGCAGGGTATTTCCGTGAAGTACAAATAGATGATTGTATGGAGGAATCAGTGGGTAGGAATTATTGGGCTAGCATGTTAAAAATACTTCAGGTGTAGGCATTTCAAGAAATAAGAAAGCCCAATACTCTAACCCTTAGACAAGAACTTGGGGCTACAGATGGAATACAATGCTTTGAATAAAACTATAACCCCTACCAGAGACCTCTTTGAAAACACAGCTATGCATGTATGGATGTGTTTCCTCTAGCATGCAATTGCCCATGGATCCAACCTTATTGCGTTTCTCTGTACAATTCAGAAAGCAGGATAGAAAATTGTGTGTACCTAGCCCAAGCTATCTTTATTGTGTGGTGTCTAATACAACCTAATTCCTAACCTCGCCTCAATAATCTTATAAGGGAACATAAATTGCCTTACGGTGGGAAAGAAACTTGCTGGTGTGATGACATTTGGATGCTTATTTATTTATTTATTTGTTTGTTTGTTTATTTGGAGACTGGGTTTTGCTATGTTGACCAGGGTTATCTGAAACTCCTAACCTCAAGTGATCTTTCCACCTCAGTCTCTGTAAGTGTTGGGATTACAGGCGTGAGCCACTGCGCCCAGCTGGATGTTCATTTTAAGTGCGTCAGTCCTTTTATGCTAAAGCTTGTCATCCGCCTCCCCCGCATACACACCTTTTTGTCGTTATCTACAGAAAGTCGCCTATGGATTCTGCCAACCTTCATTCTTGCCTTGTGTTTATGGGTCTGGGGAGTTTACGTCCTGAGTATGTAGGCTGTGGGTCTGTCCCGGGAAGCAGTGCATGTATAGGTGCTGTTAGCATAACCCGAGTTAGGCAGTAAGGATCGGGTTGAATTCAGTGTTGATAACAGCATCCGGCAGATAGGACTAGGCTTAAATTCTGATCAAGACAGTTGTTGAGTCAAACTAGGTCCAAGAAGAAAGAAAACAGCCCCAGTGATCTGAACCCACTGAAATTGAGCTCTAATCCCAAGGGAAGGGCTTTTTTCTTCCCTAAACTGCATTACGATCCCTGCTGTGTCTTGCCCTTTGCTTATGAGCAATTGTTACACCAGAAGGAGATGGGGACTCTACCACAGAACTCTGCTTTTGGTAGGCAGAAGGGAATGATCCTCCAGTGTCTGGCCTGATGGAGCGCCAGCCCCAAGTACCCGGTCTGCTGTGAAGGGGCACAGATTGTAGAGTCACTGGGTCCCTAACTGCACACCAGCTATGTTCTTGAAGCAGTTTCTTAACCTTCCTAAAATTCCCTTTCTCAGTCTTTAAAATGGGGATCATAGTAACACCCGCTATGTAGAATTGTCATGAAGATAAAATTTCCTAATCTTCACAAATCATGTGTCCCAGGGGACTCCTTCATAAGTGGAACTCACAAAATAATAGATGATTCTTAGACTTGGACGCTCTCCAATTCTGGTTCCTCAGAACCCCATTCCATTCCCCTACTAGCAGTCAAGTTGAAAACACCTCTAAAGCTTGCCCTCTGAAGACTCTGATCTCATTACCACAAACCCTCATTGTGCATAAAACAGATCAGGAATGAGAATTCAGCTTTTGATCTTACCTTGTAAGAAGTGTGGACCAACGCCTGGTATGAAAGAGATTTGTTTTAAAGCATCATAGAATCTCATGTTTAGAATAAGCTTAAAAACCATCTAGTCAGGAAAACAGATCTCTGCTGTTGAAAGTCAGGAGTTGGCTGGGTGCAGTGGCTCACGCCTGTAATCCCAGCTTTCTGGGAGGCCAAGGTGGACAGATTGCATGAACCCAGGAGTTCAAGACTGGCCTGGGCAACATGGCAAAACCCCATGATATGGTTTGACTGTATCCCCACCCAAATCTCATCTTGAATTGTAGTTCCCATAATCCCCACGTGTTGTGGGAGGAATCTGGTAGGAGGTAGTTGAATTATGGGGGCGGTTACCCCCATGCTGCTGTTCTCGTGATAGTGAATGAGTTTTCATGAGATCTGGTTTCATAAGGGGCTTTTCTCACTTTTGCTTGGCACTTCTTGCTGCTGCCATGTGAAGAAGGATGTGTTTGCTTCCCACTCCACCATGACTGTAAGTTTCCTGAGACCTCCCCAGCCATGCTGAACTGTGAGTCAATTAAACCTCTTTCCTTTATAAATTACCAGTCTTGGGTATGTCTTTATTAGCAGCATGAGGACAGATTAATACACACCATCTCTACAAAAAATACAAAAATTAGCTGGGCATGATGGCACAAGCCTGTAGCCCCAGCTATTCCTCAGGCAGGAGGATCGTTTGAGCCCAGGAGGTCGAGGCTGCGGTGAGCCATGGTCACACCACGACACTCCAGCCTGGGCAACAGAGTAAGACCCTATCTCAAAACAAAAGAAAAAAAAAAAAAGAAGGAAATAAATCGCTTCCTGCTGATTTCCTGGATCTTGATGAGAATGAGTTGCACCCTTAGTGGCTGTAGCCTAAGAAGGAAACTGAAGAACTATAATTTGATGGCTACTGGCTGCTGTTACACTTCCCGTGAGCAGTAATAGGTAAATAGAAAGTCAGTAGATGGTTACTCTTGGTTGGAGGGTAATGACCAGATGAGATTGCACAGGGCTTCTGGAGGAGCAAGAAGCGTTCTGTTTCCTCATCGGGATGCCAGTTACATGGATGTGCTCACTCTGAGACTTCATTGAGATCACTCACAACTGCACTTACAGCTATGCACTGTTTTGTCTGTATATCAGTATTCAGTAAAGTTTGAAAGGAAATCTTGTCATCCTGTGCTGTTTAGTTCTTGTTTTAGTCTTTCTTTGTTGTTGTTGTCTTGTACTTGTTGTTTCAAATATTTACAAAAGAAATTCTTCTCCCTGATAAATCTTTAAACAATACTGAAGACATGGAGTAGAAATTGAAGTCACTGTTTTATCTCTATTCTTGCCTGCATTTTCAATTCTCAGAGGTAACCAAAGTTAACTATTTTACAGATTGTTTAAGGTTTTCCCCCTCTGTATGTGTTTGTCTGCTTTTTCCTTTACCTGAAATATGGGATGATTATATATCGGAGTTCTGTAACTTGCCTTATCATTCCTTTATCTGAAATATGGGATGATTATATATGGAGTTCCATAACTTGCCTTATCATTTCTTTATCTGAAATATGGGATGATTATATATAGAGTTCCATAACTTGCCTTATCATTGGCTTTTTTGCATATCAGATACAGAATCAACATAGTTCTTTCTAATACCTGCATAATATTTCATAGTATGGATACACCCTAATTTATGTTGTTATTCTCCTAAATTGTCAATGAATGTGTCTGCATCCTTCTGCTATTATAAATAATGATTCTTGAAATCCCTGAATCTCCCTTGTAGCATTTGTGACACTGATCAAATCCCAACTAAGGTAGGCTGTTTTAGCATCCTTTGATTTAAAATACCTTCTCTGAAATTAAGCTTTTGTCCTGGAGTTTTTAATGGGCACAACTCTCTATTGTGGCTGAAATCTCAAATTTGGGAATTACAAACCAGACTTCCTGGGCAGACTTCTGAGTGTGTTCACTGTTATGTATTATAAATTCAAGACAAATAAGAAAAACAAATGTTTGAGCAGGATTGTATTTAAAGTATAGTCTCTCTGGATGTTTTCTGTATCTACTAACAAGATAGGTCATGAACGGAGCCACTCTGTAACCTGATTATTGGTTGACACTATCTCCGATAGACTCTTGGCTTCATAAAGTCATGGTTTTGATATTTTGCTGTTTTTATCCCCTCCTTTAAACTCTATTTTTATTCCAAATTACTAACAGTTCCCTGCTGAGATTTATCTATCAGAGTCTCAAGATGCTCTCATTAATAAAGTTATTAACCCCTTTGCAAACCAGCAGGACCCAAAGCCTGGAAAACATTGCTTGGCTTTCTTTTTCCTTCTCTTCCCTTCTCTTCCCTTCTCTTCCTTTCTTTTCCCTCCCTCCCTCCCTCCCTCCCTCCCTCCCTCCCTCCCTCCTTTCTTTCTTTCTTTCTTTCTTTCTTTCTTTCTTTCTTTCTTTCTTTCTTTCTTTCTTTCTTTCTTTCTTTCTTTCTTTCTTTTTCTTTCTCTTTCCTTCTTTCCTTCCTTCCTTCCTTCCTTCCTTCCTTCCTTCCTTCCTTCTTTCTCTCTCTTTCTCTCTCTTTTTCTCTTTCTCTTTCTCTCTCTTTCTCTTTTGATGGAGTCTCTCTCTATCGCCCAGACCAGAGGAAGAAGAGCCATCTCAGCTCACTGCAACCTGTGCCTCCGAGTTTCAGCGATTCTCCTGCCTCAGCCTCCTGGGTAGCTGGGATTATAGGTGCACGCTACCACACCCAGTTAATTTTTGTATTTTTAGTAGAGACGGGGTTTCACCATGTTGGCCAGGCTGGTCTGGAACTCATGACCTCAGGTGATGTGTCCACCTTGGCCTCCCAAAGTGTTAGGATTACAGGCATGAGCCACTGTGTCCAGCTACCTGGCTTTCTCTTGATGCCAAAGTTAACTGCTTTTACAATGGCTGGCTGTTGGAGAGTGCTGATGGCATTTTTTATTAAAATTTAGGATGGAGGCTGTACATGGTGGCTCACACCTGTGATCCCAGCACTTTGGGAGGCCGAGGCGGGTGAATAACCTGAGGTCAGGTGTTTGAGACCAGCCTGACCAACATGGAGAAACCCTGTCTCTACTAAAAATACAAAAGTAGCCGGGCGTGGTGGTGCGTGCCTATAATCCCAGCTACTCAGGAGGCTGAGGCAGGAGAATCACTTGAACCTGGGAGGCAAAGGTTGCTGTGAGCTGAGATTGCGCCATTGCACTCCAGCCCAGGCAACAAGAGTGAAACTCCGTCTCAAAAAAAAAAAAAAAAGAAAAGAAAAGAAAATGTTGTATGGGATTAAATGAATGGATAGCAGGATGAACTGTTGTTTGATAAAGCAGGTACATTTAACTGTGAAGGGAGGTATCTAGGTGGGTTGTATACAGGTGTTCACAGCAAAGTTCTTTCAGCTTTGCTGATATATTTAATACTTTTTCATAATAAAACGTTGGGGGGGGAAGCATATGAAACGGAATAAGAAAATGGGAAAATCTAATTAACAAGGGACTTGATCTGAGTCATGCAGTAAATGAATTCCCTATCAAGTGAGCAATTCAACAGAGACATCTATTTTTTGAAAAGAAGTTTTATAGAAATTATAATTATACTAATAATGAGTAAGAAGCTAATGTTGATCTCATCTCATAGATTTTATGGCATTTTTTTTTTTTAAAGACAGGATCTCATTGTGTTACTTAGGCTGGTGTGCAATCATGGCTCACTGCAGCCTGACTTCCTGCTGGACCCAAGTGATCCCGCCTACTTCAGCTTCCCAAGTAGCATGGACCACAGGCATGTGCCACCATGCCCAGTTAATTTTTGTAGAAATAAGGTTTCACCATGTTGCTCAGGCTGGTCTCGAACTTCTGAAGTCAAGCTATCCGCCCGCCTCAGCCTCCCAAAGTG
Source organism: Macaca fascicularis (assembly GCF_037993035.2). Taxonomy (NCBI): domain Eukaryota; kingdom Metazoa; phylum Chordata; class Mammalia; order Primates; family Cercopithecidae; genus Macaca; species Macaca fascicularis. Next base: position 125,161,414 of record NC_088376.1, read on the forward strand.
CTGGGATTACAGGCATGAGCCACCCAGCCCAACCAATTTTGTGGCATTTTTATTTGCTCTGTGGTGTTAAATACTAATCCCAAACCAGTGTAAGGTTATATTCAGTCATCAAACTTCGTTTTAAGTCATCACCATTCAAATATATTTAAAAGCATCATCTCAATTTTGCATATTTGGAAATGGGGACCCTGAATAATTAAATGATTTACCCCTGATCTTAGCACCAGATGAGGCAGAGCTTGAACTTGAACGTTCATTTTCTAATTATTATCTTTTCCACTCCATCATATGTTTTCTCTGATTGTGAGATTCTGAAACCCACATTTTCCAGAGAATTGATAGAAAGATCATTAAGCCAAGGATTTTGAACTATGATCAAAGCTACAATGGTGGCAGCCCACCATTCTTTTTTACTGCTAAAGCCTTTAACCAGTTCCTAAAATGCCTCTTTCTAAATCATTCCTGTTGGGTTTTAACCAATATATCAGGAAGACTGGTGCTTTGCCGAGCTGTGGGCAGCCTTGTTTTGCTCTCTGATTCTCTGGTGTCCTTCTGACCAAAGATACGGTCTGAGAGAATTAATATTAATACTTTGTGTTTATATAAACTAAAATTATAGTGTACACTGTAATTTTATGGCTAGGTAGGTGGGAAATTATTAGTCTAAACAAATACACTTTTTAGTAGACCAGCTGTGTTAAGTAAATTAAATTCTGCATAAATCTGAAACAGTACCTTGATCTTCGTTTTTATTTATTTATTTTTTTTGTAGAGAACTAGTATCGCTATGTTGCCCAGGCTGAGCCCTTGAACTGCTGGCCTCGAGCAATCCTCCTGCCTCATCCTCCCAAAATGCTAGGATTCTAGGTGTGAGTCACCTCACCCAGCCTCAATCTTTTCTTTATTTCTTTGTTGCCTTTGGAATGTAAGCTTGAGTAGTTGTGCGTTTCATTGTGGTAAAAAATACATGAAGAGTGAATTGTGTTACAGGGGGATCAGGAATAAAGGAAGATTACACCCTGCGTGATGTGGAGCTGTCTGTTCCTAGGGGCTGATGGATGCATTCCTTTCGAGCACTTTGCTGATGAGGCTGTCTTCTGAGTTGGGTCCCTAAATGGATCTGTTAGATTCACCCTCTTCTTCTTATAGCAGCGGTGGAGTTTGGGTTTTGTTCTTTTCTTTCTTGATTTTTCTTTTTCTGCGCATGTCAAGGAAGACGTTTTTCCAGATGAGCTATATTTTTAGAGCCAGCAAGTGTTTTAAAGAGTTGTGATAAACCACCTTTCTTGGCCCCAAATCAATACAAGTCTTCTCCCCAGAGAAAACTACTATTTGTTTGTGTTATTTTTCCAGACACGAGCTTTCCTTCACCTTAGATCTATATATTTGTGCATATACACACAGAACACATACACTACTGAGTTATATGACATTTTTAAAGTCAAATGTGATCACAGTGTATTTGTTTTGCAACTTGATTTTCTCCTCTAACAATATATCTGAGAACTTTCAAGGCTGGTCTTGAACTCCTGGCCTGAAGCAATCCTCCTGCCTCAGCCTCCCAAATTAGTGCCTAATTTCTTCCTTCCCCCTCCATAGGTTCTTCTACCATTCTATGTATTACGCATATCAAGTTTTTCTTCCCCTGATACCATCAATGGTGGGGCAAAGATACTTGTGTATTTGTCTTTGTATTTGCAGCACTTGTGGCAAAGTATTAATATTCTGAATAAAGAGCTCCTTAAATAATAAAACAGGAAATCATTAGGTAAAAGATTCTTATTCTTAAAAAACTAGGTAAAGATTCTTATTCTTATTGGTTATTTGGATTTTTTTTTTTTTTTTTTTTTTTTTTTTTTGAGACGGAGTTTCACTCTTCTTGCCCAGGCTGGAGTGTAATGGTTTGATCTCGGCTCACTGCAACATCCGGCTCCCCTGTTCAAGCAATTCTCCTGCCTCAGCCTCCCGAGTAGTGAGATTATAGGTGCGTGCCACTGCACCCAGCTACTTTTTTGTATTTTTTAGTAAAAATGGGCTTTCACCATGTTAGCCAGGGTGGCCTTGATTTCCTAACCTCTGATCCTCCCAACTTGGCCTCCCAAAGTGCTGGGATTATAGGTGTAAACCACCATACCCAGCCTTGTTTGAAAATTTTTAAATGAGAATAGAAGTATCCATCCAATGGTAAAAAATAAGAAGGATCCATAAATCCAGTGTTACGAATAGTATAGGAAAATTGGTGTTCTCCTGCACTGTTGATTAGAGTAAAAAAATGTGTGTAATCTTTTCAGGGGATGGTTTGGCTTGGACTGCTTCTAGATACCTGTCTTAGAGAAGGGACTTTTTGCTCATTGAGGCAGGTTTACATATTTTTTTAGAGGTAGTGATTTTTAACCTTTCTGGCTTGTGGAGCCCTCGAAGATTCCAGTGAAGTCTGTGGTTGTGTACCGCATGAGACCAGGGCTGAAAATGGGTCTTTCAGCACGTGATTGTAGATGGAACCATAGAAGTCTGTCTGATCTATGAACTGTTGAAAAGTGATGGACACTGTTCAGTGAATACATGTACCACCCTCGGCAGTCTTTCAGGGGGCTTGCAGCCCTGCTGGAAGCCAGGTTCATAGTTCCATAAATTTGTTTTTCCCCTTTCATCAGTCATCTGACTAAAGCTGTTGATTATTTTAAGGGATACTGAATAATAAGAAAAAAAAAAAAATCCCAGTGGAGCAATGCGACATCTTTTCCTGTGAGAAACGACTCATTCATTCATTCCACAGTCATTTAATGAGTGCCTACTATGTGCTTAGCTCTGTAAGGACCCTCCCAGTGGGAGAGGTCATGATACAATATCCAGAAGAGCCTCTTGTAAGGGGATCTCCATCAGAAATGATAAGATGACCTCAGGAACAGAAGAGCTGTTTCAAAGAACCGATGTTCTAGACCAGTTGATCCAGCTAACCTTAAAAATACTTTACTGCAGAGGTTCTCCCAAGGACACTAAAGGGTGTGGTTTGGATTTATAGAACTCAGAAGCATTTGGAAGCCTCCAGTTGTCTTGGATGTGTGTTCTCAGAAATGTTTTGCACCAGCCTTTTTCTAATGGAGAAGCATGATGTGGCAACATTCAGCTGTATAGTGCAAACTGCAGTTTTCCAGATAAAAGAGCATAACTTGTTTTTGTGACAAGCTTTCTTGGAGGTCTCTGGCTGGGAGAAGCGGAAGGAATACAACCGACTCTACATCTGTGTTAATTTTGTTTAGCTTAATTGTAAATTCATGACATCATCTTTTCCCCCAAAACTTATGACAATATCAGAAATGAGGAAAGAACTCTAATGTGAACTTTGGTTGAGTAAGCAACAAACTGTATTTCAGGTTTCTTGTATTTTAAAATGGGAGACGTATTGCTGATTCCTAGTTGGTTTTGAATGATTTATAACCTTTTATTTGTGGCTGAGTGTTGCAGTCTATGTTGTCATGGAAATTCTATTGAATTTATAGGTCCATTTATCCAAAATGATTTTCCAGACTTCATTTCATGGTGAATCATGTGGCTGTTACTCCCAAGTACAAAGCAATTTCTAAAAAGTTTCATATTACAAAGAGCACAAACACCGTGGTAGTGATTTTTGTGTTTTTGAAATACAAATGAGTTCCAGATGCACCTAGGGACCCCTCCCCCTCCACTGTGTCCAAGGCGTTAAGCTCCACTGCATTTCAGAACCAGCTTTGTATATAAAATAGCCATGCAAGCAAGGAAATGTCGTTTCATTTTTTTTTTTTTTTTTTTAAAAAAGCCATTTCAGTCACCTCAAGAGTAGTTGAAGTTACTGGTTTATGCATAGGGACAAAAGTGCTCTCCCGGCTGGGCGCAGTGGCTCACGCCTGTAATCCCAGCACTTTGGGAGGCCAAGGTGGGCAGTTCATGAGGTCAGGAGATCGAGACCATCCTGCTCCACGTGGTGAAACCCCATCTCTACTAAAAATTACTATAATTAGCTGGGCGTGATGGCGCATTCCTGTAATCCCAGCTAGTCAGGAGGCAGAGGCAGGAGAATCACTTGGACTCAGGAGGTGGAGGTTGCAGTGAGCTGAGATCACGCCGCTGCACTCCAGCTTAGTGACAGAGCGAGACTCCGGCTCAAAAAAAAAAAAAAAAAAAAATAATTCAGCTGCTCTTCCAGTTTCAAGCTCCCTCACAGCAGACTTGATCCTCCCCCTCAAAGTTCAGTAGTAGTGTGAAAGGGAAAGAAAAACAAAGTGCTTTACCATGCCCACTGATAATGCTTCATGTTGACAGTGGGTGTGGGACAGGGTTTCTACATCTCAGCACTATGGACATTTTGGGCGGATAATTCTTTTTTTTTTTTTTTTTTTCTGTCAACCTCCAGAGCCTGAGTAGGCGCAGAGAAACTCCCATGATGTGGGGCACTTTTCTATGCATTTTGGGGTTTTAGGCGCACCCCTGGCCTCTACCTGCTAGATCAGTGGTCCCCAACCTTTTTGGCACGAGGGACTGGTTTTGTAGAAGACAGTTTTTCCACGGACCATGTCGGGGGTGGCGATGGTTTCAGGATGAGTCAGTTGCATTATATTTATTGTGCACTTTATTTATATTATTATTACATTGTAATATACAATGAAATAATTTTACAATGTATAGTTGTATAATGTAGAATCAATGGGAGCCCTGAGTGTGTTTTCTTGCAACTAGATGGTCCCAGCCAGGGGTGATGGGAGACAGTGACAGATCATCAGGCATTAGATTCTCATTAGGAGTGTGCAACCTGGATTCCTCGCATGCGCAGTTCATAATAGGGTTTATGCTCCTATGAGAATCTAATGGCGCCACTGATCTGACAGGAGGCAGAGCTCAGTCAGTAATGTGAGCTATGAGGAGCAGCTGTAAATACAGATGAGGGGGTTGGGGACCTCTGCACTAGATGCCTATCACCCCCTCAAAGAGTAACAACCAAAAATGTCTCTGAACGTGGCCATATTTCCACTGGGGTACAGAATCACCCCAGCTTAAGAACACTGCTCTGGAAGCTTTGTACTAGGAACCTAGAGAGAACTAACAGGTAGAGTTCATTGCTGATGGGAATTCTGGTCAGGATGTTGTATGGTAGAACAGCTTTAAGTATATGGGCTCTACAAGCAAATGCCTAGATTTGAGTTCCAGAGTTAACTACTTCTTAGACAAGACCTACTCTCTCAGCCTTAATTTCCTTTTGTATAAAATAGGAGAAATAAGTGTATCGCCCCTAGAAAATAGTAGTATTGATTTAAGGAATTAATTGATGTAAAGTGTTCAGAATCGGGTACATTTAAGCAACCCTCCTGAGTGCTTTATGCTTGAGGCTGCCTTGGGAAAGGGTAGGCAGGGGCAGTGCTTGGCTCTTGTAATAGTTATTGGGTCTTAGGCTGGAGGGATTCTCTATATTAAGGCCAGTCACTGGAACTTGCTCCATCGAGCAGATAAGTTCAATCTGACCATAATGTCAGGTTTAAGGTTAGCTTATAGTCAATGGAATGAGTGCAAAACAGGGCAGTAAACTTGGCCCTGCTCTGTTTTGGCTTGTTTGTTTGTTTTTAACTGAAGCAGAGTCTCACTGTGTCACCCAGGTTGGAGTGCAGTGATGCAATCATAGCTCACTGCAGCCTTGAACTCCTGGGCTCAAGTGATCCTCCTGCCTCAGCCTCCCAAGTAGCCAGAACTGCGGGTATATGCCATCATGCCCAGCTAATTTTTTATTTTTTTATTTTTTGAGATAAGGTCTCACTATGTTTCTCAGGCTGGTCTCAAACTCCTTGGTTCCAGCAATCCTCCTGCTTCAGCCCTGTTACTATGTGAGGTTATACTTTTGTTCCTCTTGGTTTCAACAGCACAGGTATTTTGCTATTTCTGTTTATTCATTGTTGAAGTACCGTATGTAAAGGAGAAAAATCACAAAAAAATAAGTGTACAGCTGACGAATTTTCATTTGCTTGTAACCAGTACCCACATTTGCAAGATAATGTATTAGCACCTGCAGATGTCCTTGTCCAGTTACTGCTGCCTCTGGGTAACCACTATGCTGGCTTCTAAGTGCTTTAGTTTTTCTTGTTTTTGTACTTCATTCCAATGGAATCGCACTGGTTTTTTTGTTTGTTTGTTTGAATCTGGTTTACTTGGTTCAGCTTCGTTTGTGAGATTTGCCTATATTGTTATCTGTGGTTGTAGTGCATTCCACTAGGTATTTCATTTTATGTGTCACAATTTGCCTATCCATTCCATTATTGATTAGTGTTTAGGCAGATTCCAATTTGGGGATATTGCACATAGCCCTTTCACTAATTTATGTGGTGGTGTTTTTTCTTTCTTGTTTTCCCCCTTTAATATTTAGACATGTAAGTAAATCAGTGGTTCTGACTGCGCCAGACATAGTGGAAGGTCCTTTACTCAAGTTATTTTATTTAATCCTCAGTGTAACCCTGTGACATATTTTTAATTCAGTTTACTCATGGAGATGTTAAGGCTCAGTGAGGGGATAACTGACTTCAATCAGGTCACATAACTATTAAATAAGAAAGCTATAGCTTACTGCCTTCCTTCCTGAGTACATGGCGAAGGTACCCGGACAAGCTATAGCCAGACTTGGCCTACTTCATTTGTGCCCAAACTTATGCTGAGCTGTAAGAAATAACTCATGAATCATGCATAGTAAATCACTGAAAAACTTAGCTTACTACTGCAACCAAGAGCCTGAACTCTTCCCTATCAAGGGAAAAGTGCAAACATTTAACATTTATTTGATTAATCAGATGCATCACTGAACCAGAAATCCTGAAAATCAGCTAATAAATAAACATATAACAGAATAAACAAGTTACACACAGAGACTTTTAAGAGAGATCTCAAAAACATCCTGGCACCCGAGTATATGCCTCATAGCCCTAGTGTGCACTTTAGTTTCTTCTGCTCCAAAACTGGGGATTCCTGCTGTAAAGTAGTTGAAGATAATTCCCTGTTACAGGGCAAATGAAAACAGGAAATAATTAAGGATTTGTGTACTCTGTGATTAATGATATTATATAAAGGAAATGTTTCAGAATGTTTATTTAAATGCCACCTTGCCTGCAAAGATACCCACTACCTATTCTTCTTCAGAGCTTGGTTCTTCTAAAAATATTCTTCCAATGAACGCCACACACTGGTTTCTTTGCCACACCCTGTGGCATGACTTACTGGGATGTTGGCTGGCCTGTGGAAATGGTTTATTTGAACCTTACTTTAAGTATCCCTTCTGGTCATAAAGAAAGTCATCAGGATATACTGTAAGAGAAAAATGAGAGTGTCTCATCAGTTTTTACTTTTGCAAAGCAAGCGCTTAGTGAAAATGTGTTACAACAGCCCTGTGAGGCATGAGTATTACCTCTGTTTCACAGACGGGGACACTGGGCCTTAGAGATCTCCAGGCTCTTCAATATACAAATCCGTTCTTATTCTATAGCAAATACTCTTAGATCTTCATCTTATACTGCCAATTTTATGGATATTTTTCCGTATGCTGTAAGAGTGTGAACTGGTTTGTAACATGGGCTACATTCTCCGGGGTAGAAGCTTGTTAGGAAGAAGTGAGAAAAGATGATAGAGTTCAGAGCTCAAAGAAGCCCAAAAAGTAACCGAGCTGCAAAATGGTTTTTTTTTTTTTTTTTGAGACGGAGTCTCGCTCTGTCCCCCAGCCCAGGCTGGAGTGCAGTGGCGCGATCTCGGCTCACTGCAAGCTCCGCCTCCCGGGTTCACGCCATTCTCCTGCCTCAGCCTCCCGAGTAGCCGGGACTACAGGCGCCCACAACCGCGCCCGGCTAATTTTTTGTATTTTTAGTAGAGACGGGGTTTCACCGTGGTCTCGATCTCCTGACCTTGTGATCCGCCCACCTCGGCCTCCCAAAGTGCTGGGATTACTGGCGTGAGCCACGGCGCCCGGCGGTTTTATAACGTGATACACAGACACACATACCTGTGTATGTTTGCTTAAAACCAGTAATGATTTTAGGGGGTGTATTAGTCACGGTTCTCCAGAGAAAGACCCCATAGGATCGATGTCTCTCTTTCTTTCTCTCTCTCTCTCTCTCTCTCTCTCACACACACACACACACACACACACACACACACACACACACACTCTCTCTCTCTCTCTCTCTCTCTCTCTCTCTCTCTCTCTCTCTCTCTAGGATCGATGTCTCTCTTTCTTTCTCTCTCTCTTTCTCTCATACACACACACACACACACACACTCTCTAGGATCGATGTCTCACTTTCTCTCTCTCTCTTACACACACACACACACACACTCTCTCTCTCTCTCTCTCTCTCTCTCTCTCTCTCTGGCCTATAGTTCATTAATTTTAGCTAAGTTACTCTAGCTGAGTTGATACTGCAGTCTTGAGTTCAAAGGCTGGAAACCTGAGCCCAATCTGTGTTGCAGTGTAGAGGAAGAATTCTTTCCTCTTAAAAAGACCTCAGGTCTTCAGCTGATTGCATGAGACCCACCCACATTATAGAGGGTAATCAGCTTTAGTTCTAAGGTCTACTGATTTAAATGTTAATCACGTGTAAAAAATACTTTCACAAAAAATAACAAGGATCCTTTTAAAAAGTAACTAGGAATAAAAACTTTGTTCAGTAGGAGAAAACAAAATACCCAGAGTGTTTGTGTTATATATTTTGATGTAATATATACAATGTATATTTATCATTTTTCTCCATAATTTAAATGAATAGATCTCCTTTTGTTGGAGTATTAACATTTTAGGCCAGAGTTACTTAGACAATGGTTTGACTTTCTTGTAGATTAAAGAGAAAGTAATATAATCTGTATTTAGCAGAACCATACCTGGAGTCACTTGGCCATTTCACAGTGATTTTGGCTTGTATTTCCACCTTTCTGAGCATTTACGCCAGCAGTTTAAATTCCTTCATTCTTTCAATATCTTGAGCCTCCTTGCCACTGATTTTGTTATTTATTCCAAGAGATGGCGTGGACTCTGTTAGTGTTTGTGGCTTTATCACTTAGCTGTCCTTGCTTCAAGCCACTTAGAGCTCCCACTCATCTTATTCATTCCAGAAATAAATTACTGGTATTTACAATGGGCAGCACTGTGCTAGGGACACAGCCTTGCACTGCACAGACTTATGTCCTGCGTGCATACATCTTTCTGTCTACAGGCAATGGCAGAATTAGAGTTAGAGTGTAGTGGGTTGAGTGTGTGCCTCCTGGCCTCCTTAATACTATCCGTTACGAAATAATTTTAAAATCATGTTAGATTGGCCGGGCGCGGTGGCTCAAGCCTGTAATCCCAGCACTTTGGGAGGCCGAGACGGGCGGATCACAAGGTCAGGAGATTGAGACCATCCTGGCTAACACGGTGAAACCCCGTCTCTACTAAAAATACAAAAAAATTAGCCGGGCGTGGTAGCGGCGCCTGTAGTCCCAGCTACTCGGGAGGCTGAGGCAGGAGAATGGCGTGAACCCGGGAGGCGGAGCTTGCAGTGAGCCGAGATCTGGCCACTGCACTCCAGCCTGGGCGACAGAGCAAGACTCCGTCTAAAAAAAAAAAAAAAAAAAAAAATCATGTTAGATTAAGAGCTTATTTTACAAAAACCTTAACTCTGTCATCATACTATGCATATTGTCAAAAAAGCAGAACTGGCAGATTCACTGTGTTTGGATGTTTACTTTGCCTTCACTTCACATCTTTATTCTTAGGCAGCTGTTTCTTGTCCACTACCACGTTCCCAACTGGCAGATTAACACCAAGCTTGATTAGAAAAATACATTTCCACCTCTTCAGTTCTGTTGTCTGCTGCCTCCTATGTGATTTTTAATTCTGCTGTTGCCTTTTTGGTTACCCTCCTTATCTTGTCCTGTTTACGTCTCATCTCCATCTGTTCTTTTCTGTAGCTTTTGCCTGTGTGTTCTTCCACTTTAATAAAACTCTCCAGCAGTATCCTGGAAATATCTACTGAGTCTTTCAGTAGATTGCCTTCCCCCTGAGCTATCTGCGTGCTGTTTCCTTCCTTACTCCATCATGATATTTTTTCTTGGGCCATGTGTAGGGGACATGTGGGAGAAATAGCTTTTTGAGAGGAAATAAAACGTAGAGCTTTCTAAATCTGCATGGAAGTTACTATTGGGTTTTCTCCTCTCATGTTGGGATCATTTCCTTTTGCTTCCGTGATCACAGCAACCAGGCTCACAACTCTAACATTAGACAATAAAAAGTTCACCTTCTGGAAAATGCCCCCTCCTGCCCATTGCCTGTATAAATGTAGGATTTGTTTAATAGATGCCTCACTTGACCATGAGCCATTCATTGCCTTATGCTTTTATTTCGTGATACACTCCCTCAACTTTGGCACTAGAAATAAAATTAACCTTGTCTCATTAATGATATTTTAGTCTTCCTAAGTACAGACTGTATCTTCATCCGTCATGGTGCCGTACAGAGAACAGGCATTAAGCAATACTCCTGCCAACTGGAAGGAAGCACAGTGATTAAGACCTTGAACTCTGAGATTGGAAAGACAATTGTGAAAGATAATTTTTCTGTCCCAACCCCACATTCCTTCCTTAGGAGCTTTGTACATTTGAAATTATGAATTTTGTAAATCCTTGGCTTCCTTGCCTATAAAATGAGGATCGTACTAGTACCTACCTCACTGAGCGTCAATGAATCGTAGTACAGTACCTGGCAGATAGTAAGCGCTTACTAAAAGTTTGAAAAACATTAATAATGTTTTAATATGATTAAAAATTAATATTTGAACAACAATAATAGTATCAAAGGCTCAGGATTTCAGATTTGTTGCCTTCTGTTCATTCAACTTAACATGGACAGTGATACATATTGGAAACCAGAGATATGCACATTTGTAAAGTCAAATTGCAACTGGAGTTATTTTAAATGTAAGGGAAAAGTTGCACAAGGCAGGAAAAAAGGGAAGCTAGGTGGGCATTTTGTTGTGACTTTGTATGTATTACACTAGTACCCTACAACAGTGGAGCATTGACTGTTGTCAATCCTGTACTCACAATGTCCTTTTCACCTCCCTCCCATTACTTGGTAGTATTGGGATTCATGCAGGCATTTGCCATATATGTATTTTAGAACATGCTTCCTGGTCGATAATGATGCTTTTAATGTGATTTGTTTTGCCCCTGTAAAATTCTATTTTCCAAATATCAAGTTATGCTATATGATACTCTAGGTTATCCATCACCTTGATCTGGCTAGAAAAACGCCTGGAGGGTTTTGCAGTCAAGCCATTCCACAGGTAGAGTTGAATGATCCATTTGGGCTAATGACTCTCACTTACGACTTTGAAAAATTTAGCAGAACTGGTCCCATGATTGTGCCCTGGTGCAATCAGTCTATCAGTGTCTTTTTAATTGAGTTTCATATAGTTTGCTTCTGTGCTTGAGCATATATATATATGTGTGTGTGCGCATGTGTGTGTGTGTATTATATATATAATATATATTATCTCCTATCTCATGGAACTCTACATGATGAAGGAATGTCTGCTTATAGAGGGTTGATTCAAGTTTCCTTCCCTTGCAAAAGAGAGGCCTGATTGGAATAGATTCATCGACCTTTAAGCTATATAGTTTTCTTAAAGAATCACGCCCAAAGTATTCTATTTCAACTGTGTTTGGAAAATATTGAGTTAAAGTTATTAAATCTTCAAATAACCTTTGAACCAGGACTTAAATGGCCAACTCTAGGGCTAGGGTAGGGAAAATACAGGATGAGCCCAAAACATCTGTGCCTGATAGGAAGTGCTAAAAAATAAAAAATTAGGAGAACGTGGCAGACTGACAGGGACATTCTTTTGAAGGGTCTCCTACTGGGCAAATCTGGGACAATCTGAGCATCAAAATACATAATGTTAGTAATGGAATCTGATAATGGATTGAATAAATAGAAACAAAAATAAACAAGTCCATATGGGTGTAAATGAATGCATGAATAAGTGAATAAACTGCAGTGCAGGGAAAGCGATTCCTTACTCTAGAATGCCATTAATGAATATAGAAGGAATGGTGGAGTTAGAAAGTCACAAAGGATACCAAACTAGTGAGTCAACTTTAAATGAGGAGCAGGATTTTTATCTCATGTTAAAGTATCTCTCTACAAAGTACTTTTTAATTATGAAAGGAAAATTAATAACTTTATAGTGGAGAAACTCAATAGATAGCACCTTAGCTACATGATCAAGATAAATACCTCCAATAGCGGGATAAACCCATATAAATGTGCTGCTGATATAATGCACTGAGAAGATATAATTTTTTTTTTTTTTTTGAGACGGAGTCTCACTCTGTTGCCCAGACTGGAGTGCAGTAGCACAATCTCGGTTCATTGCAACCTCCGCCTTATGGGTTCAAGTGATTCTTCTGCCTCAATCCCAAGTAGCTGGGATTACAGGCACCTGCCACCACACCCAGCTAATTTTTGTATGTTTATAGAGACGGGGTTTCACCATGTTGGCCAGGCTGGTCTCAAACTCCTGACCTCAAGTGATCCACCCCCCTTGGCCCCACAAAGTGCTGGGATTACAGGCGTGAGCCACCGCGCCCGGCCAAGAGACCTCAATTCTATGAATTTTCTGCTCTGTACACTTCAAATTGTCAGAGTAAAGAAAGAGGCTGAATAACTGTTCCAGATGAAGACGGGGTTGGAAGAGGTCAGTATAAAAAAGACATGACAACTAAATACAGAGTTTTATCCTAGATTGAATTCTGGACTGAGAACCAGAAAATGATCTGTAATGGACTTTATTTGGGCACTTGCCAAAACTTGAAAATGGTCTGTGAATTGGATAATAGTATTGTATTAATGTGAAGTTTGCTAATTCTAATGATTATTCTGTGATTATGTAAGAGAATGTCCTTATTCTTAGAAATTACACACTTAAGTATTTAGTGGTGAAGGGGGCTATTATCTCCCATTTGCTCCCAAATGATTGAAGAAAAAAAGTGTGTGTGTGTGTGTGTGTGTGTGTGTGTGTGTGTATACAGAAAGAGAGCAAATGAGGTATAGTATAAATAATTGGTGATACTGAGTAAAGGAGATAGGGAACAGTTAATCCCTTTATTGCTGAATTTTCCAGATTTTTTTTTCTTGTTTCTTTTTTCTTTCTTTTTGAGACAGGATCTTGCTCTGTTGTTCAGGCTGGAGTTCAGTGGTGCCATCAGTAGCCTCAATAGCCTCAGCCTCCTGGGCTCTAGCAATCCTCTCACCTCAGTCTCCTTAATAGCTGGGACTACAGTTACCACTCCTGGCTAACTTTGTAGAGATGAGGTCTCACTTTGTTGCCCAGGCTGGCCTCCAACTCCTGTTCTCAAGCAGTCCTCCCACTTGGACCTCCCAAAGTGCTGGGGTTACATGCATGAGCCACACTGCGCCTGGCCCCAGATCTTTTCTTCAGCTTATGTACACCACGTTTCTTCATAGAAGGATTGCTGTAGAGTGGGCATCATTTAGATTAACATTACTAGAAAGAACACACATGGGGGAATATTGAAGGGAGGGCTCTGGGATCTAGAGCCCAGAATGTTGAACGGAGGGCTGTGGCCACAGCTCATTTTGAGGGTAAAGTTGATGGTAACTACCCCGAATACCTTCCAAGATGTTTCCAGCCTCTGTCCAAACTTAGCCATCACCACCGCTGACAAAATATGTTTCAGTTCACGCAAGTCCAATTCATTCAGCAAAACCTCATCTACTTACTCTTATATTTTAGACAGCTTCAGATATTACCATAATTTAGTAGGCTACAACTTGAGAAAAATAGTAAGAAAAATAGATATTTCAGACCTGTGCTGCTGTCCTTTTTATGAGACATTTTATTATCCAGATGGGTGGAGCCATGACTCAAACACATTTTCTAAAATTGCATTTTTTTTACCCACTTGTAAATGAAAATGCCCTTGAAGAGGTCTTAAAGTATTTTGTATCACACATTATTCAGGTGATGCATTAAACAATGCTGCCCCTGCACGTGGGCTGAAGTATAAGAAAGCCTTCTGTGAACCTACTTAATTTGAGAGCCTGAGTTTTAAAAAGAAAGTGAAGTGTAATTTTCTGAATACACCTGTGTGAAGTTTCTTTCTTGGGTTAGTAGTATTGTACCCAAAGCAATTCACCTAATATTAAACCATTCTAATCTGCACCTTATTGAATGGATTTTTCTCTAAAAATTCATGATGTCTAAAGCTGTCCAAACCGTAAGAAAACGCATTTGTAAGAAACTGCCAGAATTGGTGCGAATTCACAGTCTTAAGAAAAAGAATTATCTTTAAGAAAGAAAATTCTCCAAAAGAAACTGTCCATCCTTCTCCCATGTACTTAGGTATCAGAATTTTTCTAGGAAGTGTCCTGATTTGGGCTACCTGATTTCCCTCTTCACAAAAGAAATGCCATTTGTATTCTTAGCATTTGAGTTAATTCAGTCGTCAGAACTCTGTTTTCCTTTGACCTATACTTAGCTTTTCCTGCTGGGACTTTATTGTTCAATGTCAAATCTCTCAGTCTCCCTGGGGTGTGATTGTTCAGTCTATTGCAGAAAATAGCATCATGCCTTTTGGAAAAGTGGGGAAATAGAGGTCATGAAAGAACTAATTATATAGAAGATAGAATTTTCTGTAAGGAGTAGCATCATTCTAGATGATTCAGTGGAATCATACTCTTACTAGAAATTTTAAGATGTTTGCCAAATGTTAATCTTAACATATGATGATAATGATGATGACCAGGCGCAGTGGTTCATGCCTGTAATCTGAACACTTTGGGAGGCCAAGGTGGGTGGATTGCTTGAGCTCAGTTGTTCTAGACTAGCCTGGGCAGCATAGTGAGACCCCACCTCTAAAAATATGTATAAAAATTAGCCCGATATGGTAGTGTACACCCGTAGTCTTAGCCGCTTAGGAGGCTGAGGTGGGAGGATCCTTTGAGCCCTTGAGGTCAAGGCTGCAGTGAGCCATGATCATGCCACTGCACTCCAGCCTGGGTGACAAAATGAGACCCTATCTCAGAAAAAAATATATATGGTGATGATGATGGTGATTTGTTGAGCATTAATAAGGTCTAACCATGCTGCTTCATGTTACACACTACGTTAACTTATTTGAGCCTCAGAATTACCCCAGTAAGTGAAAATCCTTGACTTTATGCCTAAGAAAGAAAACTGGTACTTGCAAGTAAATGAGGAAGCTGGAATAGGAACCCAGGTCGGTTTTTGTTTGTTTGTTTGTTTGTTTGTTTCTTATCAGTATGGAGGCTTTTGGGGATACCCAATGGTTCATTTTTGTTGTCTATATCTTTTTTTTTTTTTTTTTTGAGACAGAGTTTCGCTCTTGTTGCTCAGGCTGGAGTGCAATGGCGCGACCTCGTCTAACCGCAACCTCCGCCTCACAGGTTCAAGTGATTCTCCTGCCTCAGCCTCCCGAGTAGCTGGGATTACAGGCATGCACCACCATGCCCGGCTAATTTTGTATTTTTAGTTGAGACGGAGTTTCTCCATGTTGGTCAGGCTGGTCTCAAACTCCCGATCTCAGGTGATCCGCCCGCCTCGGCCTCCCAAAAGTGCTGGGATTACAGGCGTGAGCCACCGCGCCCAACTGTTCTCTGCATCTTGTTAAATGTCAAAGTGTGTGCAAGCATTAAAGTTGTATAATGATCCTGAGTTGACTTACCTGTGTTCTGCTTTTCACATAAGAAATTCTAGTTAGGCGCAGTGGCTCACACTTGTAATCCCAGTGCTTTGGGAGGCTGAGGCATGCAGACTGCTTGAGGCCAGGAGTTTGAAACCAGCCTGGACGCCAACGCAAAACCCTGTCCCTACAGCAAATACACAGATTAGCTGGGTATTGTGGCATGCACCTGTAGTCCCAGCTACTCAGGGGGCTGAGGTGGGAGGATGTATTGAGCCTAGGAGATGGAGGCCACTCCATTCCAGCCTCGGCCACAGAGTGAGAGTGAGTTTTTTTGTTTGTCTCAAAAAACAAAACAAAACAAAACGTAATGCTAGCCAAATGTAAGAGAAGATATTTAAGGTTGAGATGAAAGCACATGGATTTTGGATTCTCTCTGATGTATAATATTAGGTAAATTAACATCAAATTTCTGAAGCACTATTTTCTCATCTATAGCTGAGTATAGTAATTTCTGCCCTAATTTTTTTTTTTTTTTTTTGAGACAGAGTCTTGCTCTGTTGCCCAGGCTGGAGTGCAGTGGCACGATCTCGGCTCACTGCAAGCTCCGCCTCCCGGATTCACGCCATTTTCCTGCCTCAGCCTCCCAAGTAGCTGGGACTTGCCCGCCACCACGCCCGGCTAATTTTTTGTATTTTTAGTAGAGACAGGGTTTCACTGTGTGAGCCGGGATGGTTTCGATCTCCTGACCTTGTGATCCACCCACCTCGGCCTCCCAAAGTGCTGGGATTACAGGCGTGAGCCACCACACCCGGCCACTGCCCTAATTTTTTTACAGGGCTTGATAAGAGGATTAAGCAAAATAATGTGTGGGTTAGCTTTTTACAAAAAGGTGGTTAACTCCATTAAAATTTTGCTTCTTAATTGGGAAATTACACCACGACCTGGGTATTAGAAAATTAGAAGGCATTGGTTTTACTTATTTTGGGTGGCATGAATGCATTGTAGTTATGTGAAAAGATGGGATACATTCTGAAGTATCTAGGGGTAAAATGACATGATGTCTAGGTTCATTCTAAAATATTTTAGCAAAGGGCCGGGTGTGGTGGCTCACGCCTGTAAGCCCAACACTTTGGGAGGCCAAAGTGGGCAGATTGCTTTAGGTTAAGAGTTCAAGACCAGCCTGGCCAACATGGTGAAAGCCTATCTCTACAAAAATACAAAAATTAGCTGAGCATGATGGCAGGTGCCTGTAATCCCAGCTACTCAGCTGAGGGAGGAGAATTGCTTGAATCTGGGAGGCGGAGGTTGTTGTGAGCTGAGATCGCATCACTGCAGTCCAGCCTGGGCAACAGAGCGATACTTTATCTTTAAAAAAAAAAAAAAAAAAAGTTAGCAAAGGAAAAATATGGATAGGTGAATATATTTGACAAAATCTTAGCAACTGGGGAATATACATTTATGGTACTATTCTCTCAACTTTTTATTTATGTTTGAAAATTTTCCTAATACATTTTTTAATTGTTCTTACAGATGCAGATTTTCTTTTACAATCCAGATGACTTTGACAGCTTTCAAACCGCAATTTCTGAGAACAGAATAATCGGAGCCATGGCCATATTTTTTCAAGTAAGTTAACAGTGGCTGAAGTACTTCAACCAAAGAATTCTTTGAGTATTTTTTTTTAATTCATCGAATTGTTCCATGTTTAATGAATGCATCTGTTTTCTAGTTCACACCTGTCCAAATGAAAGATATTTGATATTGTCTAATGTGTGATTTAAAATGTAAATAAGTATGTTTAGAAACATAATGAAAATTTTTGCATGAATTATTCTGATTTTATTGCTACTTGACTGGTGCACAGATTGAAGAACACATTTATCATCTAAGTTACTTTGCCGCTGAAGCATTTTGAACAGGTTCTTTCAGCATATTAAGAGACTGATATAAAAAAAAGGTGGTTTTTTTGAGCAACTTTAAAAGTTGACATTACTTGCAAGTAGGTTAATAAATAGCATCAGTCACTTTTCTAAAGAGACCCCCTCTCTTTCCCTCTCAGAAATCCCCATAGTAACTAAAGTGTTTGTTGCAACTATCTCTGTGTTGGTACATTTATGAACTCTTATCCTTCCATCCTCTCTTTTAATATGACTGTGTTAATGAATGCTCATAACTCAGTGTTGATTCTGCACCTAGAATCCCAGCGTTGCATCCTTTGATAAAATAATGCTGTTCAGGCTTTTTAATAAGTCAAAGTAGTGTTGATCAGTGAGTGCCTTGACCAACTTGCCTGTAGGAGACCTTGGTGCTTTTTAGTGTGGAAGGTAGTCTGAGTAGTAGGCATCTGAGTTGTCTTTCAATCTTAAAGTTGACCTAGCGACTACACAAAGGTGTTCATTTCATCAATGAGTCTCTGTTGGTTGTTGGATGTCTTTTTGACAACTAAAGGAATGTTAAAGACATAAGAGCCTTCTCCAACAAGTCTTTAACATCTGCCTTTTTGAGCAAGTTTGTCATTGAGGTGGAGCCATTCTTGTTTGGAGTATGTTAATTTCACCACCCTTTTCAATGGGTGACACATGAGTGACAGCTTTCTCCCTTTTAACTACCTTTCTCCCTTTTCTCAAGAGAGGTAAAGGCTCAAGTGAGAGATCAGATATGAAAATTTGAAAAGCTTGATATTCTACCTAGAATAAGAACAATGGTTGTCATTGTTGATTATGGCACTGCTTTTCAAACAGTGGGTTCTATCTTACTATTGAGCCATGAAATGATTTCAGTAAGTTCTGATCAGCATTTTAAAAACAATGACATAGAATTATATAGAATAGGAAATAAGTCAGAAAATATCAGTAAAATATAGTACAGGTAAATATATTTATAGAATTTGTTTATGCACAGTAAGCATACTGGGTGTGTGCTGGATCATGATATAATGTGTATTGCTTACTGTGCATCGTGGTCAAGTATTCTGGAAGTTATCTGTGCTATGTATTGGCCTAATTTGACCATTGTTCTCCAGCACATCTCTTTTTCCTGATTACTTTTCGTGAACACAATAGAGCATAGTGTTTTAAGAGCTTATTCAGAGTCAAGATACTTGCTTTTGAATTCTACGATTTCTACTGCATAATGGTAATGTAGTTATTTAAACTTTTCAATTTCAGTATCCTTGTCTGTGAAGTAGAGCGAACAGCTAATACATCATGTAGATTGTAGTAGTGATGAGGGGAGTTCCTAGTATGCTCCTGGAACGTAGCGGACACTTGGAAATTGCCAAATAATATGCATCTACAGCCCTCCCATGTTTCTGTGGGATGGAGACCCCGGTATACATACTATCTTTTTATGAACAGACGTATGTTCTGGACACTGCCCTGTTGGCAGATGACTTGAGTTCTGTCTGGACCTCTTCTGTTCCTTTTTTTTTTTTTTTTGAGATAGAGTTTTGCTCTTGTTGTGCCCAGGCTGAAGTGCAACGGCGCGATCTCAGCTCACCGCAAACTCCGCCTTCCAGGTTCAAGCATTTCTCCTGCCTCAGCCTCCCGAGTAGCTGGGATTACAGGTACGTGCTACCATGCCCGGCTAATTTTTTTTTTTTTTTTTTTTTTTGTATTTTCAGTAGAGGCAGGGTTTCTTCATGTTGGTCAGGCTGGTCTTAAACTCCCAACCTCATGTGATCCACCTGCCTCGGCCTCCCAAAGTGCTGGGATTACAGGTGTGAGCCAATGTGCCCAGCCTGCTTCTGTTCTTAAACTTTGATTGGTTTGCATTTGGTAGCACTGGGACCACACATACTGCTCTTAAACAATTCCCACTTGCCTGGCTAACACCTGGTTTTCTGTCATTGTTCCCTTGGTATGCAGCTGGACCTCTGCTCCTGTGGCCCTGCCATCAGATCCACCCTCACTTCCTTCTGTGTTGCGCCCACCTATGCCCAGACCAACAAGATTCTACTTCATCGGGAACCTTTCTTAAAAGAAAATTTTAAAAAAAACCTTTTTAACGTTTTTATGAGTACTGTATGGACAGTTTACAGCATGCTCTACCCAAACACTTTCTATTTTTTTCAGCTCTATAAACTCTTGTTAAATATAAGACCAATTAGAATTTTAGGCAGGCAAGACACATTGGTGTGCAAATCAACAAAATACCTCACTGTGAAATCTAGGTTTTGAATTTTTAAAGTATTTCGAGGACATGACTACTAGTTTGCATATAAAGATATTTAATGTGCACTTCATTTCTTAGGTCCTTTTCTACATTTGGCTTGCTATCCTATAGACACAAATTGGAGGTCAGATGATAAAAAACAGAACATAATTTTACATAGATAGCAGCTGTATTAAGCTGCTTCCTTTGTCTTTCTTATTTATATAGAGACAAGTCTCTCTGTTGCCCAGGCAGAAGTATAGTGGTACAATTGTGGCTCACTACAGCCTCCAACTCCTGGGCTCAAGGGGATCCTCCTGCAAGAGCCTCTCGAGTAGCTGGGATTACAAGTGCAGACCACCACGTCTGGCTAATTTTCTCATTTTTTTGTGGAGACGAGGTCTTGCTTTGTGGCCCAGCCTAGTCTGGAACTCCTGGGCTCAAGTGATCCTCCTGCCTCAGCTTTCTAAAGTGCTGGGATTATAGGCGTCAGCCACTGCGCCCGGCCCCTTTTCTTTCTTGTAAGCATGCATGTGCTTATATGCTTGAATTCTCACTATGTCATGCAATGCAAAAAAAAAAAAAAAATTGTTATTTGAATTTGACATTCTAGTTAGATCTCATTTTTTGATTTTTTTGCTTTCTATAAGAATGATAAATTTGAGAGTTTGATATTTCTTCTCAAAATAGAGAAATCTTGGTATACATTTCCAAATTCAAACCTGGCATCTTACATTTTGGTATTGAAGAAGGGTTTGTCATCTATCTATTCAACATCTATTTGATGCCAGGAATGGTACTAGTTGCTGTGTTAAACATAATAAACACAGTCTTCTCCTGTGCGCTAGAACCTCAGTGTCGTGGTCCCACAAATAACAGCCAAAAAGAGTTGAACTCCTCTACTTGAACCCACATATTCATTATTCAGAGTAACACAAAGAGAATGACCCACAAGCCCAGGCCTAGGCAAGGCCAAGTTCTGCAGAAATACCAGTAGTCCGGATGCTGATTTACTTCATATACTAGAATAATTTTTTCTTTTTTACCATTTCAATTTTTCACTATCTGTGCTGCTTTTTTTGTTCTCAACATGTGCCCATTATTCCTGGTAATTTTGGCTTTCTCTCTGCCTTTGCTGTGCTTAGATATGATGAAGTTCATAATGTTGCCCTCTAAAAAGCACCCAAATAGGCACAAACCTAGCAGACATATGGTTGTCCAATGAACCCTTACATTGGCCTAGACTGGGGGTTAATTGCACTTTGCCCTATTGTGGCTTACAGGCATGATTTGTTGAATCTACACAGTGTTTATGATTCTTTTATTCAGTTAAGTATGGAAGGTTTTACACAAAATGTCTTGATGATGTCGCAGTAATCGAGATCTGTCTAGTGGCTACTTTGGAGGGAGTGCGCATTCCCATTGCAACAAAATCATCAAGCGGTCTTATTCATGTGTTCACATCAACATGATCTTAAGATCATGATACCTGGCCTGGATCCCAGTAACTCTGAATGGCAGCTGATATATTTTGGTAACAGATAAGAGTTGAAGGTCAGTCTCAGTGCTGAAAGATGGTGAGCCAGGTCTGCCCTTGAGCACGGGTGAGGGAAGGAAGAACCACCTCCATGTGTGGAAGACGGTGAATCAGGGCAGCCGCATCTTGGCCCAGACGGCTCTAGAAGGTGTGCTCCCTTTGTAGCCACTGGTAAGCGGAATATTGTAACTTTCCAACACGTGGTAGTAATGTGTCTGGAGGAAGGATCACCTTTTTCTAGATCACGCGGATAACCTTTGGGCTTGTTCCCTATCGAAAGCACAGGGGAACAGGCAAGAATGAAATTCACTTTTAAAGGATTTAAAACATAAATTTAAAATTTAAAAAATTGTCAAGGGATAGAGGTATTTGTTGTTAAAACACTCAAGAGAATAAATACTTGTTTAGTTAATTTATATAAGTACAAAAACTAAAATAATTATTTTTTATTTGTTAAAGTAAAACTTCTCTACTGTTAACCTAATATTAATGCCTGTGAAAATATAAAATATCAGAAGTTATTATTTCATTGGTGCAATAGTAATCGTGGTTTTTGCCATTACTTTTTTGTTTTTTTTTTTCCTTTTTGTGGAGAATGGGGTCTCACTATATTGCCCAGGCAAGTCTTGAACTCCTGGGCTCAAGCTATCCTCCTGCCTCTGCCTCCCTAAGAGCTGGGATTACAGGCATGAGCCACCATGCCCGGCTTTGCCGTTACTTTTAAAGGCAAAAACCGCAATTACTTTTGCAACAACCTAAAATACTCTTTCAAAATATTGTATTATTCTGATAACACCCTACATGGTTTATCTGGTGAAACAAATAAATATAAAAACTCAGGTTTACATGAAATAGAATCAGTGGAATGATTAGGCAATTTGTGGAAGGATACTTTGCTTTTAAAAAACTGTAATTCACAGAACGATTTCATTGGTTTCTTTTTAAGTTGATAGAAGAGAGAGTACCTAATACTCAGAATGACCTTATCTTGAAGTAGTCCTATTTTTTTGAGGCCAAGAATCTTTTATTGTCACCCTCGGAATTGGGTTCTGGTGTTTTTCCCTTGGCTTCCATCTGTTTCTTCACCATTAAATGCTTTCATCTACTTTCTCACTAGGACCGACTTGTCTTTTAACCATGTAACCTTCTTAATAGATTTCAGTCAGATGCCCATAGAAGTTTGGTATTCCTGCTCTTTAGCTTTGATTAATTGTGTTTTTTCATGAAGTATATTGTTACTGAATTTATTATCTTGAGGGGAACGTATCATTCATTTCATTACCCAGTTGCCATTGTCATATGAATGCTTGAAATTTCATTTATATTTCATTCATTCCATTGAACTTTGGAATCATAAACACATGATTTTTCAAGAGTGTCGGCATTTAGAAACGTTTCTTATGTGACACTGTTTCCAGCCTCCTTTATGGCTGTGGTCAGTTCTGAAACTTTGCAGCAGAAACAAAGATATAAAATTATTGTCTTGTCTGTATCCAGAGATCTAGTCAATAGGTATACATTTAAGAAATAAGTGAATTGCATCTGATTTATTCATCATTCTTAAAGTATTTCTTTTTGACAAACTATCGTCACCAACTCTACTGCAGTTTCCTCATTTAATGTTCTGCTTCTACTGGGAGAGTTGCGTTGCCTTCCTTTGTACCAGTATTTTTTCATTTTTATTTAAATTCTACCCAGAATATGACTGTAGTCCTTTGGTTTTTCCCTAAGCTCTGTAGAGTCATTTGCCCCCTTTTCATTTCTGCCCTTCTTTCATAGTTGAAAGGAAACTTCGGAACTCAAATACTTTGCAAGTTGCTAACCCATTCTTTATATCATGTCGGTGTTACAGACTGCTTAATTATTTTTCTCCATCTGGAGAGGCTTAGTAATTAAATGAAATGCAGCACCTGGGATTATTTATAGACGTTGAGAAGGCAGGAGGAGTTCTTGATGACTCATCCATCCAGGGCTGGCGAGGAAGCCTTTCTCTCCACTTCCCTGCGTTTCACCTTCTCCCTCCTTCCCCACCACGGGTAGATATGATCTGTCCTTCCTTTGACCCGCTGTGACTTGTAGCATTCCATCTTGTATTAAAGCTGTTATTTTACTTGCTTTCTTCTGCCTTAATACTGTGAGATCATTGAGGCCTGAGAGTCTTTATTCATCATTATGTCTCTTGCACAAGGCTAATACTGTGGCTTGATTGTGTAAATACTTAGCTGAATTTCATGGAAACATATTTAGGCTCCATTGTCTAGATTGGAAAGGGAAAGCCCAATAGCTTATTAGCTACCAATTATAAAAAATAGGTGTTAGGGGGTGTAGAACCTGAGACTACTAGAGTATAAACTCTTTGAAGTTGAAGTCTGTGTCTTGTTCCTCTTTTTTTGTATACCACCCACCCACCTTTCCCTAGCCCTCACAGCAGTGCCTTGATCTCAATTATTGCTCAGGAAATATATACTATGTAAAACTGAGTTAAAGGAAACCTTTGTGTTTTATCACATTATTATTTGGGTTTTTGAAAAGCATATATCTAGATGGCTGTGTAAGCTTCACCTAAAAAGAATGTTGTTTATGTCAGAAGTGTACGATTCTTGTGCTGGTCAAGGACATTGAACATGAAGACTGTGTGACGATTCATTGAGGATGGTAACTGTCTTCTCTGGGCTCCACTGGGTCAAACATGTTAAAGGGATGCATCTCCATTCCATAGTGTGTTCAGAGACCTTAAAGGAGTGTTTTACTGTAAAGAGTTTCTGGATGTATCTTTTATAAGGTTTCCCACCTAAATGCATTTATCTTAGTAGGTGATGAGTGAAGAAGGTTTTGTGGATTATTTTGCTAATTTTCTTTCCCGTTGTCTCTGCCTCTTTCTTGCGTTTTTCTTTACTAGGGTTCGTCTGTGATAGTTGATGAGTTAGTCTCTGTGTGTTTCAGTGCATCTGTTTACTTTTTCTTGCTCTTGCTATTCTTTACACGTCTGTGTTTTTCTGCCTCTTTCCCCCCTTCTCCTTCAGATTTTCTAAGCAAACAGAATGTAAGATTTTCTTGCTTATGTATTCATTCTTGCATTCATTTGCTAACTCATTTGTTCACTCTGCAATATTTGTTAAGCACCTTCTCTGTGCCATGCTCCATGGAAATCATGAGGTATCCTTAGAATTGTGTCCTGCCCTCAAAGTAATTGAGGAATGGACAATAAGTTTTCAGAAGGGCCTTAGAATTCTTTCCTCACAAGTAGCCTCATTTTATCATTGGGAGCTAGGAGAGGACAGATCAAGTCAAGCAGATAAAATCTCAAGAAGATAATACAAGAATTATATCTTGTGTATATTTTTAAAATGATAAATATTTCATTTTGAGAGTATGAAGTTTCTAGTAGTAAATTTTAGAATTGGACTCTTTTTTCTCCATTTTTCTTCTATTCTGGTATAAAGCAGAACACCGTTAAAGTATAATTCATTCCTTTTATTTATGGTGACCTAAATTGATCTTTTTATTCTTTTTAACTATCCCCAAAGAGTCTTTTTCTTTTTTTGACGAAGAATAAATTTTCTATCGTGTTTTAGTTTTAATTTTTTTTTTTCTTTTCATGGTTCTGATGGCAGTGTGAAACAAGGGCCTTTAACTCTGGGCAGAGAGAGAGAGAGAGAGAGAGAGAGAGAGAGAGAGAGAGAGAGAGAAAAGGGATAAATTAGTAATTTTACCCATCTGCCAAATTCCCACCCTCACTCCCGACCCCTCCCAAAAAAAATACAATAACTATTTTTGGGTCTGACAAAATTGAGTTTGTGTTGGAGAATGGTGGTAGATTATTTAGAACTTCCTTCTTAGACTGCTTTACAGGATAATGGCAGTAAACTAATATGATTCCTAATTTATTCCTTTCCAGTTGCTGCTGTTTGAATATTGTCCTTCTGACATTTTCCACATCCTTGGTTTTATCCAGATAGAAGTTCAATTCTTTCACTACATTACCTAGAAGTGCAATTTCAGAATGTTTTGGGTTGATTAAGAAGACTTTTTTGAATACACACACAAAAATTAAAATACATATGTTCCAATTAAACTATTTTAACAGCTAATTGATTTCATAGGACTTACCATTAAGTGAAGGCCAGAGTCATTCTTAATGTTCAGTTGCAATTTTGGAATAGATTTGTGGATGTACAACATTGAATTTATAGCCTATCAGGTGTTTTCAGCACATCTCTTGTCTGCAAATGGCCTGTAATTCAAATTTCCTCTTAGTGGACATTACAGAGGACTATTTAATTATTGGCGAAGCATTACATAATTAAGAGACTTTGAATCCTTTGAATGTGACCATGTGAAAATCTATTTTAATTAAATCATTGCACTTCAAGGACGTTACCAAGTACTTTGCTTTTGTACATCGTTGAATGATAGTTTAAAATTGTTTTGGCCATTAGTTGTAATATAAGTCACAGAATCTGATTTTCATAAACTCAGAGAAGATCTTAGGCACTCTGTAGTAACCTTACTATGACGGATGACAGGCCTGGCCCTTTGAAAGGTTAAGTGATTGACCATGGTCCCCTAGCTCTATGCAGTCTGCCAAGCCGAGAATTTGAGTTGTGTGACTCCCAATCCAGCCACTTCGTTTTTTCCTAGATTTGGTCTTCCTGGAATATGACCTAGTAGGAGGCTTTAGCTGATTAGATTTATCGGGAGAACTCCTGACATAAAGCACATTTTATTCACAACCGTTCTTACCTCTCTCTTCTCCCCCAGATAAATTAGTTGCAAGATGTTTCTAAATAGAATACAGACACCACTAATAAAAGTTAACATTTGCCGAGGACTTCACTCATGTAAAATGCTAATGACAACTACTGTACAATATCTCACGTAATCTTCACTGGGGCCCCTCAAGGTATTATTACCTCCATTTTATAGATGGGGAAGCTGAGACAAGGAGCTTTTTTCGGTATAAGTTACTCAAAATTACACAGGCCAATAAGTGTTGGAGCCAGCATTTCAACAGCAACCGTGTATCTCCAGGGTCTATGCTCTCAGTAAAGAACTGAATGGGAAAAGTTGGGTTTTCTGTTGAAGAGGGTGGTAGAGGGAGAAGTATATACTATTGGTCCCAGTTATTGTCATGTGCATATAATTGCTTTCAGGCCTCTCAGTTTTGCTGATAGCTGAAGAGGTATTTTCTTGTAACTTAAAATTATGTTCTTCTTTTTGTCCATGGTTAAAACCTTTGATCCTAAATTAGCTTAGGCTCTATGTCTATAATTATTTTATAGATTTGATGCCAACTTTTTTCTTTAGTTTCCTCCCTTTTATAAAAAGGCTACAAAGAGTATCGAATAAATGCTGTGGTTATGTGTAAGCATAGTGTGAGTGAATGGGGTAAAGATTTGAACTTTGAATTGAATGTATTAATTTTTTAATGGCAGCAGTTCTGAAGTGGGGAGGGAAGGAATGGGGATTTTGTCCCACGGGCAATGTAGCCATGTCTGGAAACGCTTTAGGTGTGTCAGGGCAGAGGCACTACTGGCATCTCACGGATAGTGCCCGGGGATGCTGCTGAATATCCTGCAATGTACAGGAGAGTCCTCCACAACCAACAGTTAGCAGCCCAAAATGTCTGCGCTAGCTGAGGTCAAGAAACTCAGCTTTATGGTCATCAATTAACTAAGTGACCGAAGATACCAGAACGTCTTCATCTTGGTAGAGGGGGTCAGTTAGGGCTGTTTAGGTTATTTTCTGCAGGCCGAAGTCCATACGAATAACTAATAATCCCAGTCCCAAGAACTCCAACCGTCCCTGGCTACCCGAGACTTGGACAACTGGGATTCCAACATAAGGTGCAAAACTTGCATGCAAAAATATTTGAATCTGCCCTATTCCTACATATCCTAGGTTTACCTCTGCCTTGTTAAATTAAAGCACCCACATGGGTATATTTATATCCAGACACTGCAGTGATTTTCGAAACAAGCACCATTTTAATAGAACATTGACTTAGATATAGAAAAGTAAACAGAGGTGAGAAGGTAAGAGCATGTACAAATGCTTTTGAACTTGAAATCAGTGAGAGCTAGTTTAAAAAACTCATAGGAAGATCAATGAAACTCGCTTGCGGAGGTTGTAGGAGAACCTGCTTCTGTAAATTACAGCACTACACAGTTTCCTTAGCATTATAGAAGGATTTTCCCAGGACCGGGTTTTAAAATGATTAGTGCTGGCTTATTTTAGAGGGTTTCTATTGTCTCTTGTGAAATCTTTTTACTATATGGCCATCTAGGCATTGAGGGCTAGGATTATTAACCATCTTGAACTGTATGCATCCAGATGCTACTCACCTGTGCCCATTTGAGAAGAACCTTGCATTTCTCTTTTGATTTTGTTGTTCAGGGTTTACACTGAAGCTACTCTTTTCTCTATCTACAGCATCTTAACATTTATGATATGTCTGAACCCATCCGAAGCCCAGAACTTTTGTTCTTTGTCTTTTCTGGATAATGCCTGCCTGTCTCTTGAGTGTCCCTGTGACCCACATTCCCAAAGCAGATGTCATGTACATCACATAGATTATATTTTAAGACAGACCAGTCTGCACAGATCTTTCGGATTTTATGGAAATACATTCAACCATTTTTACATGATGTGATGGCAAACTTGGAAGAAACTTAATTTTATTTATCCATGTGAGACTTTTTATGATTTTCCCCACGTTCCTCTTTTTCTGTTAATATCTTGATCTTGGTAACACTGTTTTGCTGATTGTGATATTTTTCAAGAACACAATTCCAGTGGTTTGTAAAGGATTAGGCGACGGTCTATTGCAAGAACGTCCATTATAGAAATATTTTATCCTTCCTGCCTTTTAACTTGCCACAGGTCACAATCTCAATGTGATATAGTAAAAGACACAGTAGTTGGTGCTCATATCATCTCTTTATTATGATTGCACAGGTGTCTTTTGAGAAAATTTTTAGCATCAAATCCCCGTTTGGGGTCTGTTAGGAGCTATGAGCATACCTGTGCATTGACTCACCTCGACACACTGGTACAGCAAATTCTATTTTTCTTAGCTCATTGTGTTCTCTGAGTATGTATTAAGTTATATTATTTTTTTGTGTCTGTGCAAATTCCTAGGTAGTTGTATAAAAATGATAGAAGAGAGCTAATTTAGGTGTTGCTTATTTAGAATCTGGATTTGTCCAAATAAGCCAAGAATTACTTACGCATTTTTAAGAAGGCATTTTATTAGACACATCAGGACTGTAAATAAAATTGCAATGGGAGGAGTTTCTTACTCCATATATCAACTGGCCATTGTCAACCCATCTTATGTGGGTATATTCATTTAATATAGCCCTTTGGTTATAATAGAGGACTCTTACGTGTTCACACAAATGGATTTGGTGAGAAATACTTCTAAAATTACAATATCGGTAATTTGTTTGCACCACATATAATAAAATGTTCTGTATATGAAACAATACTCAATTCTGACTCTGATAATTCACTTCCAGGGACTTCTCCATCCATATTACTGAGGTCTTACTCAACACTGTACAGCATATTCCCTGGTAGCTTGGCATCCCTGAACACCATTCTAATGAGGTTTCAGTGAATTATTTCTATTTTTAGGCACTCTTCAAAGGTGGCTGCCAGACACTAGTTCTAGTTTTTTTTTTTTTTAAACTGAACCGATTATAGGGTTTAGTGCCAGATGCTTCAGAAATGCAAGCAGCTAACTAACACAAAGCCAATTCCTAAATCTTTTAGGAAAAGAGATGAATGTTTAGGGTCATATCTGAACTTAGTAGCTCAGCTGCCCTTTTTAATAGCTGTCAGACCAAAGTTTTGTGGTTTCTCTCTATTTTGAATTTTATAAGTGAAAAATGTCCTCATCCCACTAAAACAGGTCAGACAGGTAAAATCCCAAGTCTTCTGAAAAGAGACTTACAGTGTCTGATTCTCTTCAAATATTAACAATAGTAAAAATAACAGTAGGTGATATTTATGGACTCTGCTCATGTGTCAGCTCTTCTTATATTTCTACCAAGCATTCTACATGCATTATCCCATTTCATGCTCATAACAGCCCTCTGAGAAGGAGATTCTGATTCTAGAACCTTCCCCAGATGCTAAGAGTCCCTTTGATTCTGAAATCCATGTCTAAGGTTTTGGAGTGAGGCGTCTATGTATAAATTCCAACTTGCCACTTACTGGCTTGTTCCTTTGGACAAATCTATTTAATCCCTTGCCACTTCAATCCCTTTGTCCATAAAATGAAAATAACCAGTATCTGATTGATTTGCTGTGAACTTCAAATGAGATAATGTCTATGAAACTCTTGTGGAGAGGTCTTTGACCCAAAAAAATTTTGATGATAAGAATAGTTAAAATAACAATGTTGATGATGATAATTAGCAATGATTAGGTTAAAAATGCCAAAATAGAAGGAAATACTTTGAACCATTACTTCCTCATACCCTGTAGTCTGTCCCAGGACATATATTACTTCAGTATGTCAAATATACACATCCTCCTAGCCTACTTGCATGTTCGTGGAGGGTGCTTCAGATCTGATTGCAGTTGGCTGTGAGACAAAGTCTTAAGTAGTTGTTATTGGTGCTATAACTCAGTAATTCAGGAGGCGGTAACCAAATTCAAATTTCCTCAAGGAGCATCTGCATGTCTCTCTTACTACTTTAAAGAGGAGCTAAAGTCATTAGTCTTAACACCTTGGATGGTAAAAGAAATAGATATTTAATTGGAGCAGCCACGTTGGCTGAGAGAGAGACAAGTCATACATTGATATGGACCCAGATGCCTCCAGATGGTGGTAAGGCCATTAGAAGGTGAAAGGGCCCCATAAGATTTTCCCCTGGACCCCAAGGAACTGCTTAATTCCCAGCAGTGATTTCCACTCCAGGGTCAAAGTCATAAAACGGGGATCCTTTATGTGGCCCTATCTGTGCTGGAAATGTATCCTTTCCTGTGAGCTTCCTTATTAGTGTCTATTTGGTTAGAGACAATGCTAGCAATAAGGATGTGATCGTTGGAGATTTTAGAATACTAGGGCATGTGAATTATTACCTGTTCTGGCAATTTATTTCATTAGTCCCAGTGTTTGCCCTGGAGGGGGAGGTGGGAGTTGAGTGGGAGATGCCATTCTCTTCTTTATGGGGCAGTTTTGACTCTTGAGTTCCCCATGGTCTAAAGGGACGAGATCACTCCCATACAGCATCCCACCTACCTTCTCTCTTGTGTCCCTTCTCTTGCCTTCTTTGTTCATTTCCTTTGCAATGTTGTGGACTCACTATGGTGTCCCATATATGATGGTTCAGCTGCTGTTCAGAGAACTGAATAAAATGTGGTCCCTATCATTAGGGAGGTTACCCCTTATACATGGGGTAACACACACGCACACACACATACACACACACACACACACACACACACAATCTGTAAATTCCTTAAGACAAGGACCAGCTGGGCACAGCGGCTCATGCCTGTAATCCCAGCACTTTGGGAGGCCGAGGCAGGTGGATCACCTGAGGTCATGAGTTCGTGACCAGCCCGGCCAATATGGTGAAACCCCATCTCTACTAAAAATACAAAATTTAGCCGGGCGTGGTGGTGGGCACCTGTAATCCCCACTACTCGGGAGGCTGAGGCAGCAGAATCACTTGAACCCAGGAGGCAGAGGTTTCAGTGAGCCGAGATTGTGCCACTGCACTCCAGCCTGGGCAACAGAGCAAGATTCCATCTGAAAAAAAAAAAAAAAAGAAGATAAAGAAAAAGACAGGGACTTTCACTTGTTTGGGGTTAATATCCTTAATGCCTATCACAGAGAGATAATGAATGAAAATAAGACATTACTTGAGAGTTAGCTTGATGAAGAAAACGAACTCTAAATCCACATTACTCAATTAAATCTCAGTTCTGCCCATTAGTAGGAGTAAAATTCAGTCAAGTCCACTTAACCTTTCTGTGTCTCAGTTTCCTCATTTGGAAAATAGGACCAGTAATAAGAGACCTACCTGGGAGGGTCATTGTGAGGTTTGTATTAGTTAATACAGGTGAAATCGATGTGTGACTGGTACATAGTAAGTCCTCAGTAAATACTAGCTCTCATCATAATTTAAACAATAGCATGTGCCTGTCATATGTGTAGTGATAAACACGAGTTACCATGTACAACAGTTGTGCAGTGGGAAGCGTCGTTAACCTGCACGTGTGAGAGAGGAAAGGCATTCTCACCTAACAGATTTGTGATGTGTTAACTATTTTCTGTTTCTTCCTCTCCAAACTCAGTGGGCCAAGAAAGTGTAAAACAGCTTTCCTCAATCGTGGCTGCACACTGGAATTACTGAGCAAGCTTTAAATAATGCCAATACTCGGGTTCCACCCCTGGGATTTAGATGTAATTAGTCCAGGAGATGGCCTGAACATCAGTATTTTTAATAGCTGCTTGTGTGATTCTAAATAGTGCACACAGGTTGAGAACTAGCAGAGCTCATCAGAGATCCCTTGGGTTCCCTTAATTGCCCTCCACCCTGGCTCCTGTCATGCCAGCTTGCCGCTTAGGCAGTTGATGATTCATCTAGGCCACACTCTGGGACTCTAGTCTTCTTAAAGAGCATGTTCTCAACTCCTGAGATTCATGATCCTCCCCGCCCTCCACTTCCCAGAGTCGCACCAGTCCGACTTGAATTCTCTTCTCATTTCATAGTGAACGGCGGAAGCCAAGTGATCAGACATGCCATTGTCTGTTGGTTTCTCCCCTTGGTTTATTATAAAAAGTAGGAGTGAACCTGTGAGAACAGGTGGAGGGAAGCATGGTCATTTGTCCCACCTCATTGGAGCCAAAAGAAACCCAGGTATGAGATTTGCTCATGATAAGGTGGATTGGAGGATATGACTGGCACCAGAGGATGGTATACATCTTCATGCTTCCTCCCTTGGAGATGAGCGTGTGGAACAAGGCCTGCCTGGCCTATCGACTCAGGTATAAGGGATTAGGAGCAGGGGCATGGTTGGCCCATGGACCTGCATATATTGGTGACTGGAAGTAAGATCATCCTCTCTGGCTGGTGCCTGGGAAGACAGGTCCACAGGAAAGGGCTGAGCTTGCTTTTCCTTTGAGTGGCCCTGCATTAAGATGGACCTGTCCTTACCTTGGGGAGAGATAGCTGGGGGTAGAGAGTTGGAGGGAAGAGAGACAGCTTTTTTCCAAGCACTTTGGAATAAATCAGTTTTGCTACAAATTCCCACTTCTGGTGAGAGTGGAAGGACAAGTTCTTACCTTCTCTCTTCCTTTTCCTCCTGCCTCTCCTATTACCAGTAATATTCAGGAAGAAAACTTTGTTTCTGTGTGCCAGTTCATATCCATTATCTGCTTTGACACCTCAGACCTTTAAAGTAGGAACTTCTATCCCCAATTGACAAATGAAACCAAGGAACAGAGATATTCAATGATTTGCCCAAGGCCACTCAACTAGAAAATGGTAGGATTTGAAGCCATGTCTTTCTTACTCTGGAGGCTCTTTCCCTCTTCTCAACCTCAACATTAGGCTGCCTCCTACCCTCCTGGAAACTCCCTACCCACCTTTTCCTTCCAAGGAGTGTAGATCTAGGGTAGGGTCAGCCACTCTAGAATGTGTCTGATCATCCCTTGGTGCGGGTGCCCTTGTGACAATACTTAGGACCAAATTAGGACTTTGAGGAAAAGTCTTTTTTTCAGCAGAGATCTTGTCTTTTGGAACCACTTCTTCTGCAGGTTGCTCTCTCCTGAAATTTGGATGGTGCTATGGTTGAGAGCTTCGCGTTTTCCACTAGTCTGCCTCCAGACATTCTAGTGAGTACCTATGGAATCTCACTTCAAGCTCATACAAATTGGTTTTTGACGGTTATTGCCATGCAGCTCCCCTGGTCCCATTGCTTCCGTAAAATATTTTGGATGTTCTGTGCTAGGATGTTCCAGGCACTGGCAGCACCTGCTGAGTTGCTCAGTACCCAGAGCCAAGTCTCTTCCAGTCCAACATCCCCACTGAGGCTATCCAGGGCCTGTGCTGAGAATTTATTTCTGCACTGGACCAGGAAAGATGCTCGTCTTATGAGACTGGGGAGGCTGGGGAGGCGGATGGACCCCTCAGCTGCTGCTGAAACTTTTTAGAAGCCCCGAAGCAGTTCTGCTCATGCCTGGCTGTGTTCTGCCAAGAGGCGCTTTCAGACTTTCCCACATCAGGAAGGCTGCAACCTGCCGCAAAGGAGCCGTTGTATCCACGGGCCGACTGTGCCATGCAGAATGGTAATCTACCTTCTGTGCCTTTATCTTCCAGGGCAGCAACATCCTAATCTTCTCTCTGGCTTTATAAATGATGAAATGTTGCACAGGGCTTTCTGTCAGGCAAACATGTAAAATCAGCCTGGATACCCAGCAAAGTACCATGCCTTCCATTACATCCTTGTTATGAAAGCTTCATTTAAAAATTCTTGGATCATAAAGTGAAGAGAGAGCACGGTGTACCATCACCAGTTGTTAAGCAGACAGTCTTGATGTCAGAGGGGACTCTTTTACGCAGTGATGCTATCAGTTACGGAGAATGTCAAAGCTGCATCCCCTGTGTGACCTTCAGTGAGGCAAAGGAAGAATGTCTACAAGGAGATTTTTGTGACTTGGTGTGGTTGCAGCCTCGCTGTGGACTCAGGAGGCTCTCTGGGATATAAATGACAGCAATTAGAGGTTACACCGGTACAGGAGATCACGTACCATCCTGCGTTCTCAATGAAAGAAGAGTGTTACTGTCTTGGCCTGTCTAGCTTATACATATATAGTATAACCTGGCCTCCTTCAGTATTCATTCATCAGATATTTCTTGTAGACAACTGTATGCTAGGCACTGAGGCTGCCCTGATTAGAAAATACCTGTGTAGTCTTGATCTTTGTGGACATCACAGGCTGTTGGGGGAATAGAAGTTTATCATGTAAATGTGCCAATGGACATGTGATTCAATGTGTGAAGTCTAGTGAAGGAAAAAGACATTGATTGCTTTGAGAGCATGTGATGAGGATCAGGTCCAGGTTTGGGGATCAAGAAAGGCTCTCTGGGAGAAGACAGGATTCAGCTGAAGTTAACTAGAGTGGGAATTAGAGGCTGAGCAGAGGAGAATCTCAGCTGCTAGCAGTAGCATGAGCAATGGCCCCAAGCAGGAGAACTGAGTGCTCAAGGACCAGAGAGAAAGCCCCCAGGGCTCAAGCTAGAGCATTGACTTCACTAGACCGCAAAGAGTCTTGAAGGCCATCAGCCCTGGACTTTCCTTGGGAAGCCAATGAAAAACTGGCAGAGCAAGGGGACTAACTTGGTTGGCATTTTGCGCAGATCAGGAGCACTACTGAGAGAGCTGAGCTGGAGAGGAGCAGGGGAGGACACATGGGCACCCCTTTGTCAAAAAAAGGAGAGATGGTGGTGGCTGAGACCTCGGGAAAAATGATATCTTTCTATTACCAAGATTGTAAGGATTTTATGTTCTTATGTAGGAGGAAGGAAATTAGTTTCAGGCTCTGGGAGCATGCATTTGAACCAACTTGGTTACTCATGAAAAGAACACTTCTGGAGGATGAAAGCAGGTCAGAAGGGGCTTTAGAAATGCTGCTCACGATCAGGTTTATAGAAACATTCTTACTGTTGTTTTGATACTGGCAATTTTTCTGAGCTCACTTTTTGCTGCTTTTCTCATTTGATATTTTCTCCTGTTGTCTTTATTTCTTGTTTTACGTGTGTTATGTGAGTGTATTGAATCGGCTTTCTGCTTTCTTCTGGTTCTATTTTAATTTTGAAGAGCTGGACAAGGGCATGATTATGATGATCAGCTTGTGTGTATGTTTTGCCATGTGTTATCTCTGCAAATACAACTAACTGCTTTCCATCGTAAATGTTAATTTTGCAGCCGTATTGCAAAACCTGTAAATCCATAGATTGAACTTCTTGGGGGATTTCGTTAGTGTATTTCTGCAAATAGTTCATAGATGTCTAATATATAAAAATGACAGTCAGCATTCATATAGTATCATATGATTCTCTCCACCCTCAGAGTTTCAGGACAGATTGATGACCAGGCTGAAACCTGATTATAATTATCCAAATAAAAGAACAAATTAGGCGGATGGTTCCTAGCTGCATTGGGCTTTAATGTCAATCACATTTTATACTCAGTTATAATTTGCAGTTCCAAAGACCTCCCATTTAGGTTTCATTTGTAGTACAGAAGGATTTTTACATGTACACAGTTTACTAGCCCATCTTAGAAACACAAAGCAAAAATCCACCCATCTTAAGAGTGAAATTATGAGCTAAGCTGGCTTAAGTTGACAACACTAGCAACCCACTGTCAGAAACACAAAGACGCCCCCAGCCAGCCATTACTATTATCACGCGCTTAAGCAAAGAGCAAACTCAGAGTCTCTTTGGAACCGATTGCCTTTGTTCCACTTAGTATCATAAAGGAGATATTGGCCGTAAAACCTAATGGTATAAGATAGGCTTGGTAAAGGACGGCCTTTTCAGTTCTTTCAGATCTTGTTCATGTAATCTTCCAGCTGAGAAGTGAGAATATGACTCCTATTAAGTGCAGTTCAGGATGTTCTGCCAAGGGCAATATTACTCCAGCCCTGTGTCCGTTCCAGCAAATGCAAACCTAAATAAGCCCCACAGCAGCACTGAGTGTTCTCTAAAGGACTGTGGGCTGACATTTTCACGTAAAATAAACTAACACTCGTAAGTAATGGTGCATTTTCAACATGATCATGTGACAGGTATATGAACACAATTGGTGGTGGGGGGCATATTTTGGGGGGCAAGAGAGGACTCCTCATTCACCCTTCCCCGAGTTACAGAATGCCATAGCATAATGGGAATCTGTTCAAAAAACAAATTTCTAGATGATATCCTGCATATGAAATAAACTTCACTCAGTCTTTTGTACCATCTGTATCTAGCATACTTATAAAATACAACAAAGTATGCATTTTTAAATAAAGAGGCATGGTGTTGATTTTCTTCTTCAGTCCTCTTTTTCTTTTTTTTTTTTTATGTAAGTTCTAGGGTACATGTGCACAACGTGCAGGTTTGTTACATATATATACATGTGTCATGTTGGTATGCTGCACCCATTGACTCATCATTTACATTAGGTATATCTCCTAATGCTATCCCTCCCCCAACCCCCTCCCCACAATAGGACCCAGTGTGTGATGCTCCCCTTCCTGTGTCCAAGTGATCTCATTGTTCAATTCCCACCTATGCAGTCCTCTTTTTCTTTTCTATTATTTTATAAGGTACACAAAGTATATTATTTGTTTTTAGGAATATTTTAGTGGGACAACAAGCATGGCCAAACATTATCTCGTGAAGCACTTTTTAGAAGAGGAAGCATTTGAGATTCTCAAAAGCACTTTCAGTGAAATGTTTTTAAATGCACAATGTAATGTTAAGAAATTAACTTAAGTTATTAAAGCAGCAAGTATGTTAGAGTAATAACTACTGCCATCATGCTTTCCCAGGTTTGAGTAGCTGCTATCACAGAGATTTAATAATTCTAATTTGAGGTTATCTGCATTGAATACTAAGCTTTTGAATGATTGCATGACTAATAAAAGAATTAGAAAAAATAGTTTAATATCAATTTATTTTCCTGTAGGGCTTGACAATTTATCTAGTGCCTTTACCTATATTATATGATTTGATCCTTAAGAGAAATACAAGCCCTCCATATCCTTGGGTCCTAGATTTATAAATTCAATCTGGGAATTGAAATTATTTGAAAAAAATTTTATAAAAAAGAAATCATACAAATGAAAAAATAATACAACTGTTTGCGTATCATTTATATTGTATTAGGTATTGTAACTAATCTAGAGATGAGTTAAAGTAAGCAAAAAGATGAGTATAGGCTGTATGGAAATACTACACCATTTTATGTAAGGGACTTACGCATCTGTAGATTTGGGTATCTGTGGGGTTCCTGGAACCAATCCCCTGTGGATACCGGGGATAACTGTAGGCAAATAAGGCATTGTCAGTTTTATCCCACCCTCCACCTTGGCTCCAGCTTTTATTCTGGCCATTAAAAAAAATATTGCCAGGCATGGTGGCTCACGCCTGTAATCTCAGCACTTTGGGAGGCTGAGGCGGGCAGATCACGAGGTCAGGAGATCGAGATCATCCTGGCTAACATGGTGAAACCCCGTCTCTACTAAAAATACAAAAAAATTAGTAGGACGTGGTGGCAGGCCCCTGTAGTCCCAGCTACTCGGGAGGCTGAGGCAGGAGAATGGCTTGAACCCAGGAGGTGGAGCTTTCAGTGAGCCGAGATCGCCCACTGCACTCCAGCCTGGGCAACAGAGCGAGACTCCGTCTCAAAAAAATAAAAATAAAAATAGAGTTAGGGGAAAAGATGAGAGGTTAAGTAACTTGCCCAAGGTCGCATGTCTGCAACTAGCACCCAGACCCGGTAGCTTTTATTCCTGTATTCTTTACTGCCTTCCAGGAAACCTGGTTTTTCTGTAGTAATTGGCCTTTTCTTAGTTTTTATGAGTGTACAGGTTCTGTGAATATTCTAGAAGACATGCTAAGTATGTTTATATTTTCTCTTAGAAAGCTAGCAGAATCTGGTGTCTTCCAACCTTTCATACTTACTTACGTCTCCTTGTTAACAGATGGTAGAACTGAAGAGAATCCATAAACTTGAAGGGTTGTGGCCACAGAATATGTTCTGACTCCAGAGATAGGGGTGTGAAGTGTAGGATGTCTTAGAAACAAAAGGCATATCCTAGTGCCACTAGACAGACACATTGTAAGATGATGCATTTTTGTTATAATTTAGAATTTAGAATTGTTTGAAACAGGACGTGTCCCTGATGCCCACCTGCCTATAAATATAGCTGCATTTCTTATTTGCTCTTGAAATTCCCATGTTTAGAAATTTTCACCATTGGCACTAAAACTGGGGCCTTTGTCCGGGATTTGATGGTATGAGGAAAATTTGCCTGAATTTGTGACTCACAGTAAAGCACTAAAATCCGGCGGTCCAGTAGTTGAAGATTCTTATAATCATCTATTTCTGCTTCACCATTAATTCTGGTGTAAGCAAGCCCTTACTGTGGAATGTCATTTTTTGATTCCTTACTAACCATCACTACTTCCTATTCTTTCAAAATGGTATTTTAGGCCTGAAAATTAATTCCAAGAAAATAATTTAAGTATTAGAAAAGTTGTGGCCACAAAAGTGTTGATTCCACTAATATGATAGTGAAAATTGTTAGGAAAAAAACACAAATGCCCAGCATTTCAGAAATTATTCAATAAATTAGGTCCATCCTGAAGTTGGAATTATATGACCGTTAAAAATTACACTTTATGTTCTTACACAGAAAGGTGGATGGGAAAAAGAAGAAAAAATTATGTTTTATAGAGACTTTTAATGACATGAGCCATGTTATTAATTAATACTGTTACTGATAAAATGTTAATACCGTAAGCAAACACTGCAATTAAGAATAGCAAACACGTATATGGTTCTTATTACAAGGCACTCATCAAAACATTTAATATATATATCAAGTGACTTTGAGGTAAGTGGTCATAGTACTTAAGTGATAAATCTTTTTTTTTTTTTTTTTTTTTTTTGAGGCAGAGTCTCACTCTGTTGCCCAGGCTGGAGTGCAGTGGCGTGATCTCGACTCACCACAGCCTTCGCCTCCCAGGTTCAAGAGATTCTCTTGCCTCAGCCTCCATAGTAGCTGGGACTACAGGCGGGCACCACCATGCCCAGCTAATTTTTGTATTTTTAGTAGAGATGGGGTTTCACTGTGTTGGCCAGGATGGTCTTGATCTCCTGATCTCATGATCTTCCTGCCCTGGCCTCCCAAAATGGATAAATCTTTTAATAATGTAATTTTTAGATGAGGAAACTGGAATCTAGCTGGTAGTTCACATACCTAGTAAGTGGAGGATCAGGAATTTGAACCCCTGAACTCAGCCATGACTGCTGTTTTGCCCAAGTAAGGTCCACAAATCATGACACAAAATGCGTTTTTGTGTATGAAAAATATGGAAGAGTCTTTGACTCAATTCCTATCACTGGTGACCTGTGTGGTGGGAATTTGGGTGACTTATTCCTGTTCTAGTCTTTTCTATATCTCAAACAGGAAACCAACACTTTGGTTATTACAGCATAATGCATTTTTACGTAAATAAGCAGGAACCGTCTTTACACCTCCTGGGATTTCCTTGTTGCCGAGTGAAAACCCATCCCTATGCTGTCATTTTATGTCTTTCAGTTTCTGTGCAGTCAGACCACAGAGAGGGGCTTTCTTCACCGTGGATTTGGCATCCCTTCAGTTAGAGAGTGGATCTGGACACATGCCAGATTTGCCTGGATGTTTTTCTGCTTTCCAATCATAAGCCAAAAAAACAAAAAACAAAAACAAGAAGCACACAGGAATGTATGATTCAAATTCTGGATCTCTCAGTTCCCATCTCTTAATTTTTTCGTTGTTTGGCTAAATGTTTGGGCATTTTAGCCGTGGAATAAATACTGGTAAAGACTGTATGGAATAAGTAGCGGGAAGCATTTTTAAATGGTGCACTCTTCCCACTGAGCTGTGGACAGATGGGTTGTTTATAGGCTGTTTCATATCCAGCCTCCTTTTTTGTTTTGTTTCATTTTATTTTGTTTTGGTCTTTTGCTGGTGAGAAGTAGAACCATGCTTCTTTTGTTCTTTTTTCTACCTCTCTGCTAAATCTTCTTTTATATGTAATATTCTGTAAAGTATAACTTGCAATGATAAAGTGGCATCCAAAATGCTAAAGGAACATGTTAAAACATTTGAAGAATCTCTTTCTTTTAGAAATATATATGAAAATATTTGTTAATAAAAAACGATCGAGAGTTTGCTTCAGCATAATTGGAGGAGTGTGAGGATGTAGATGGAAGAAGACTGGTCATGAAGCTGAGTGATGGGTACCTAGGAGTTCATTACACTTACTCTTTCTACTTTTGTTTATGTTGAACAGTTATCATCATTTAAAAAAATGAAGCAGTCACTTAACTAGTATCTCAACAATTCTGTTGCATCATGAGATGCAGCAAATTTAGTTTGGAAGGGTAATTTTCAGGAAAGCAACATAGAACTTTAGTCTGTAAAAACCAAAACAAACAATTGAAATGTGGAAAATTCCAACAGGCAATCACATTATGTGCATACAGGATCTGTACCATGGCAAAGAATAACTGATTCTTCGTTTCAACTTAACGAACTTTATGATAATATTATTAATCAGTTTTAATATGCTTAATTATGACTTTTGAGCTTTAAGCCCTTTGTAAACACTTCACTGTCTTACCCTTTACTACTACACAAGTATCTGAAATGTTCACTTTGACTGCAGACTCTCAGCCTTCCAGGCCATCCTGCAGGCTCCCTTGATGCTAACTAGGAGCACTTTTCTTTCATCGTTATCCTCATGTAGAACTTGGCAGTGGCCTCCAGTGGCCTGTGAATAAAATCCAGATGTTTTAGTTTGGCCCAAACCTACCCCTGCTGATTGATTTCTTCTCCTGTGAACCACTTCCTGGGAATTGAACCACATAGAGCAAAAATAATGAACTATTTAAAAACTCTTGGTACTTCCTTCAAAAGTCTTCAAAAACAATTGTACCAATTTGCACTCCCATCAAGTATGTAACTCTGCCCGTTTTGCCGAACACAAATAAACAGCAGGCATTGTTATCTTTCAAAAAATCTCTCCTGATATAAGCCAAAGAAAAGGTATCACTTTTTTTTAAGTTATCAGTGAGAATGGACTTTTTTTTCCTACTTTGATTGGCATTCCTCTTTCCTATTTAAAATGTATTTGCTCATATCTTCCCCTATTATTATCGTATTCTTTAGTAATATTTTGGTAGCAGGATAGAGGCTCACTGTGTGTTCTCACATGTAAGCTTCCTGAGGGGGTCTTGTTTCTTACCCATTTTTGCATCCTTAGTGCCTGATCTAGAGCTTAGTGCCATGTGGATGTTTAAGGTAACTGTTGACGTGTTTGAACATCTTTTTTTTGAGATGGAGTCTCATCTGTCGCCCAGGCTGGAGTGTGGTGGTGCAATCTCAGCTCACTGCAACCTCTGCCTCCTGGGTTCAAGCGATTCTTCTGCCTCAGCCTCCCAAGTAGCTGGGACTACAGTATAGGTGCACGCCTCCATGCCCGGCTAATTTTTGTATTTTTAGTAGAGATGGGGTTTCACCATATTGGCCAGGCTGGTCTCGAACTCCTGACCTCATGATCTGCCTGTCTCAGCCTCCCCGAGTGCTGGGATTACAGGCATGAGCCAACGCATCCAGCCTGCAAACCTCTCTTTGAAAAATGAAAATGAATAGAGTGGTGTCCATTTTGAGTGGAAATTTCAATAATACTGGTTGCTAGGAAATATGTGTTTTCCCCCCACCACCCCCTGCAGAATAAATCATCACTACTCTGCCGGTGACCTCTGGAGAGGTCTGAGAGGTCAGTGGCTACAACACAGGAATAATTGTTCTTCTGATTTGTAAGCTTTGTTCCCCATATCAGGAGCATTGGTTAGGAAAAAGAAGTGTATTATGCTGAAATTTAGAAGTTGCTCATATTACAGGGCACCTACCAGTAATTTCTCTTGCATTCATGCCATCATCTAAATTGAAGACTTGGTATTGTTAACAAGTTTTGAAAAGGCATTTTTTAGCTTGTTCCTCTAGATTATTTAGTGGCATTTTCCCCCACTGTTACTAAAAATCAGGAGCTAAATCACAAGTCTTTTTGTTATATCCTACCAGCCCATCTTTTATGGCATCCTGCTTCTCTTCTTTTCTTCCTGTGAAAGAAGATTTTTGAACCTATAAAATCACTTTTTTAAATAGACATTTTTTTCCTAACCCTCAGCTGTTCCTCATCAAGTTTTTTTTTTTTTTATTTTGTGTTTCCAGCTATTGGAACATTCAGCCTCAAGATTGTGATCTTTCTGTGGCATGCTTGGACTCATAGCATGCGGAAGCCTGTCTTTTGCATTGTTCTAGGAAAAAGTCCATTAAGTGAAGGTCTTGATAAAATATTGAAGGTCTTAATGAAATACTCTCAACCCTCACCAGCTCCCCACCAGTGCTAAGCAGGGTTTTGCCTTCTTTTCCCACATGTCTAACTAGAATTCTTCTGAAAGAATAAACTAGGAGCAAAATAAAAGTTACCATCTCCAGTGCCTGGGATTCCGGTCTCACGGTTTTTAAAACTTTTTCCTGTTTCCATTGTCTGAGGTGTGCCTAGAAAAGAATACATAATTATCTTCTAATTTGCTCCATCTCGTTGGTTCCCATGAAGAAATTTCAAGCCTATGATGCCTTCTCCTACAGATAGATCCTCTTTTCATTCTGATATCATTTTGTGACAGATGGTGAATAAAAGCAGCAAGCCCAGGCCAGGTGGCAGAGTATCTGTGTCTGCATTTTGATGACACCTGTCATCAGAGAATCTAGGCACACAGACTGGGGCACCATCCATGGACGAGGCAGAGGAGGTGGGTAGCCTAGAAACCCCACCAGCTGAGGAGTTGTTTCGTGGTCTCAACAGCTTATAGAGTGTTGATGTAATTTTGCAGGTAGACCCAAACCTTTAAGCAACCTGCGTTTTACCAAGAGTTGCTCATCATTTCAACCTCTCACTCACATTCTCACCATCAGGTGCAGAATCCTGTTGCAATAAAATCATAAATGAGATAAAAGCACAGTCAACACTGCGGCATCCCTCTGATTAACCCATGTTGTTAACTCAGGGTCTAGAGTATCAGGTATATTTTTGTTACTTTATGGAGCCTAAGCTTGCTGCAACGTGGGAGGGAGCTCTACTTGCTTTACTTCCTGCCAAAACACAAGATGCGTTTATGGCAATACTGATTTGGAACCTTCTAGGGACTTTTTTGTTTTAATTGCCAATGGCAGAAGGACACTGTTACGGTACTATTTTATACAACTCATGGACTCGGGCACAGTGTCATGGTGAAATGATTGTGTATAGCCCTGCTGGCTTCCATCTTGTACTCCTTCCATGATGTGTGGTTATTGTCTTCCTTTGCTTTGTTTTGTCAGCCAAATACGAGATTTGGGCATGAAATCCTACAGTTTTAGAAATTCCAGAATACTTTTTTAATCCCTGAAAGTCAGTACAATTCTACCTAATACTGAGACATCTGACCTAAAGGGCTTTCAGCCTTTGCCTTCTTACCTGGAAATTGTCCTTGTCTGGATAATTATCTTGGCTTTATTTACTTGGTCATTCAGTCATCCACTTAGTAAATTATGGTGAAGTACCTTGTATGCAACAGGCACTAATAGGCTATTTTATAGCAATTTCAATGTCCAGTGGAGAAATGTAGACTAGTATTTGTGTTTACGCCAGTTAAGGACCTTTTTAAATAGCGGACTTGAGCTTAACTCTCTGCTTCTTCATTAGATTTGCTTTTGATGAGGAACAGAACTCACTTACACATTTCACTGGGAAAAGACCTTCCC
The DNA here is from genome assembly GCF_037993035.2 of Macaca fascicularis. NCBI lineage: Eukaryota > Metazoa > Chordata > Mammalia > Primates > Cercopithecidae > Macaca > Macaca fascicularis. Next base: position 125,205,399 of record NC_088376.1, read on the forward strand.
ATGTACATTCCTACTAGCAGGAACAAAAGCTGGAATTGATGGTCTGCAAGGTCATATGTCATCATATGTGAGAAACTTCAGAGCTTTGCAGATTTTTTTAACCTTGCGTTATGCTGGGATTATTGCATTGTTCTAGGATTATTGCACTGAAAAAAGACTAGAAGTTTGGTAATCAAAACAATAACATTGCTTATATCTAGGTAATAGGATACATTTTTATTTTTAGTTTGCCTATTCATCTTTCCTAATTTCTTGCAGTTTATTATACAATAAAGAAATCATCATTACTTAAACAATATAGTTCAGGGGAGAAACACCTCAGTTAGAGAGCTATGGTCATTTTGGAATGGTGAATTGCTTTTTTTTTATTAATGGATCTGGAAACTTCATTGCTATAGTGTGATGTTGGGGGAATGGAACAATTGTTCACAGATATTTATGGATGGAGCTACACAAAGACAAATAACATGTTTTAGTCATTGTCACTGGGAAAATTCATTGTATTTCCAGGGCATCTGTATTAGCAGCAGTAGCCAAATAGCTGTATTAATGTTCTGGTGTGTGATTTGAGTTAATTACTGCCATAGTTTTGTTAGACGTTGACATGATTTCTTTTCCAGCAAATAAAACTTGAGAAAATTCAAGATTGGTATTAATTATGTTGCTGCAAATGAATTTCTAATGTAGACAACTAAAATCAACAACTGTAAAGCCATACTGTCAATGGGAGAGTGAAGATCTCCTAGTATAGACATAGCATAGAAAACCTCATTTTGATTTTCACCTCCTTTCAGATAAGATTAGTTTACTTGTCCAGAGAGGCATTTAAGAATAGAAGGTTTCCTGAAGACTTTCTGGAGGAGAGGCTGATGGAATTGCCTCTGGGTGCATAAGAAATTAGCTTAAAGGGAACATATGCTAGAGCCGCAATATGGGTGGATTTGATATTATTCATTTTGGGCAGTTGAGGTTCTACAAATCACAGATTCTTCAATTTGTAGAGATAACATGGAGTCTCTGAGGTATAATTTGGGAGTCAGGAGCTAGTCAGTTGCGCAGCATTCATGAATCAACCTGGATCTCTTGGTGTCTTCTCAAGGTGATTAAATAAATGTTTAATGAACATTATACTATGCGCCTAGGGAACAACAATGAATATGACAGATGCAATCCCTGCTTTAAGGATGTCTGGTGGAATTATTTTTGTAGAAACATTAACACATTTAGGGATTTTTTTCTATCTCTCTTATAAATATCAAGACTGGATCACAGTAACTGATTATTATAGTCATCATCTAAAAATGAAGTTCCTAAATTTTATTTTCATGGTGACCTTACTAATCTATATATGTGTGTCTCCCAGATAAAACTTTTATCTATAGCAAAAATGAAAAGAAGGTGATATGGGCAGGTTTTCTAAATCTATAGTTTTGCCATCATGGAAACGGGTAGAACTTAGAGAAGGTCGGGGAGGGCATCACCAATTCACAGTGAGTGATTTTTCTTTGTTACTGGACTCTAACATCACAGTTGGGTAGCACATTTGTGGAGTATCTCAGCAGACACCATACACTAAGCAGGGCATTGCTGAAAGTCGTAACTCAGGAAAGTGAGATAGAGTGAGGGATCTCTTCTCAGATATCCAACAGCCCAACAGCTAAATGTTGTCTGTCCTGGGACATTAATAGATAATTGTCTTATAGTCCTGGTCCTGAATTTCTTTGGTCCCCTGCAAACTCTTAAAGGCTTGCTTTTTTTTTTTTTTTTTGGCAGGATCTCACTCTGTTGCCCAGGCTGGGGTGCAGTGGCGCAATCACGGTTCACCGCAGCCTTGACCTCCTCCAGGCTCTAGCAATCCTCCTACCCCAGCCTCCCCAGTAGCTGGGACTACAGGCGTGTGCCACCACGCCTTGCTAACTTTTGTATATGTTATAGAGATGGGGTTTCACTAAGTCCTCTTGATATCTTTGGTGAAACTGTGCACACATCTAGGAACAGAAATAGACAGTCGTGTGTTTCGTCTGGCCTGGCTTCCTCTGATGGAAGTCATATACCTAAGAGTATTTTAATTGTATCTGTTTCTGTAGCACTATCTTCGGATGTATAACTTATATCCAGTCTCCTTTCTAAGGAATCATATGGTTTCCATAGCAAGAATATAATGATTGATATTGATACAGGAGCCTTATTGAAGAGGAAAATAACTGCCTTTTCTGGATTACCTTCACTGGCAATATCTGTGTCAGGCTACTCTCAGCGTTAAGAACTTGATTTCCTATTTTGAACCAGGATCTCTCTCACCTGTAAGTTAGAGGTGTTCCAATTAAAAGAAATGTGAAACAGTTACAGAAATAGAAACGACAGTCATATGGTTGGTTATATCTCACTTTTCACAGTTGGCATCCCTGTTAAGAATTATGTTTCCATCCAAATCTTGTCAATAGAATCAGATTCGTAGTTACATCATGGGAGCCAACTGTTCCAGTGATCTATATGGCAAATACTCGTACCATGAAGCATACTTCTATAATATGATTAGTCACCTCCTAATTTGAGATTTTGTGTCCCCAAGTTTTCATTAAAAGGAAGCTTCTGGGTTATTAAAGACACATTGATATGCATACAGCATAATAAATGTACATGAAATACTGCTATAACAGATAACACAAAGAAGATAGCTTTTTATAACTCAAACAAAATGTTTCTAAGTCCCAGGCAATAACCTGCTAACTTGAAGACATGTTTATTTCTGCTATAAATACCAGTGTATAAAATGGATTAAGACCTCTCTGGAGATTTTTTTCCATGTGAATTGAGTTTTGAACAATATATGTTACATACTATAGTGAAAGTTTCTTAACTGATCTTGTAACAAAGAAAATGTACAAAATACATATTTTGGTGTCTGAATACTGATACTCTTTTCTCAAACTGGAAAACTAACCAGAGTCACAGTCAAAGATAAAACAGTAAAAACTCGCATTTGTTTATTAGTCCATTCATTCATTACATATTTATTGAGCACCTACTTGTGCTAGCCAATGTACTAACTTCTTACTAAATTCCCATTCTTCTGTTACTGAGAGAAAAAGGTTTTAATCAATGCCTTACAGACTTTAGCATCTGCTGATGATAAATCCATGAAAATCTCTGCGCTGTCACTCAGACTCTCTAATGGAAAGTATGCCGGTTAATCATTTATTAACCCTCAGTTACAAGTTTGCCTTTTCTTGCCCAGCTTTGTAATCCTGGTGTAGAACCCTGGAAACATTTCTCTCTCTCTCTCTGTCTTCTTTTTTTTTTTTTTTTTTTTTTTTTTTTAATTTAAGTTCTCAGTTACATGTGCAGAATATGCAGGTTTGTTACATAGGTATACATGTGCCCTGGTGGTTTGCTACACCAATCAATCCATCACCTACATTAGATATTTTTCCTAATGTTATCCCTCCCCCAGGCTCCCACCCCCTGACAGGCCCTGGTGTGTGATATTCCCTCGCTGTGTCCATGTGTCCTCATGTCCATGTGTCCTACTTATGAGTGAGAACATGCAGTGTTTGGTTTTCTGTCCTTGTGATAGTTTGCTGAGAATGATGGTTTCCAGCTTCATCCATGTCCCTGCAAAGGACATGAACTCATCCTTTTTAATGGCTGCATAGTATTCCATGGTGTATATGAGCCACATTTTCTAAATCCAGTCTATCATTGATGGACATTTAGGTTGGTTCCAAGTCTTTGCCATTGTGAATAGTGCCTCAATAAACTATGTGTGCATGTGTCTTTATTGTAGAATGAGTTATAATCCTTTGAGTATGTGCCCAGTAATGGAATTGCTGGGTTAAATGGTATTTCGAGTTCTAGATCCTTGAGGAATTGCCACACTGTCTTCCACAATGGTTGAACTAATTTGCACTCCCACCAACAGTGTAAGAGTATTCCTATTTCTGCACATCCTCTCCAGCATCTGTTGTTTCCTGACTTTGTAATGATCACCATTCTAACTGGTGTGAGATAATATCTTATGGTGGTTTTGATTTGCATTTCTCTAATGACCAGTGATGATGAGCTTTTTTTCATATGTCTCTTGGCTGCATAAATGTCTTCTTTTGAGAAATGTCTGTTCATATCCTTTGCCCATTTTTGATGGGGTTGTTTTTTTCTTGTGAATTTAATTTCTTTGTAGATTCTGGATATTAGCCCTTTGTCAGATGGATATATTGCAAAAATTTTCTCCCATTCTGTAGGTTGCCTGTTCACCCTGATGATAGTTTCTTTTGCTGTGCAGAAGCTCTTTAGTTTAATTAGATCCCATCTGTCAATTTTGGCTTTTGTTGCCATTGCTTTTGATGTTTTATACATGAAGTCTTTGCCTATGCCTATGTCCTTAATGGTATTGCCAAAGGTTTCTTCTAGGATTTTTATGGTCCTAGGTCTTACATTGAAGTCTTTGATCCATCTTGAGTTGATTTTTGTGTAAGGTGTAAGGAAGGGGTCCAGTTTCAGTTCTCTGCATATGGCTAGCCAGTTTTCCCAACACCGTGTATTAAATAGGGAATCTTTTCCCCATTGCTTGTGTATGTCAGGTTTGTCAAAGATCAGATGATTGTAGCTGTGTGGTGTTATTTATGAAGGCTCCATTCAGTTCTATTGGACTATATATCTGTTTTGGTACCAGTACCATGCTGTTTTGGTTACTGTAGCCTTGTAGTGTAGTTTGAAGTCAAGTAGTGTGATATCTCTAGCTTTGTTCTTCTTGCCCAGGATTGTCTTGGCTGTGCAGGCTCTTTTTTGGTTCCGTATGAAGTTTAAAGTAGTTTTTTTCCACATTCTTCCTTTAATAGCTGGTGCAGCAGTAGGTTGTGTCTATAGATGACACTGGGGGCACTGCAGAGAGAAGTAGAGGTGGGGCTTTCCCTCCTGCTTTCTTTGCTGCTTAAGGGCCCTCTAGGCAGCTGATCAGCAAGAGGGAGGCCCAGCCGGTGCCACTCATCTCAGCAGCTCTCAAAACAGCTGCAGCCCACACCCCCCAGCAGATGTCTTTCTGGGCTGCTCCTTCTGACCTATGCTTTTTGGTAAATTTTTCCACAACCCAGTGAGCCACTCTTCTGGGTATACTCTGCTCACTCCAGAGAGTTTCTTCATCACCTAGTGGGCCATTCCTATAAAACATCACCAGCACACCCTCTGGCAGTTTCTTTGCCACAAATTCCATGTTCCTGTGACATTCATGCCCTCTCAAGATCTAAATATCAGCCTTTGCACAGAGGGCCCTCTTCTGAGTGCTTAGTTTCTTCCTTGTTCAGTAGCGCTCTATTCTAGAAATAATGGCTTTTTTTTTTTTTTTTTTTTTTTTTTTGCAGTAGCTTTTCCTGTACCCCTTAGAGACCTCCCTCCCCATTTTTGGTAGTTAACTATCTTTTACTTGTCAGCAATTCTTTATATATTAAATTTTTCCTGCTCAAATTACTGACATGGTTTCTGTCTCCTGACAGGACCCTAACTGAAAGAGATGTGCTAAGAGAGAAGCCACCTGCAAAAAGAATTGCCACCAAACTACCAACTTGTGACCAACAGCTATTTTGTTCAGCATGCTCAGTAATTGATTTTAGTCTGATTACATCAGACGTTCCATAATCAGGTGCTGAATATTTTCCCCAGCATGACTTTATTGAGTACAAAATAAGTAAATGCCCTCTTACGCTTCCATAATATGAAGGCATTTATCCACTCAGCAGAGATTTATTCAGTAACGTCTGCAGGTTTGGCATTGGAGTAGATGCTTAAAAAAAAAAGAAGAACAATTTTCGTGCTCTACCTTGCAAGTTTTTCAGAGAGACAGGACTTGTGTGTGTGAAAAGTTAACCAACAATGCAATAGAGTTTGCAAGGCAGCATACAGTCCCATTAGCATTTGTATTGCTTCATATTTCTAGGCTAAGTAATGTTGCAGAACACTAGTATTCTGTTCTATACAATCCGTTCACATTTCTAAGAGCATGGGCATTCATTTGTCTTTTCAATTGTTTCTCATTTTCTCTGCATACACAATACTTGCTGGTGGAAATTGCGAGGGTTGTAAGTTGGTAGGTTCTCTGTAATCAATGAAAATAAATAGTTTCTGACACTAGATCTTTGAAATGGTGTCTGAATATACACACTTTGGGGCTTTAGGAGGCATCTCTTTGGCTGTATAAATTCCTGGAAGCAAGCTGTGTGGGATGAAGCAGGAGAGCTTGTGGAAAGTCATTGTTTTTAGAGATTGTTGGGCTCTGTGTGAAGTGATTCTAGCTTTGGAAGCTTTACACAGCCAAGATTCTTGGAGTCAGATGTAGGGAGTCTGGTTTCTCTTCATACATGTACACTATGTGGAATAATATTTAGGATGTTATTATGTCAGAATTGTTCTAGTGAGTTCCTTGAGTGGAACTATGTCTCCTTCTCTGTGTAGTTCTTGTGGAGAAGTTAAGTCAAATCAACAGGCAGTGTCTGTGGAGCTCGGAAACTGATGCTGAAGGTGGTACTGGAATCCACGAGGCCAGCCTTTCCCAGAACATCCTTTGAGGAGCACTACTCCTGGAAGATGCTTGACCTCAATCCAGTCCTGGAAAGTGCTGTCTAGTCTAGCAGAGCTTCCTCTTAGAGACGGACAGTGTGCTTTAACATAAGAAAGACTCTCTGATAAGGACTGAAGTAAAAAGAATCTGTGGTTTTCTTTTCTTTTCTTTTTAGAGACAAGGTCTTTCTCTGTCACCCAGGCTGGAGTGCGGTGTCATGATCATAGCTCACTGCAGCCTGGAACCTTCCAGGCTCAAGGAATTCTCTCATCTTAGCCTCCAAGTAACTGGGACTACAGGCACGCATCACCATGCCTGGCTCATTTTCAAATTTTTAGTAGGGACAGGGTCTCACTATGTTGTCCAGGCTAGCCAACATGAATATTATATTCATGTTGGTCTTGAACTCCTGGCCTCAGGTGACCCTCTCTGGCCTTGGCCTCCCAGAGGCTGGGATTATAGGCATGAGCCACCGCCTGGCCCATTTTCTAACATAGTATTCCGGAAATATCATTGTCACCCTGGATCCTTTTTTCCTTTAAATGTCAGTTGTCCCACAGAAACATTGTTTTCTGTATGCAAATTGAGGATGTTGATTTTGCATATCTGTCCTCAAAGACCTCATCTACGTGTATGTGTGTATGAATCTGTAGGACTTAAAAAATTTTGTTTTGGTGTTCCCTGCCGTTCTTAAGGATTTGAAGGATTCAATAAGTGAGGCCTAAAGAGGAAACCATGCATGTGAGTTATAGGAATTATGATGAGTAGGCAGTGGCTTGGGTTGTACCCAAGAAACACCATGGCCCCAGGTTTAAGCCCAGTCACTACCACTTTCTTTTTTCTTCTTCTTCTTCTTTTTTTTTTTTTTTTTTTTTTGAGATGGAGTATCACTCTGTCACCCAGGCTAGAGTGCAGTGGTGTGATCTTGGCTCACCGACTGCAACCTCTGCCTCCCGAATTCAAGTGATTCTCCTGCCTCAGCCTCCTGAGTAGCTGGGATGGCAGGTGTGTACCACCATGCCCAGCTAATTTTTGTATTTTTAGTAGAGGCGGGTTTCACTGTGTTGTCCAGGCTGGTCTTAAACTCCTGACCTCAAGCGATCCACCCACATCAGTCTCCCAAAGTGCTGGGATTACAGGCGTGAGCCACCCCGCCCTGCCAGTTACTACCACTTTCTAGCTATGCCTTTAGGCAAACATTTGTTCTCTCAAAGTCTTAATTGCTAGAGCTGTTATATGAGAATGATTGTTTGCTCTAACTCTCAAGGCTGTTGTAGATAAGGAGAAATAATGAATGTAAAGCACTAGTATAGTGAATGCTCCTTTATAAGCTCCTAGTAGATATTAACTATTATTATTTGAGGAACAGATTGCTTCTAGCATTTGAGGTAGACCTTTGCGAGTCCTACCTGGGCATTAGAGGCAGGGACTGCAGTCACTTTTGCTAAGTTTTCAGAGGTTCCGTTGGTGAAATGAAAGAGAGCACAACTGATATCGGGGTAACACCTGGAAACATTACCATGTCCCTAAGATGAGATGTATGTGCATTCATGTCTGTGAGTAGGGGTCCTGAAGAAATGGGAAAGAAAAACAGCGACTCAAACCTGAGGTGACTTCTCCAGTTTGGTGTCAGATGTCCATGCTTGATTCTTCTTCTGTGACGCTTTCTTTGGAGGTCACTTTGGGGCATATGTCTTCAGGTCTCTTTCGCCTTTCAGGGCAGACAATGTCACCTGAAGTTCTATTGATTATAGAGAATCGTATGTATCACAATTCATGGGGGAAAAATGATTCAAGTCTGAGAGTTGATTTAACTTTGGTCCTATTTGGGAAACCAGCTTCTTAGGTTTAGTTCAACATCTTCTTGTGCTCCTTAACCCAGGTCAGGATGAGACCAGGCTCCCAGAAGTTTGCTGAGAAATTCCATATTGGCATCTCCTGACCCCATCCAGCTCCACATGGGAGGAGAAGTAGATTAAAGATTAGCTGTATAAGAATATGGCCTGTTCCTGTTACCCGCCACAGAGGAGTCCAGCTGTGGTCTGACAGCATCTGACACTGTGTCAGAAACACAGCAGCCAGCTGGAAACCGATCAGCACAAATCCAGTTCCTGCCAGTCACCCTGGGTTGCTCTTTGCTGAAATGCTTACTATGATATATATAAATCCTTATTTATAGTTTAATCATTTATATATCTGATACAAATATGCCAAATTTGATATATACGCAGATCCAAATCATAAAATACACATACCAAATTATATATAAATATATCAAAATTGACGTATGCAATATATCAACATTTGAATACATTGTGTTTTCAAAATGCAGATCACTTTTTCTGGTTCTAAAAACAATCATGCTTGTACAAATGTCAAGCAACACGAGGGTCTGTTAAGGAAAAGGGGATCCTACCGTCTGGAGGGAACCACTAAAGTTTGCCTTTCTGCTGTCAGAAGTTTTAAAAACATGTGTAAATATGTTACCTGAATAAAACGAAACTACTATAAAGTGATTTTGACCCTAGTCATATGTAATAATCATGTCTTGATGTTAGAAGATAGAGATTTTCCTTAACCTTTTTAACTACTTCATAGTGTGACACTAAATGGTGATGCCATAATTTAAGTAGGTAACTATTCATGGATTTATTAGAATAACTTCAGATGGTCATCCTCTGATAAACAATACTGATACGTTGTATTGATATGTTTATGCCCATATCCACTTATTCACATTATTGTTTAAAAGTCTTAGAAGTGGATTTCTGACCGGGTGCGCTGGCTCACACCCATAATGCCAGCACTTTGGGAGGCTGAGGTGGGCAGATCACCTGAGGTCAGGAGTTTGAGACCAGCCTGGCCAATATGGTGAAACTCCATCTCTACTAAAAATACTTGGATGTAGTGGCACGTGCCCATAATATCAGCTACTTAGGAGGCTGAGGCAGGAGAATCACTTGAACTTGCGAGGCAGAGGTTGCAGTGAGCTGAGATCGCACCACTGTACTCCAGCCTGGGTAACCGAGTGAGACTTTGTCTCAAAAGAGAGAGAAAAAAAAAAAGCATAGATTTTGTTGGTTAACAAGTATACTCAGTTTTAATTTTGAAAGGCTGTTGTTCACGTAACTCCCTTAACCAAGTATACAGGTAATCAGTTGACCATATTCTCATTAACACAGGGCATTTTGTTGTTGTTGTTTAGGAGTCATTATTTTAACTCACAAGTTTCTTGTGCTTTTATGATATTCTTTCTCTTTCCTACATGTAGTAGCCAAAGTACTTCATATACTTCAGCTGTTTGAGTTCTGTGACAGAGTCAGTGAAAAGCAGAGTAAAGAATGTTAACCTCTAAACATACTAAGATAATTTTTAAAATGTGTTTACTTTTTTATTTGATACAGGATCTTGCTCTGTCTCTGAGGCTGGAGTGCATTAGTGCAATCATAAGTCACTGCAGCCTCGGAACTTCTGAGCTGAGGCAATCCTCCCATCTCAACCTCCTGAGCAGCTAGGACAGGTACATGCCACCTTGCCCTACTAATTTTTAATTTTTATAGAGACAGGGTCTCACTATGTTGTCTAGGCTGGTCTTGAACTCCTGGCCTCAAGCAATCCTCCCACCTCAGCCTCCCAATGTGCTGGGATTACAGGCAGAAGCCACCACACCCAGCTATAAAAGTATTAATAACTATTTTTTAAAGCCCCAAACAAATATGATAATTTACATTCTTGGGCCAGTATTTATTGACATAGTTTTGCTAAACTGGGATTCAACTGACTGTTGCAATTGTACAGAGGCACAGTTAAAGCTTATAGATTTTCAGGTCATCAGAAAAATAGAGATTTTCAGGGCCTCATCACGTTTTTCTCATCTCTTATCTTCCTACCTCTTGATCCATACCCGAGTGACCTGACTACCAACCAGACAGAGTTTTCATCTCCCTCAGGTTTCATGGAAGGTGGTGCACAGAGTATCTAAAATTCATAGATAACCTTCCTATTGGTTTATCTTCTCAACATTAATGCAGATGACTAGAAATCACACATGAAAAAATCTCTTTCCCTTGGGTGATTTAAAGAGTGTTTATCTTTGGTGCAGACTCTCAACTAAAATTTTTTCTGGTAACATGTATCAAGAGGTTTTCAAGGGTTGGGGAATATAAGCAGGTAGGTTACCACTCTGAAAAGTGATTGATAATGGAGAAAAGACTGTGAAACTCATGTTTGCTCTTTACTGACAGCCAAACCCAAAGAGAATTAATATGTCACTTCTATATCTGCTTGAAGTTAGTATTATTAATTTCTATTATCTCAGAATTTCAACTTACAGAGTATAACTGTGCCAGGCACCATATAGATTGATCCAAGCACATTCTTTTTTTTTTTTTTTTTTTTTTTTTTGGAGACAGGGTCTCACCCTCTCGTCTAAGCTGGAGTACAGTGGCACTAATTTTTGTATTTTTTGCAGAGACAAGAGTTTGCCATTTTGCCCAGGCAGGTCTTGAACTCTTGGGCTCAAGGGATCCACCTGCCTTGGCCTCCCAAAGTGCTAGGATTACAGGGGTGAGCCACCACTCCTGGCCCCAAAGCACATTCTAATAGTGGGAAAGAATATAATTACAAGGGTTGCTCAAAAAATAAGTTTACTATGATGTTTTTAATTTGCCAGTCAAGGTTTCAGTATATTGAAAGCAACTTTTTCAATTACAGTAATAACCAGGATTTGGGGGTGTTTATTCGATAAGTGGATTATTGTAGCAACTCTCATGACAGCTGTAAGAGCTTTATTGTCAGTGTTGTCTTGATTTCAGAATTGGGGGGAATTGAGTCTCAAGGAGGTGAAGTTACTTGCCCAATGTCAGCCAGCTAGCCAGAGCCCAGAACCCAAACCGGAAGGTCTGCCCAACTCTTAAAGTCCTTGCACTTGTCGATGAGGTTCTGCTGACTCCCATTGTCATAGGACAGATTGAAAATCCATCTAGTATCAGGTAGGCCTTTTAGTATCCTTTGGAGAAAGTTAAAATTCAACACGATTGCTGTGGTGCCTCCTTTCCTGAAATGTTACACCCTACTCTGATGTGCTTTATTGGCTGAAAATCTTCTATCCATAAACTGCATCAAGTTGGTGATGCTTTATGCAACAGAAAGAGAAAAAATTTACCATAAACACAGCAAATCATTGGATAAATCAATCTGGGTATTTTCACATAATGATATTCTCTACAGTAATAAAAATGAACTCCTACTACTTGGACAAACATGGGTGAATCTCACAGATACAATGACGAGTGAAAGAAGGTGAGACAACATTCTGGTGTATGTTTCCATTAAGACATATGGAATATGGGGCTATCAACTGGAGGGTCTTAAGGAAGCCTTCTAGAGTTCTGGAAATTTTTGTCTTCATCTGGCTGAGGTCGCGTGGGTGTATACAGATGTGAAAATGCTTCTAACTATATACTTAACATTTGTGTAGCTTAGTGGTTTTCGTTACACCTCAATGAAAAACTAAGATAACAAGCAAATCACAACATGCATTTCATCTGGGACCTCCATGTCTAATGGGAAGACCATTTTAAACTAAGGACCTATGAGTTTTAGAATTGTTTCCTAGTGAGACTTCTTACACGTCACCCAGCTTACAAGTGGGTCAGTGACCTGACAGTCTTGAGGAGCTAATGCACAGGCACCAATTTATATGTCACCATATCCATACGCTAAAACACACATACTGCATTCACTAGAGAGTTCTTCAGGGCTCTGCGTCTTTACTTTCCGTGACACTTGCATGAGAACATATACTCTGAGGCTTCTGCTTTATTAGAACCTGGTCACCCAATTATTATTCAAAAGGACCATCTTTAGTCATTATAGAGGCTTAAATTATGTTTAAGGAGGCAATGAAGCATGCAATATATTTCACAAAGGTTTCGCCTGAAAATGTATGAATAAAGTTTGAGAATTTAAAGGGGACTTTTCCCAGTTAGCTCACAGACTGCTTTAATTCTGTATTTTGTTCTGCCAACAGAATCATAAGGGCACTGTGCCTTATATAAATGTTGAACTTTGCATATTTAACATTCTAAAGTAACTCTCACGTTTCTCAGAGCATGCTTAGTCTTTGAAATTACATTTGCAGAGATACCAAGATCTGATTAACACAACACCTGTAAAAAGCTGTTTCTAAATTTTTGGAGATTTTCGTGTGACGTTTACAGGTGTGGTTCATTTACTATGCCATAAAACTTGTGCAGTTTTTCATCATTAGAAGCCTCTCTGGTTGGTAACAACTGTCAATCTATCAGTCATTCCGCAAAGATATTTTGAAGGCTTACTGAGGAGGAGGCATCGGGTTTCCTATTGCAGTATGTCTTCAAACAAAACAAGCTCATAGTCTGGTTGATACAGTATTAGAACTGTGGCTACTAATATCAAAATTACACAATTCACAGGGTTTGAGCACCTGATTGGCAGAAAAAAATCATTTTCTTTTGTCTGTGCTTTTGTTTGTCTAATAGATACATTTGCAGTACAATACATCCTGGTGTAATTGTTGGCACTTATTAGGTGCTTAGTAAGTATTTGTTGAATGTATGAATTAGTGGTTGAATTAATGAATAGGTGGATGGATGGAGTTTAGCACTGATCATTTTAACAGTAATGTTTACTGTTCAGTAATTTCATCATTGAATTCTTCCCATGTGCCTGGCATTGTGTGAATTATTTTACGCGGATTGTCCCACTGGCCTCTCTCAGCCCTCTGAGGAAAGTACAGCCCTAAGAGGAAAGTATTTTTACTATCTCCATGTTCCAGACTGAAGAATCTGAGGCTTAGGACAGTTAAGTAATTTGTTTGTGTAAAACTGGAATTGGCAAACTTTTTCTATAAAGGGCCAAAGGGCCAGATCATAATATTTTCGACTTTGCAGGCCACGAGATCTCTGTTCCAACTGCTTGATTGTGGTTTTGTAACACAAAAACAGCCACCAATGATACGTAAATGAGTGGACCTGGCTGTGTTCCAATAAATGTTTATTTACAGATGCAGTCTGTGGGTGGGATTTGCCTTGGTGGTCATGGCATGCTGGCCCTTGTCACACCTCATCCGTGGTAGAAGTGTAATTTGAACCAAGGCAACCTGACTTGGAAGACCGAGTGTTTAACCAGTTAGCAGCAAATTCTGCACTTGATCTTAGCCAAAAGGCCGAGAATTGATACGAGCAAATTCTGAGCTAGAAAAAGGAAAAAGGCTAGAAACTTGCTTTAGAAGTTCTCGTTAATAATGATAACTATTATTTTTTAAATTTTATATTTCTTGCTTTTGCCTTTTCCTCCTAATTCCATACCACTTTTCAGTCATGGATTAAAAGAAAATAAAAACAAATCCCACCACAATGTGATAATCCCCTGGTCTGTATAGAGTGGAAAAATAATGCCTGTGTCACAGGCATCTTTTCATTTTACCCCTGCAGAACCACCCAGGAAGTGTGCATCATTGTCCACTTGCCCATAGTGATTAAAGTCACTTACCTCAGGTCACACAACCAAGACTTGGATCACATTTTTTGGACATAAATCCCAGAACTCTTTGAACTCTCTAGATACCCTGGTTAAAGTCTTCTTTTAGCTTCGTCCCCCTTACGTCTTTTCCCTGCTTCACCTCTTTAATAGCTACCTCCTATTCTTCTGGGAAGCAAACATCTTGTTAGCACCAGCTCTCTGTTGGCACTAAGGTAGAGCTGGGAATATGAAACAAACTAAATAAAGTGCAAGCCCTGCCCTCAGGGAGCTTCTGGTCCAGTCAAGGGAGCAGATGTCTAAACAGTTAATTACAATGAAGGGTAGGAAGTGCTGGAGAAAGGATATGTTATTCCCATGATACCCAGAGGGTGTGAGGATTTCTGACCTGCTTAAACTTCAAGGACTCTCCAGCCTGGATTTCCTCAGCTGACGCAACCAGTTGAGCTGTACCCTGAGCTTCAGGAATTGACAAACTGAGACTGGTGCCAGGAAGGAACTAAGTGGAGTACTGAGTTAGCAAACATTTGGAATGAGCCAGGGAAGGCCTCCTGTAGGAGCCACATTGAGCTGAGCCCTGACGACTGAGAACTTGCCCTGCAAAGAGCTAAGGAATGAGCAGCCTCGTCAGTGGGAACAACGGGGGCAAAGGCCTGGAGGCAGTGAAATGCTCAGAGTATTTGAGGAAGAGGAAGGAGGCCCAGGAGTCCTGTAGGGAACCATGGAAATCCTGGAAGAATCTAGAGGTCTGCTGGGCCCAGATCTGGGAGAGCTTTTACGCTGTCATGGGTTGTGATTGGTTTTATTTATTTTTATTTTTTATTTATTTTTTAAATTTTATTTATTTATTTATTTTTGAGACAGAGTCTTGCTTTGTCACCCAGGCTGCAGTGCAGTGGTGCAATCTTGGCTTATTGCAAACTCCACCTCCCGGTTCAAGCAATTCTCCTGCCTCAGCCTCCCGAGTAGCTGGGACTACAGGCATGCACCACCACGCCTGGCTAATTGTTTTTTTTTTTTTTTTTTGTATTTTAGTAGAGGTGGGGTTTCACCGTGTTGGCCAGGATGGTCTCGATCTCCTGACCTTGTGATCTGCCCACCTTGGCCTCCCAAAGTGCTGGGATTACAGGTGTGAGCCACCGTGCCCAGCCAGATTTATTTTTAAAAGCTCATTCTGACTCAGTGGTTCTCATCCCTACCTGCACATCAGAATCATCCAGGGAGCTTTTCAACATCCAGATGCCCAGGCCACACCCTCAGGTCAATCAGAATAGTGTTTCGTCATTGTTGTAGTCTACTTTTGTTTTTAGTTTTTTGGGTTGTTTTTTTTTTTTTAAGCTGATTAAAGATGATTCCAGTGGGCAGCCAGGGTAAAACAACTACTGGTCTATTAGGCAGAGAAGGAATTGGAGGGTACAGCAGAGAAAGCAGGCAACCCAGTTAGGTCAGGCTTCTAGAAGTGGTTTAGGTACAAGATGGTGTTGATCCAGGATACGGTTAGACCAGAGGAACTGCAGAGAAGTGGTGGTCAGATTCAAGATGCGTTTAGGAGCTAGAATCTTCCAGACTTTCTGGGCGGCAAGAAAGGAAGTGAGTGGGTTAAGAAAGGAGTGGAATCAAAATAATTCCTAGGTATGGGGATTTAGTCTGCTGGATGGAAAAATGTTAAAATTGTATTAAAATAAAAGATTGAAGGCCAGGTGCAGTGGCTCACACCTGTAATCCCAGTGCTTTGGGAGGCCAAGGTGGGTGCGTCACTTGAGGTCAGGAGTTCGAGACTAGCCTGGCCAACATGGCGAAACCCCGTCCCTACTAAAAATACAAAAATTAGCCAAGTGTGGTGGCATGCACCTGTAATCCCAGCTACTGGGGAGGCTGAGGCAGGAGAATTGCTTGAACCCACAGGTGGAGGTTGTAGTGAGCCAAGATTGCGCCACCGCACTCTAGCCTGGGTGACAGCAAGACTCGGTCTCAAAAGATTGGAAGATGAAAGATTGGGGTGTGGGTAGAGGATTGTGATTGGCTGAATTTAGTTCAGGACTCCAAAATGATTGATCTGTCTATAACCAGAAGTGGGAGTGTTTTTGGAACTTTGTGTGTTCCTGGTTGGGTACCAGCAGGGCATGCCTGCCTCTTTGGGGGAAAGAATGGCTTATAGCTACAGTTTTTAAGGATCTTGGATGTGTTAGTAACTGTGCTAAATACTCATTTAATCCTCTTAACAACCCTATGAGGTTTTTTAGGGGGGTGATCTCAACATTACATATGAGGAAGTTGAGGCACAACTAGATTGTAATTCACTTTGCTGTGACCAAACAATTGCTTAGTAGAAGAGCTGGGCTGTGAATCGGGTTTCAGAAACCCTGTACTTAACCACAACACTTGTCTTACGTACCCAGCTTGCAGTTTAAAATGAGCTCATCGTGTTCACCTACAGGAGATCCATCTGCGCGTTTTCTATGGAGTTACTTATTCCCAGGTTACTGTCAATGGCAGTTTTCATAAGATAAGCCTCTTCCTGGCTAAATGTTACCTACACCACCCTCTCCCCTACTGGGACCATTTTTTCCCAACCGAACTGCTGGAAGAATTGAAAGATCCTGAGCACAGTTGCTTAAATAAGTAGACTATATGCTCTGTGAAGAAATCATATTATTTTCTCAGAGGAGAGAGAGTTGGCCCAGTGAGGCAATGATTGCTGGGAACAAACTTTCTGGTTTTCCATTTTGTTCTGCTACAAATGGCACGTTCTATCAATCAAGGCCTGCTGGGAAAGATTTTGTCTTTCCTCGTTGCAGTTTAATTTTATCCTCCGTTGAACTCAGGTGCATGTTAAATACAAAGCCGAACTCTTCAGTTAGCATTAATCTATGTCCTCCTCGAGACGGGGCTGGATTTTGTTTAGACTGCCTCTTACTAGAAAGGAATTTCCCTAATTTGTGGATTTTGAGATGTTTGTCCACTTAAACAAGCTATCCGTAACCCCCCACCCAGAAAAAACATAGCTTAACTGAGACCCTTAAATCATGCTCCAATGGCTTTAACAGTAGCCCCCTAAACACAATTTTCACTGGTTTGTCTGTGAATTAAGTACAATGTTTAGATGAGTTAGCTGGTTTATTTCATTGAGGATGATGACAAGGAGCTTAAGTTTCTCTTGTAGTATCAGGCAGCAAACCCCTTCCATGAGCCCATGGTTTAGAAGGGAAAGACCTGTGAAGTATTACTTAGGAGAGTGAATTGATGCTTAATCAGTCTTCAGAGACTACATTATGAGAGCAATCATTCAGTGCTTCTAAGGAAGCACAGAGTAAAACTACCCCCTCTTAAAAGAAAAAAAAAAAACAGTGGAGTATGTAATTAGTTTGCACTTAATTGCTGTGGATTTGAAACAGCAGCTGCCCATGCCACTGCATTACGCCCTGTGCCTTGTTCAGTGGCACCTTTCACTTAGGTTCTGTGCTGCAATTAATTGGTTTTCTATATTTGTTTAAACATAAAAGCTACCGAAAATTCTATATCCCAGAATTGATTATCGATGTTTATTTGCTCCATTTGGGGTTTGCTCATTCTTTTTGCCAAGTTTTCTTGGTTGGAACTTGGATTCTAAACAAACTGCTTCTTTTCAAACTCTAGAAACAGTGACATAGCAGCTGAGGTCCATGAGAGGCAAGAACTCATCTAAAAGAAGGGGACTGCCTTTTGATAGTTGATGCAGCAGTGTAAGGAAAATGGTGATGTGTGCGTTCCTTACAGAAGCCAGGGCCCCCAACCCCTCTGTGGGAGCTAGAACTAGATCATCAGCTCTATGAGGGCAGAGCACTGGGATTTGTTCAATGACATATTCTATTCTGCTACTCAGTTCTTGCCATACGGTTATCTACTGCTATGGAGCAAATTACTACAAACTCAGCAGCTTAGAACAACACACATTTACCATCTCGCAGTTTCTGTGTGTCCTCAGATTCAAGGTTTCTCACAAAGCTGCAATCAAGGTGTCAACTGGGACTATGATCTCATCCGAAAGTTCAACTGGGGAATGATTCACTTCTGATTTTACTTAGATTGTTGGCAGAACCCAGTTCCTCAAGGGCTATTTGACTGAGGAGCTTCTTAGCTGTTGGCCGAAGGCCACCGTCAGTTCCTTTTGGCATTATCATAGCTCACTGTAACCACTAACTCCTGGGCTCAAGCTATCCTCCCATCTCAGCCTCCGGGGTAGCTAGAACTACAGGTGTGCACCACCAAACACTGGCTAATTTTAAAAATTCTTTTCTAGAGATGTTGTGTTGCCCAGCTGGTCTCAAACTCCTGGCCTCAAATGATCCTCCTGCCTCAGCCTCCCAAAGTGCTAGAATTACAGGCGTGAGCCACTTCGCATGGCCAGAATCTTTCGTAACATTGCTTTTGCCTTATTCTACTGAATAAAACTAAGCCACTAGATCTAGCCCACCCTCAAGGGAAGGTGATTACATAAGGGTCTGAATACCTGGAGTCAGGGGTCTTTGGAGGATCATCTTAGAGTTAGCCCATCACAGCCTGCAGTAGACACTCAGTACACACTGGTTGAATCAATGAGCTTAAGGAGCCAGTGCTTATAATTTGGGCTGAGGGCCCATAACATTGTCCCTCCCGTCACCTTTTTAATAACTATAAAGGAGTATTTAAGGTCACTTAGGTCATTTTAACATTCTACATATGATACCTACATATTTATATGGTCTTCCCCCATTCCTAATAATGCAAAATGATAATCTTACCTACTCCTATGGAGGGACATTTTTTCAACAGAAGGATCAACCTGGCAACCTCTTTGATCCAATGTGCCTTGTCTTTTATAATTTTCATGCTGCATACGTGATAGGAAATTAAAGGCATCCCCACTCAGTGTTTTCTGGATTTCGAGTCTTTTGTAAATGGAGTACCCCTGAGCAGCTTTTTGCTTCCGGGGAATGAAAAAACAAGGGTAAGAGTTCACATCTAATGTGTTTTGGTTGAAGTAACTTGCTACATGTGAAAACAGCCGGCTCTGCCTTCTCCACTAAGCCTTTGATATTGTTGGGGCTTTTCAGTGCATGGCGAGATTATTAACAAGGGAAAGTCAAAGTTGTCCAGCACTGCCACACAAAATCAGGAGAAACTTGCAGGCAAGTCACTGAACCTGAAATAAGCTGCTTTTGCCCCAGGCTTCCCCAGATCTCATACCTTTTACTTTATTTTATTTTATTTTATTTTATTTTTTTAAATTCAAAGGTCATGACAATATCTGTGTGAAATAGTGTGCATTGTAGCTTAAGACTCTAGGTCATGCTTTGCAAAGCTGGAATTTCTGTTTTGCTTCTCTCCAGTTCAGGAGCAGCCTACACTTTGAGAAGACTGGAAAGGGTAGGACAGACAGGTTCTGGGACCCCTGCTTGGAATGTTGTAAAGCCTTTCCCAACACCTTCTTGACTCTGAAACACAGTGCATCAAAAAGACAGAAGGACAAAAATCACCATGCAGCCCCTATGGGAGTACCATTTGCCAAGCACCCCAGCCATCCCACTTCCTCCCTCTCTTCTGCTCTGGCTTTGAAATGGTGTGTTGGGTGAATCTGAAGCCAGAGGAAATGGAATTGTATGCCCACCCCAGGACAGTTTGATCCTCATGAAAATGAGAAATCGCCTGTATTGACAATCTGCAGGACTGCGCCTGGCAAGATCTGTCATTTTATACGGATTTGCTACCAGCCTTGCTGTCGCCCAACGGGGATTGGTTTTTCCAGTAATGCACTCTTCCAAGCCAAGTCTGACAATGAGATGGCAAACACTCTGGTGGGTTTTGGAGGCAGGGTCAGGGGGCCAGAGAATGGTCAGTTTAAGTAGATCAAAAGCACAAAATTCATTTCCTCAAGTGGCCTTCTCTGACCACATATCTCAATTCTCTGGAGATGAATAACCTGTGAATTAACTAGTTTCCATTAATATTATGAATTAACAGTAAGTAAACCGTGTCCGTGCTCAAGCTGCATTTGAAGGGGGGAGGGTGAATCCTATTAGCATTTATAATTGTGTTTCCTTTTCATATTAATCCCTTCCCAAGCCTGAGGAATTAGGAGTTTTCTCATCTGCCAATGGAAACCAGTCCCAGGAGTCTGTCCCTGTCAAATCCTGGAAAATAGATGATGATACAGGGCCATACCTTTCGCTTCAGACAGGGGCTCTTCTGTGAGAAGCCTCGGTTATATTTTGCATATCTGTTAGATTAGGCTTAATGTATGATCCTGGAATTTAGTAGTTGCATTTAAAGCAATTCCCTAGACCAGGAATCCACACTTATTTACTCATCTTTATCGGAATTTCATGAAAAGTCCTTAAGGTTTACAGAGCTCCTTTTTCCCTTGCCATGCATCACTCTGAATTGTGTCTCTGTATTCCTCTCTGACTTATTTCATGGCAGTTTGGGATGCCACATGTGCCAACACCTCTGATTCCGCTTTTTGTAATATCCCATTGCAGCAGTGATAGTTAGGAGACACTAGAAAATGATGTTGGAATGTCAAAAGGGAAAAACTACATTTCTGTATCAGAAACTAAGACCATTGGCTATACAAGAAGGAAAGTAATATTTGTGAAGACTAAAAAGAAAAGTCAGGAAAAGAAAAGTGTTTTCAATATAGCTCAGTGGTTAGTGGTTTCATGCTAAAATTGTCTTCTTGAACCTATATAGCCACATTTCCTAAATTATTGCCAAGTGTTTAACTTACTAACAAAAGAAGCCGGGCAGTGATCTCTCTCTGGGTAAGGGCTAACCAAAATGCAGGGATGCAAAATAATGAAGTTATAAATGCTTTGTGACAGCAACATGAACAAAAATCTGGTTAGTGGTCACTAGGATGTTGAAGTCAGAATGAGAGAAACTACAGCATCCTTGCCACAAGGCTCTTTAGGTAAGAGCCACGGAAGGAGGGGAGATTCAGATGTGAAACCAAACATCCTGAGAAGTGCTTGCCCTTGTGCTAATACAACGATTAGCTTCTGAAGACACAGTTACCTGCTAACTGCTGGGGTGGGTGAGTCCTCTTCTCCGCAATTCAGGAAGGCCATGTGGAGTTTCTGGTCCTGCCGTTTGTCACTATCCTCTGCAGCCATGGTTAATGGTGTAGCCATTCACCCTCAGCATGCATAAATCCTTTTTCCCACAAGAGGATATTGGCTGGGTGTAATGTTTATGGTACTGAAGGAGCAGCTGGTGGTATCGGATTCAAGGCAAGTAGGTTGTCTTGATCATCCTATTTAGCAGATGGCTAGGACTTGACAGAGAGAAAATTATTAGGATCCAACTCAAGGGCCAAATGGCATGGGGGCAGTAGAAGTAAATGGCAGCACATATCTGAACGCAGGCACATGTCATCTGATGGGGTCTCTCTGCTTCCTTTTCATTTTACTTCAAGCAAGAGTAAACACAGGCCCTCCTGTAGAGCCTCCAGATAAACATATCTCTAGAGATTATTGATAGCGTGGCTATTAATTTGATCATTACATGGATCCTTATGGTGAGCTATTAATTGGAAAGAAAATGTTACGAAGTTTAGATTCCATGAGCATTTATATGAATTTGGCCTTTAGCCCAAACCTACGTTTCATGGTTTTCTGTATTGTCAGTTTCTCTATATACTCTGGTTATATCTAAAGACACTGAAAAGCTTTAATTCAGAGCCCTCTGTCGAGTTTGTGTGCCATCCTTTTGAAGATGACTAATGCCACGAAAGCTGCTCTGAAGTGGAAGTGCCAGGAGCGAAGTTTTGCAATGAGAGTATGAACTCTGCAGGGAAAGGGGGTGGGTGTCTGTTTCTTCTAGTCCATTTTAAGCTCATTTGTGCAATTGCTGCCTTCTCCATATTACTGCATAACTCCTTTGATCTTAAAGTGGAAGGAAGCAAATTTCAAGAGCCAGGATCACTTCTCATGTGGCTTTAAAAGGAACAGCATATTACAAAATTGAGTGGATGTCAAATAAAACATAAATTTGGATCTTTTGAAATTTGAACTCAGAGAGGTATTACTTTCAGAGCCAAGCACATTGACAAGCTCAGGGATAAATTTCATTTGTTTGTCATTCATTTAAATTCGAGTGTTTAGGTCAACTTGTTGCCCAGTGTTATTTGTCCTTTATTGGATGTGGCATTTGTACCCAGCATTATACTATAAGCTTTAAACGTTTAATCCTCATGACAACATTATAAGACTGTATCCCCATTTCACAGACAAGGACACTAAAGCTCAAATCATCCATACCTGACTCAGAATTCCATATTTTCCCCATGCCTGGCCTCCTCCATCCTAGACGAAGAATAAAATGTAAACACAGGTTGCTAATACAGCCCTCTTCACTGTTGTCATATTTAAAAACTGCCAAAATTGCTTAGCTTATGCCCATGAATTTTTTTTAAGTGGGAAATTGATTGAAACAGTGAGTGAAAGGGATTATTTCAGTTAGGGTTATGCCTTACTGGAACAAATTCACTTATTAGCATGCTCTTTGGATTCCCCATCCTGAGTTTTAGAACCAAGACATAGACCAGAGGATGAGCTCAGTATTATTAGTAAGTTACTTTGACCAGCTAATAATCTTCATTTTCTCTCCTTTTCTCCTCGTTCATCTTCTCAACGCCAGCCATATTAACCACCAATGAAGACAATGGGAGCTGAATGGTTGTTGTCGAAGGCTTGACATTTATGCAGTTGTTTAGAATCTGGGGTCAGGTTCCTGAGCTCAGATGAGGTGAGGTCTGAGTATCAGACACGGAGAAGCTGTAATCAGAAGTGACCAAAAATTGAACCTGGACTAAGTTGACTGGTTGTTTTCCTTTTGCATAGCCTACAAATATTATTGGTGTGTGTCAGTCATGGAAGATTAGAAACACTGTGTTTGAGCCTTCATATTATCAGATGAGACTAAATGCATTAAAAAGTTCTTGTCCTAGTCTTTTTTGTGCTGCTATCACAGAATACCACACTGGGTAATTTATAATGAACAGAAATTTATTTGGGTAATGGTTCTGGAGGCTGAGAAGTCCAAGAGAATGGCCCTGACATCTGGCAAGGCTTTTTTGCTACATCATAACCATGGCAACGCATATCACATGAACAAGAGAGAGAATGTGAGAGAGCAGGAGGGGATTGCAAGGGGGCCAAACTCACTTTTATAACAAATTCCCTCTGGCAGTAATGATGATAATCTATTCTTGAGGGCAGAACCCTCATGACCTAGTCACCTCTTAAAGGTCCTGCTTCTCAACACTATTGCTTTGGGAATTAAGTTTCCAACACATGAAATGTTGGGGATGCATTCAAACCATAGTGGTCCCCCGAGTGTAAAATATTCCCTCTCGTTCAGGATCCAAGATCAGAGTATCTGATAAATGTTGCCATGGTAGAGAAGGGATAACACCTTTTTGGAGGAGCACATGAGTTGATCAGGTGGCCAGCAAATGCTTTATCTTGTGATGTGGAATATTACTGGGAAACTTTTAAGACATACCATAAGCAAGATACATTGTTTTAAAAAATTGTTGTTATCATAGCCTATTTCCCATTTTTTATTATTGCATACAACTCATAGAAACTCTAATGGCTAAATTTTGCTGTGTACCAAATGATTCCAGTTAGTTAAATCGTTTTATGGGTCAGTAGGTTGGCTGGTCAGTTCTGGGTATGGCCAGTTCAGCCCATCTCTGTGGACTGCAGATGGTTCCACTGAGGGTGGATGGTCTCAAATGGACTCACTCACCTGTCTGGTGGTGGTAGGCTGGTGAGTCTAGAAGAACGTTAGCTAGAACTACCTATGTCTACTCCTTGTAATCGCTCATCCTTTAATAGGCTAACTTGGAATTCTTCACTTGATGTCAGGATTCCAAAGAATCCAAGTGTTTTATGAGCTTGTGTCTGCATCATGTTTACTAAAATTCACTAAAGCAAGACATATGGACAAGCCCAATTTCAAATAATGGAGTAATTGGTGTACACTTTTCATAGAGGAGGGCAAAGTCAAGTTATAAAGGTGCATGTAACAGGGATAGAGGGAATTTGTGGCCATTTTGTGATTTCTCACAGATATTAGAGTAACTGCAGGTAGTTAAGCTGGCATCTCCATACTGAATCAAAGGGACCATCTTTTTGTCTGTAGCTTGAATTTGATATGGAATCATTCTCTAGGATCATTATTTTATTCTATTCTGGCCTCTTGAAACTTGACCACATTTACTGGTTAGGTTCTCCTCTCTTGTATTCCTGAGCTGTAATTCCATTTTTGACCAGGTTTTAAAATTTTGATCAATTACTTGCTATGGTACAAATACGATGTTTCTTCTAATGCAGGTTTAATTTGGTGTATTCTGTGCATGGTTACCTTTCAAGAATGTTTCATGCTTCAGTCCCTGGCTTGAGCAGCTTCTCAGGCAATTTGGAGGCACACTTATGCCAACTCCCAGAATTCCACCTTTATGATCTGATACACTGGGTTCCTATTCACTGATTTTTTTTTTTTTTTTTTTGTATCTGTAGTGTTTACAATGCAGTAGCAAACTCCACATATTTTATTAGTCTATAAACACAATCCTGTACTTAATAGCATCTGTATTCTGAATTGAGGCTCTAGACATGAAGATGTAATCACTATTAACTCATAGAGCATCTAAATGAGGGCTTCGAACCGTCAACCTCTGCACCATTGACATCTTAGCCAGATAAGATGTTGTAGAGAGCTATTCTGAGCATTATAGGATGTTTAGCAGCAGCCCTGGCCTCTACCTTGATGTCAGTAGCCCCTCCCCTTGTCATTCCCCTCCCACTGCTATGTGACAACCAAAATTGTCTCCAGACATGGTCACATGTCCCCCTGGTAGGGCAATATCTCCCCCATTTGAGAACCACTGCTCTCTTCTGGAGACGCTGAGGCTTAGGAGAGCTGGAAGTGTGTGGAGTGTGTGTTACTGTCAGAGAGGACACACGAGGAACAGCAACCCAACAGGGAAAATTTGTAAGAGTAGAAAGGAATGTGGAAAATTTTCAGTCACCTTAAAATTCATTCTAGGGGTGTCTCTTGATTCCTCTGAATCGACCTGAAAGCATCAAATTGGATTGAGCTACAGAGTGAAAGTTTCATCAATATCTCAACTTCATTATGTGAGAAGTGGATTATATATAAATACTACCAATGAGGGATGGGGGGAGCTATGCTGGCCATAGATAATAGATTTTTGAAAAACTATTTATTTTGGAAAGACTTGAATATACATAAAAGTGAAGAAAATTGTATAATGACCCATCCTATACCCACCACCCAAGGTCATAAATGATTGATTCAGGTCAATCCTGTGGCATGTATACCCCACTCACTCCCCCTGCTGTTCACTCTTGGATTATTTTGAAACAAATTCAAGATGTCATTTCATTTCATTTGTAAAAATCTCTGTATGTCTAAAAGAAAGTATTTGAAAGCCAAAATTGTAATATGCTGCTAGAATTTTAATCTTCTAGAACGGGCAAGAATGAGGAGTTCTGCTGAGTAGTATTAGAAAGTTAAGGGAAAGAAGAGATGGGAGGAAGACTGAAGAGGCTTGGCTTTTGAGGGGGATTAAAAACCCCAGGAGGAAATGAGGGTGGGAGACACTGTCTCTTCAAGCTTCTCTCCCCTCTTCTTTTGCTTTCCATAAATTTTAGAATATGTGATTTTTCACAAGGGACTGGGATCCTTACGAAGGAGAATAGGCTGGTAGGAAACAGATTCATTTTCTAAAAAGAAGGGAAAAACATAATCACCAGAAAATGTTGAAATCTTCCCTCAATGATGAATTGCTCTCTTATGACTTTCAATGACTTTTTAGCCTATTGGACCTACTTTTAATAAAACAAGGCAAGAAGAAAATCTTGCAGTTGCTCTTTAAGATTTTCCTTGGACTATAGTATTTGTCTCCTGTTATAATGTGTTCTGAGAAGTTTCTTTTGATTTAGACTTCCTCACTTGATTTTATGATGTCATAAATCTCCTGAATTTGGTGAGAGCCATGTTGTATGTGAGAACTAAGCAGCTTGCTAGATAACATCTACTCCCCCCTCCCTTCTCTTTAGAAGATTAAACTGAGACTGTTGTGCCTGATGCCAGAATAGATTTAACCAATCATGTTTCCTTTACATGTAGGTCAGTCCGAGGGACAATTCTGCACTGGATCCTATTATCCATGGGTTGAAGGGTGTTGTACATCATGGTAAGTATGCCACATACACTTCCTTTTGCTGGGAGGTGAAGGGCTCAGATCTCTACCTAAAGGAACCAGGTTATCTTGCAGAGGACAGAGGGTGACACCCATTCCTCATCCCCTGATGTTGAAGGGCATTAGAGCCATTATTTGATGGGTAAAGAGCACGCCCATTTATTACCTGCAAATAGGTCTGGGTTAACAGTAAGCAATTTGTTTCTTTTCAGGTACCAGTTTGAATGCATAGGTTATAAATCAAAACACCCTAAGATGTACTGTTCTTATGTGTTGAACTTGCCATTTGTTTCATATCTCTCCTAAAAATATTCTTTCAGTTGTCTTTTCACCTATAAATGTTTGGTTTGCGTCTCAGATCTAGGGAAGCATTTTAAGTAGCCAGACAAGTTATTAAACTTTGCAGCATGTGAGCAAGCGTCATGCCGCTACTAGAATGGAAAAGGCCAGACTACTATTCTGTGCTGCAGACCTCTTATCCTCAGGCATAAAACCAGGAGAGAAAGTAAGATAAATGGGTTCTGTCTTTTCCAACTGGTTTTTATTGGAAGAATTTCCCTGCAACTTTATTATCAGCACTGCATCATTACCTATGACATCAAGATCCTCTAATTTCAAAAGTACCCTTGTCGCAGTGAGGTGTGCAGTCTAGATGTAATGTAATGATTTGCAAAGTTTTAATAATCTAATTAGAATTCCAGAGACGTTGACAGAAATAGCATTAGTAACCATAATAAATCTCCCCTTCACCTCCACAGCTGTGATAAAACATCTTCACACCTTTTTGGGAGGATTGTCTTTAGACATTAGCCAACTCCATAGAGCTTAACAAACATCTTCCCCCTCTCTTTCAGTGAAACTAACACCAGTTGTCAGGGGTCAACTGGAGCAAGTAGGATTTTGGATTAATTGTTCTGTTCTCAAAATTGGTCAGTCATGCAGCAGGTAACAATAATAAACCTACTCAATATAGAAAAATAGGGTTACTAAAAATACCACATAGAGGCTTTCATTTTAAGATAGTTCTGGGCCAGGCGCGGTGGCTTATGCCTGTAATCACAGCACTTTGGGAGGCCGAGGTGGGTGGATCACCTGAAGTCAGGGGTTTGAGACCAGCCTGATCAACATGGTGAAACCCTGTCTCTACTAAATACAAAAATTAGCTGAGCATGGTGGTAGGCGCCTGTAATCCCAGTTACTCGGGAGGCTGAGGCAGGAGAATCACTTGAACCCACGAGGCGGAGGTTGCAGTGAGCCAAAATTGCGCCATTACACTTCAGCCTGGATGACAGAGAGAGACTCTGTCTCAAAAAAAAAAAAAAAAAAAAGATATGTATTTCCATTGCTTCTTCCCAGTTCTCAGTTTCTGGAAGGGCACTAATCCCATCCTCCATTCTTGAGGGCTCTTACCTCCCAAAGACTCCACCTCATATGATAAACTTGGGGATTAGGATTTCAACATAGGAATTTGGTTAGGGGACACAAACCTTCAGGCGACAGCAGAGGCTGTTACATATGGAAAAACGATATCTGGCTCTGGGAGGGTTGCCAGGATGCCCAGGGTGTGGTTTCAACCCTACCCTCTAACTGGGAAGTCAGACAAGACCTGCAAAATACACTGACCTACAGAGGAAGTTCACTTATTCATTCAGCAGAAATATATTGCATGCCCACGCTGTGCAAACCCAGATTTGGAACACTGATTAAGACAGACACAGGCCAGCTCTCATGGACCTAGAAGGGAAGTGAAGTGCTGCTTTCCTCTCCCACCAGCCTGCCTGGTATGCAGCCCCTCCCAGTTTATGCATTTGCTGTTTCCTCTGTCGGGAGAGTTCTTCCTTTGCTTGTGCCAAGGGTGTCTCCTTCCTATGCCTTCAGGTCTCAGCTCCCATATTGCCTTCTTAGAAAGTTGTTTCTTAAGTATCCTATCAAATTATTCATCCCACCCCACTCCCATCACTCTCTGTTACACCATCCCAGGTTTCTTTCTTCAAAGCACTTACATGTATCTGAAATAACTGTTTGTGTATTTGCTCATATCTCAGATACTTGGGTATCAATTTCCTGAGGGCAGAAAACCATGTTAGTGTGGCATGCTGTGTCTGGCAAATAGTAGGTGCTCAGTATCTTAGCCAAATGACTGAATCAAGTAAGCATACAAATAAATAAGTGAAAATTTCAAAATGTAAAATGGGATGAAGGGAAGGAAGAACTAAAGCCCATGTGGGTTGTGCCTTGATTGGGAAGAAAAAGGAGTAGGAGTATGTCGTTCTTCCAAAAGGGAGTGGAGGACATTAGAAATAGTTTTAAAAAAAACAAAAATAACGTTTGTTGGAGGCCAGGTGCAGTGGGTCATGCCTGTAGTCCCAGCACTTTGGGAGGCTGAGGTGGGTGAATCGCTTGAACCCAGGAGTTCAAGACCAGTCTGGGCAACATGGCAAAACCTTGTCTCTGAAAAAAAAATACAAAATTTAACCAGGCATAATGGTACATGCCTGTAGTCCCAGCTACTTGGGAGGCTGAGGGGGGAGGATCACCTGAGCCCAGGAGATTGAGGCTGTAGTGAGCCTTGATCATGCCAACCTCCAGCCTGGGTGACAGAGTGAGACTCTGTCCCCCTCCCCCAAAAAAAAGCTTTTGTTGGAGCTAGAAGCATTTCAGTTGAAGGTCCTGTGAGGGATTTGAATGATCTATTAATTTGAAGGAACATAAATAATCATGTCCTTCACAGTCTCTGGCTTGGGAACAATGATAGAGATATGTAAAGAGAAAAATCAATATGGATTTCTATTGCAGTTCAGAAATGACTTTTATTTCTTCAGCTCTGGTAGTCATATATTAGAATGTTAATTTCTCATTAATTTTTTTTAAACAAGAAGCATCTTAAGTGTTTCTTCAGCTGAAATGTGAAGGAATAACCTGATCATATCAGCCAACTGTATTTGACAGTTGGTCATTAGGGTCCTCTGTTAAGCAGACACCAAGGTGGAATTTGAAGTGCAGGAAAGATTTTTGGCAAGGAAGGACTGCCTGGGAAGGATCAAATAGAGAAGGACCAGGGGTTGGTGGGGAGAGCGTTTGGGCCATGCATGGTGCAGTTCTGACACCTCTGCAAGGAGAGAGGTGAGCTAGGAGGACTGGCTGAAGGCAGCTCTAAGGAAGTCTTTGCCAAGCTATCAGAGAGCCCCAGAGCAAAGACTGCCCCTGAAAGGAGTCCTGTGTTGGCAGGAATGGCCCAGCTCTTGTTCCCCACCATGTATTGTCATTGGCTGGAGCCTCCCAGCAAGAATAGCCTGATTGTAGACGCTGGGCAGATCCTGGAGGTGCAGCTGCTGCAGGCTGTCAGCTCAACAAGCTCCTCACAGCAGCTTGTCTCTGGAAGGGGGAGAGATCTCAGGGGTGCATGCTTAAGAGTGGCACAGAGCTTCACATCTCTTTCCAGAGGCACCTTCCTAATCACACTCCCATAGTGCTTGCTCAGAGATTCTTACAAACAGTCCTGGCTCATTTTGTCCATAGTTACTGAGTACCTAATCTCAGTACACCATGAAGCTAGGCATTGAGACATGGACCTATCCTCACCACATTTGCATATGCTTGGTAGAGATGTACAATTAAGTATGTAATGATGTTAAAGTCTGGGAAGCAGCACGCTAAACTCAAACTTGGATGATTGGAAGTGTCTCAAACCAACTGAACATTAAGACCTAAAGAGTGCATGGAGATTGTCCAGGCAGAGAAGTGATGCAAGCAGGACCAGTATACATGAAGGTGTCTGTTGGTAAGAGAGGATATAGTATCTTTGAGGCTTGGAGAATGGTGACTGATATGGTTTGACTGTGTCCCACCTAAATCTCATCTTGAATTCCCACGTGTTGTAGGAGGGACCCAGTGGGAGGTACTTGAATCATGGGGGCAGGTCTGTCCTCCGCTGTTCTTGTGATAGTGACTCTCACAAGATCTGATAGTTTTAAAAAGGGGAGTTTCCCTGCACAAGCTCTCTTCTCTTGTCTGCCGCCATGTGAGACATGCCTTTCACCTTCCACCATGATTGTGAGGCCTCCCCAGTCACGTGGAACTGTGAGTCCATTAAATCTCGTTCTTTTGTAAATTGCCCAGTCTTGGGTATGTCTTTATCTGCAGTGTGAAAATGGACTAATACAGTAACATTGCTTCTCTAATGCTTTTCTAGGGAGAGACAGCCTAGAAACCTCTTGACCACATGAAGTGCTGTGTCTTATGTGTTCATTTTTCTAGGCAAATTTTGATTTTTACAAACTCAAGAGCATATAAATAGAATGGAGTGAGGTGATTTGCCATTGATTCTGGTCCCATCTATCTACTCATGGAGTGATAGATGGAAGCACTAAAATGTATCTAAATCAAGTATTTTATTTGCCCTATTATCAACATCCACTGGAGAAGAAAGACTTAGGGAAAGATTGTAAATCCTATTCACTGTATTGGTTCAGTCATTAGCAGCACTTTTTGTATATAAGAACCAGCAGTTGCAAGTGGCCGTTTCTGATAAAAATACTGGTTGCTAAGAACTTAGTCTAGTTCTGATGGTTTAAAATCCATTTTTCAAAAAAATCCTGTTTGTGAATCAGTGTAAAAATGTAGTCTTCTAAGTGAGAGGCATGAGGTCAGGTGAATATGGCAGATGAGGCAAAACTTTGCAGCCCAATTTATTCAACTTTTAAAGCCTTAGGTTGTGCAACGTGTGGTCAGGCGTGCTCGTAGAGAAGAATTGGGCCCTTTCTGTTGACCAAAGCTGGCTGCAGTTTTCAATGCATCTCATCAAATTGCTAAGCATACTTCTCAGTTGTCATGGTTTCGCCAGGATTCAGAAAGCTGTAGTGGATCAGACCAGCAGGAGACCACCAAACAGTGACCATGATCTTTTTCTGGCACATGTTCGGCTTTGGGAAGTGCTTTGGAGCTTCTTCTCAGTCCAGCCACAGAGCTGGTCATCGCCCGTTGTCATATAAAATCCACTCTTTGTCACATGTCACAGTCTGATCGAGAAATGATTCATTGTTGTTATGTAGAATAAGAGAAGATGACACTTCAAAATGACATTTTTTTTTTTAATTTTTGCTCAACTCATGAGGCACCCACTTTTCGAGCATTTTTACTGTTCCAATTTGCTTCAAATGTCAAACTACTATAGAATGGTTAACACTGAGTTCTTTGGTAACCTCCTTTATAGTCGTAAGAGGATCAGCTTCAATGAATTGCTCTCAACTTGTTGTTGTCAACTTACGCTTCTCATCTTCAAGGCTCTTGTCTCTTCTGCAGAACTTCTTGGACTACTACTGCACTGTACGTTCATTAGCAGTTCCTGGGCCAAATGCGTTGTGATGTTGTGAATTATCTCCACCGTTTTATGGCCCATTTTGAACTCGAATAAGAAAATTGCTCAAATTTGCTTTTTGTCTAACATCATTTCCATAGTCTAAAATAAATATAAAATAAACAGCAAGTGCTAAGTCATTAGCAAAAACACAAAGCAAGAAATAGGTGCATTAAAATGATGTATAACATAACCATATTTATTGAAGAATGCATTCCAATATCATTGTTGCAAATTTGAACAGTACAAAACTACAGTTCCTTTTGCACCAACTTATTTGCATCAACGGTTTTACCTAACTGATCCGTGTTAAGAAATATGTGTGGGGCAGGCATGGTGGCTCATGCCTATAATCTCAGCACTTTGGGAGGCTGAGGCAGGTGGATCACCTGAGGTCAGGAGTTTGAGAATAGGCTGGCAAACATGGTGAAACTCCGTCTCTACTAAAAATACAAAACTTAGCCAGACATGGTGGCACGCATCTGTAATCCCAGCTACTTAGGAGGCTGAGGCAGGAGAATCACTTGAACCCGGGAGGCAGAGGTTGCAGTTAGCTGAGGCCACGCCATTGTACTCCAGCCTGGGTGACAAGAGCAAAACACTGTCTCAGGGAAAAAAAAAAAAGGTATGCGCATTATACGTCGCTTCTCGTCCTTTCGGCTAAGATCGAGTGTATGTGCATTATGTCCTGTGTCAGTTAAAAGGCATCTGTTTTTTCTTTTCATGTTGCTGGAATACATAATTTCTCTTCCTTTTTATAGTACTCACCCCAGGAAAATTCAGCAGGCTATTTGTGTACATACGCATATACTGTCAAAAGGCCTCAAAACACCATCCTCTTGTGTCAGTCCTCTGAAACGGACCACTTTTGTATTCCTGATAGGAAACTTGCCTCTGGTGATTGCTTGGTATTTTATCTGCTTGTCCTCTTTTCCCACCCCTCCCCCACTGTCACTTTCCTCTCCTGGAGAATATATCATCTTAGTGAGGTGTAATAGGCTTTGTTTTCTTTTTGTTGTTGTTGTTTTTTGAGACGGAGTCACTCTGTCGCCTAGGCTGGAGTGCAGTGGCGCGATCTCTGCTCACTGCAAGCTCCACCTCCTGGGTTCACACCATTCCCCTGCCTCAGCCTCCCCAGCAGCTGGGACTACAGGCGCACACCGCCACGCCTGGCTAATTTTTCGTAATTTTAGTAGAGACGGGGTTTCACTGTGTTAGCCAGGATGGTCTCGATCTCCTGACCTCGTGATCCGCCCACCTTAGCCTCCCACAGTGCTGGGATTACAGGCGTGAGCCACTGTGCCCAGCCTAGGCTTCGTTTTCTTTCATAGGAAATGTGAGGGAGATAGTCAGAAATTGCCACAGACAGTGGCTCACACTCATAATCCCAGTACTTTGGGAGGCTGAGGTGGGTGGATCACCTGAGGTCAGGAGTTCGAGACCAGCCTGGTCAACATGTTGAAACCCTGTCTCTACTAAAACTACAAAAATTAGCCAGGCATGGTGGCGGGCACCTATAATCTTAGCTACTCAGGAGGCTGAGGCAGGAGAATCACTTGAACCTGGGAGGCGAAGGTTCCAGTGAACCGAGATCACACCACTGCACTCCAGCCTGGGCAACAGAGGGAAATTCTGTCCCCACCCTCCCCCAAATCCCCTGCCAAAAAAAAAAAAACAGAAATTGCCACAGACACAACAAAATCTTCTGCTGGTCAAAGCTAGACAGCTGCTCGCTCTCTGTCTGTCTTCCCTTCCCTGGCTCTTCCAAGAAAGCTATCAGTGAAAGGACAAATAAATTATCACCTGAGAACTCGCTTCTATTAGTATCACAAATTGAGGCTCTTGCAAGCTTCTCTTGTCAAAACACGGCACTGGCAGTTGTGGCTATGACAAGATTAAAACTTTCCTTGCCAGACCAGCTTTCTCATGTGACTAGTTTGTTCACTCGACTCACCTTTGGAGGTCTCCTTCCACCTTTTTGCCCCTGCCCTGGGATACTCATCATCTCCTCACCAAATCTAAGGACAAAGTCCTAGAATAGCTATTGTCACTCCTGGCCTCTAGCAAAAAGGGAAGAAATAACAGTGAATTTGAAAATATGCATTGACTGCCCTGCCAAGCATTTCCAGAGAGTGGTGAAAGCTGTCTAAGAAACTCCACATCGTTCATCATTCCATATTCCACCTGCTGGGACTGAGGTTTCTATAGTGAAGAGTAACAGAGCGTCATCTTCAGACCAGTCCTCTGAATTCCTTCTAGAACAGTGGGTCGGCTTCATCTTATACAGTTGCTGTTGCATCACCAGCCACACATTCACTGTTTTAAAAGAAACCAGCCCCAGGGTATGGTGCTGCCTGCACTGTTCCCCTGCTGGGGATGCACTTGGTTCCACCCCTTCAGAAAACCCTGTGCCTGTTTCTGCTGAGGTTACACATGCACCCCGCCCTCTGAGCCAGAAATGCCACACTTAAGTATATCCCCAAGAAAAATATCAACAAAAGACTTGTGCATATGAGCCTTATTCATAATAGCCACAAACTGGAAACAGCTTAAATGTCCATCAGTGGGAACATAGATATAGAAGTTGTAGACTATTCATACAGTGGAATATTATGCAGCACTTACAGATAATGAACTATGGAGTCACTCAAAAGCAAAACAGTGCATAGTACATGATTCCATTTATATAAAGTGTGAGAACAGGTCCATCCACAAAATTAATCCATGGTGATGAAAGTCAGAATAGTGGGGTGGAGGGGCCAGGTGTGGTGGTTCATGCCTATAATCCCAGCACTTTGGGAGGCCAAGGCGGGCAGATCACCTGAGATCAGGAGTTCAAGACCAGCCTGACCAACATGGTGAAACCCCGTCTCTACTAAAAATACAAAAATTAGCCAGGTGTGGTGTTATGCACCTGTAGCGGGAGACTGAGACAGGAGAATCACTTGAACCCGCGAGGTGGGGGTTGCAGTGAGCTGCTATTGCGCCACTGTACTCCAGCTTGGGTGAAAGAATGAGACTCAGTCTCAGAGAACAGTGGAGTGGAGTAATATGTTGAATAAAAAGGAACCTGAGGAAATTTTCTTGGGTGATAAAAATATTTCTCTATCTTGATCTATAGGATGATTGTACAGGTATAATATAAAAATTTGCCATGCGGTCCCCTTAGATTTCTTCATTTGACTGTTTGAAAATTAAAGAATAACCCATATATATTACACATTAATTTCCCAAATATATTGCATCCACAAAGCTTAAAAAAATTAGCAGCATGTACCAAATAGTCAAATATTAAAAATCTTGACAGTGTCAAGTGTTGGCAAGGATGTGAATACAGGAACTCTCATGTTGTTGGTAAGAGGATAACTAGTATGATCACTCTTCAGAAAATAGTTTGGCAGTATCTAGTAAAATGAATCTAAGAGATACCATTTCTATGTATGTCCCCTAGAGAAACTCATATATGTGTCCCAAGAGATGTATAGACCAGGCGCAGTGTCTCACAGCTGTGATCCCAGCACTTTGGAAGCTGAGGCAGGCAGATCACTTGAGCCCAGGAGTTTGAGACCAGCCATGGCAACATGGTGAAACCTTGTCTCTACAAAAAGTAAACAAAATTAGCCAGGCATGGTGGCACCCACCTGTAGTCCCAGCTATTTTGGGGACTAAGGTGGGTGGATCACTTGAGCCCAGGAGGCAGAGGTTCAGTGAGCCAAGATTGTGCCACTGCACTCTAGTCTGGGTGACAGAGCGAAACCTGGTCTTCAAAAAAAGAAGACATGTGGCTGGCCGCAGTGGCTCACGCCTGTAACCCCAACACTGTGGGAAGGCGAGGTGGGTGGATCGCTTCAGGACAGGAGTTCGAGACCAGCCTGGCTAACATGGCGAAACCCTGCCTCTACTAAAAAAATATACAAAAATTAGCTGAGTCTGGTGGTATGGACCTATAATCCCAGCTACTTGGGAGGCTGATGCATGAGAATCACTTGAACCCGGGAGGTTGAGGCTGCAGTGAGTCAAGATTGCACCACGGCACTCCAGTCTGGGTGACACAGCAAGACTCTGTCTGAAAGAAAAAAAAGAAGATGTGGGCAAGAATGTTTGTGTTGGTGTTTTTCCTAATTACCCAAACCTAGTAATGCCTCAGGTGCCCATCATTGGCAGGCTGAGTAAAGATGACCTGGTGCGGTCGTAGAAGAGAACATTTCACCACGATGGGAAGGAATGGCCCACTCAACAATATGGGTGCATCCGAGATTGGTAAAGTTAAGCAAAGGAAGCAAGATTCTGAAGAAAACATTGTGCGTTCCCAAAGATAAACTTCAAAACATGAGAAAACCTAACCGTTATTGCTTCGGAGTGCATATGTAGGTGTTAAAACTAAATAGGAAACCCAAGTGATTATTTCAAAATGGGGATGGTGGTGACTTCCCGGGGGTGGATGAGAGAGTGACAAGGGGCTGGCTGGGTAGGGGGAGGCAAGGTCTTCTCGTGTTCTGAGTGTTGGTCACATACCCACACACCAGGGCTCACTTCAGGATCATTTTTCAACAGTACATTGATGTTTTGCACACCTTTCTGCATGGGTGTTATATTTCACAATCAAAGAAGACAATGATTAACATTAGAAAGGAAGAGATTCAGACATTGCTTTCCTCTGGGACGCATCAAGTTCCAAGCGGCCTCACGACAAGCAAAAGAGAGTGACAGCACTTTTTAAAAAAACTTTTTACCATAACTACCCCTGACAGGCTGTGTGTTCTCTCCACAAATTGATTACAGGCCAATGAAAGAACTGTGCCTGCTTGGAATTGTATCATTAAGAGGTGACTCTGAAAGCAAATATCTCCTTGTGGAGATTAGAAACAGGAAATGAGAAACAAAGGGGATGGGGTGTCAAGTGACAAGTTTAAACACAAAGGGTGCCTCACTGCTGCTGTGCCGGGTCATGCTTGCTCTGTCTGCTTAGCCCAGCAGGCATCACTACATACTCCAGAAACCCTCAGAGATACAACCACCACGGTCCCCATCATATAGAAAGGCAAGCAAAGCAGTCACAGGCTGGGCAACTTGCCCCAGGGTCACATCATGAGAAGTGACCCAGCCCAGAGTCTAACCAAGGTCTTCCTGACTTCAGACTGGCTCTCCTGACTCCAGGTCCTCTCCCGCTCAGATCCCTGTGAGGCTCCCCACCTACCTTTTTCCATCTTGATTGAAACTCATCATATGGGTTTTGTTGAAGGGGGCAAGGGAAGACATACTGAACAGGACCATAATCTGTCACTGTCACTCTGACACCATTGTGACTATCCCTGTGGTCCAAAAGCTTGAAATAAGCCATCTGAGGCCAAATGGCTGAAGTTGCTGAAAATATCTTTTGTGGACTTTGGAAGAAGAGGACAAATGCTAGAACAAGGGACTTTTGGGAAAAATGACTCCTGAGGCAGAAATGTCATTATAATCCAGTAGCAAGAAAATGGAGCAGAACTGAGTTGCTGTGAGGGGTTCTTGCCTGTTTTTGTGTGTGTGAACCACCAAGCTCCCTGAATCATAGCATCCACCCATCCTTCCATCAACTGACTGCCTAACGTGCTGAGGGTAAAATGAACAAGATTTCCCTTGTCCTTGGAAAAATTTTAGTCTCATGAAGAATTTTTTTTTTTTTTTTTTGCTCTTGACTTCATTGGTGCAAAGACTAATGTTACTTGCATGCAGAGTAATCTCACGTTGAACCTTCGGAATGAACTTTATTAAAGGTCTCCATTATGGAATACTTTTAAAGAAATGGAATTTTGTTGTTTTTCACTTGAAGTTGGACTCTTAGGAACACAACTGAACAAGGTTTCTAGAGCAGTACTTCAGAATTCGGGCTGGCCTGGGTTTGAATTCTGGCTCTCCAACTTGGGAGCTGTGTGACCCCAGTACAAATTACTGAGCCTCTCTGTCCCCGAGTTTCTGCCTTGTAAAGTGAGGATAATGAAAGTGCTTATCTCATGAGTATTATTGCTAAATGCGTTCAGACAGGGACAGCACGGGGAAGAAGGCATGCCTGGTATGTGTTCAGCGCCCTCTAAATCAGTGATCAGCAAAGTCTAATCTGCAGACCAAATCCAGCCCGCTGCTTGTTTCTGTAAAGTTTCATTGGAACACAGCTGCACTCATTTGTTTACATATCATCTATGGCTACTTTTGCACAACAATGGCAAACTTGAGTAGTCGTGAAAGACACACTGGCCTGCACCGCCTTATGTATTTAATCTCTGGCCCTTTAAAGAAAATGTTTGTCAATCCTACCTCATCTAAACGGTAGCTATTACAGCAGCTCTACTAATAATGTTGCCTTCACCCAGTAATTTGTTTATGTTGGGACAATGTAAATACCCACTCAGGTCATTACTTACCACTTGCTAGGCTTTACAGACACAGATTTCAGTTTTCATTTTGCTGATATCATCACATTTCAACTGAATTAATGAGGATTCTGTTTTAATGTTTAACTTAAAGAAATCCTCCAAATTATTTTCTCCCTTTTGAATGGGAAAACCAATGCTGTATTATCTATAGCTCACTGATCATTTTGAACATCTTAACATGCGACAGTTTCCCGTTTGAAGTTTGTGTTTCCAGCATTTAATTACATGGAACTTTCCTGAAATGTGCTATAAATATGCAACGCCCTGATCTTGGCTAATTGGCTCATGTCTATTAAGGATCTAGGAAGGACTGATGCTTATCAGAACATGTTTGATCTCAAAATCTTCTAGAAACAGGCACACTTAAGCCATTTCCACCGTTTCCTGGATTTCAGTGCATCAAAACCACCACCATAGATATAAGTTATTTCCACTTCTTTTCTTAGCCAGGAAATGAGATGCTGTGCGACTTCTATTTTATCACTAATAGTATTGTTAACAATAATGTTAAGACATAAAAAGACTTCAAAAGTGATTCCTTTTAGATTAGGTTTGAATGTGAGGCCAGTTCTCATTCAGCCTGCCTTGTTTGTCAATATTTTATCATTTGAACAGGATTATGGAAATCCAGGGAAATGCCCTTTTCCTGCTTGTTTCAGTGGGATGTGAAGAGCAAACAGAGCTCTTAAAAAGATACCTCCATTTGCCTGCTGCAAAAGTGCCTGCTAAAGTGCTTGCGACTACTGTGTGTGATTTTCTTACCCTGCTTGCATGCTCTATGTATGCTACCTCGGTGTAGGAGAGACAGACACTATTGCATAGTGGGTTTGAAATCCAGTTGTGTTACAACCTGAACAAATCACTTCACCTCTTTGTGGCTCAGTTTTCTCAACTGCATCATGAGGTAATACTAATACCAGTCTTACTGGTTTATCCTGAGGATTCAGTGACTTACTGTATATAACTATGCCTGGCATATGGTAAGCACTCAGTGATAGCTGTCACCACTGCCACCAACCCCCCCCCATCCCCCCCCGCCCATCATCATCATTATTGTTGTCACTTGTGGACTTGAATATGGAAACCACGTGATGACAGGAAATGACTGCAGAGTTCTGGGTTCTGCCACCATCACTACCCTGCTAGTAAAATAGAACGCATATTGCTCGGTTTAGCTGGGCCACACAAAATAAAAATGATGAAGATGATGATGATGACGACGACGATGATTTGGGTAGCCAGTTTCTTTTGAGGTCAGGGGAAAAGGTAGTGGACAAAGAACCAGGAAGTGGGTGAAAGGAAGAAGCAGTAGCCTCTCTGCTTCTGCAACTGGTAACCTCTGTCTGTCTACCTGGACGTTCTATAAATACAATCTTACTGAATCCCAGTGGCACCACAGTGAGGTAAGAATTCTTAATCCCATTTTATAAATAGGTAAAGTGAGGTTTTAGAGAGACGAGCGAATGTATCTTGGCCATGCAATGGAATAGTGATTTGAACCCAGTTGTGTTAAACTCTGAATCATATTTCTTTCTGCTCTGCTGGGCCAGCTTCTAAGTCCCAGCATTGACTAACTTTCTGATTATTGTCAAAAGCACTTAACTCTTGTATATCGTGGTTTTCCTTTGTGAATTAGGTCATTGACTGAGCATCAAAAGGAAACTAAAAGAATGTACACGTCATGTCAGTTACGGCCACCAGAACCCTGTAGGGGAGAAAGGCAATCAATGAAACTCTTCAATGATAATATTGGGTTTTTGTCACCATATGACTCTATATAATTTAAATGTCATGTTCATTTCCTTAATTGTTGACAAGACTGCAGTCTTTATGTGCTTTCTCTTTGGAAATATTAAGGTCAACATACATTTTATTTAAACATCAACCCGTAAATCAAAATGCTGCCCTTGGTCAACTGAAACCTCTAATAAAGTTGGAGGAGGCTAGATGTCTTTGAACCCAGTGAGGTGGCTGTTTCATGACCTTGGATTGCTCTTCTCCGGGTGCTTGAAGATAGGGATCTGATTAATAAGGTGGGCTCTCTCCCTCCCAGGCCACCTGGTTCAGACCCCACAGCACTAATTATTCATGCCATAGTATAGGCCCCTGGGATTTTCTCTGGACTGTGCCTGTAGGGAAGGCCATGAGGCATGCATTTAATCCTCTGCCTGCTGATGGAGAGTTTCACAGGCAAAAGTAAATTCCACACCTCCACCACTGCATGGAGTTGACCCTGTTCATGCTCACATGTATTGCCTGTTGCTTTTTTAAAAAAATACCCTGCCCTCATATAGGAGTGCAGGGGTTGGCAAAATTTCTCTGTAAGGGGACTGATAGCAAGTATTTTAAGCTTCGTCAGCCATATATTCTCTGTTGTAACTACTCAGCTCTGCAGTGGTAGCCTGAAAGCAGCCGTAGACAATGCATAAGCAAATGAGCACACTATGTACCAATAGAACTTCATTTACAAAAGTAGACACTAGGCCAGATTTGGCCCGTGTACTGTAGTTTGCCCACTTTTGACTTGGAGATATGTCGTGACTTAGTTTGGTCAATTTCTTTTCGCCATGTATAAAGGACCTACTTTATAAAGTGCTGCATTGGGTGCTGGGGATAAAGCCAGGAGGCATGATCTTGCTGTAACAGAGCCTACAACCTGTCAAAGAGACCATGTTAGCCAATCACACAGATTGAGACCCAGGTCTTAACAACCTGTGACCTTGGGTAAGTTCTCAGCCCTCACTAGGATATTGATTCCTACTTCACAGGGTTATGAAGCTTCACTTAGAGAAAGGCCACACCAGGGCCTGGCACCCAGTTTCTGAACCATAAGTGTGAACTGGGAAAAGGAGGCAAACTGAGGCAAATTCCACAGTGTGGAATGGAGTCTTGGGTTGCAGGTCAGTGAAGGGTAAACTGAGGCTAGAGAACCCAGTTAATGTAAACAGATGAGAGTCAATGCTGCTGCTACCTGGCCCTATGAGCACCTTTACTGTGGTCACATAAAGCAACAAGCTCTGGACCTGGCTTCTACTAGACTCAGAAAGTTGACGGGGCCCTTTGTTGTGAGTCCTACTGAATAATGTCAGTATCTTAGTCAATCAGTTCTGCGACTCTCATGTCTTCATATTTTAACAACTCTAAAATTGAGATGCATCTTTGAGTTCATATCAAATCATTGTTTAATTAGCAACATGTAACCTTTACTAGTGGTATTGGAATAATGATGCATCTTACGATTGGTTATTTAAAATATATCAACTGCTACTGTGCTTGCTTGTTTGTTTCTTCATTCTCTTTTCACATAATTATTAGGCACCTACTGTGTTCTGGGGAAGTGTTTTAGCTGTTGGATATATGTACAGGCAAGGTCTTTGCTCTTGTGGAATAATCAAGCTGTTGCAGGAGACAGTAAACAAAGGAATGCTGGAAAGGAAATGAAGGTGTGATGCAGAAAGTTAATAGCAGGCCAGGCGTCGTAGCTCATACCTGTAATCCTAACACTTTGGGAGGCTGAGGCGGGCAGATTGCCTGCGGTCAGGAGTTCAAGACCAGCCTGACTAACATGGTGAAACCCCATCTCTACTAAAAACACAAAAAAATTAGCCAGGCGTGGTGGCGCATGCCTGTAGTCCCAGCTACTCGGGAGGCTGAGGCAGGAGAATTGCCTCAACCCGGGAGGCAGAGGTTGCAGTGAGCCGAGATCGTGCCATTGCACTCCAGCCTGGGTGACAGAACGAGACTCCGTCTCAAAAATAAATAAAATAAATAAATAAATAACAGAGAAAACATACTGAGATGGGGGGCTCAGGCAGTGGCATCTGAGCCCAGACATGAAGGATGAAAAGGAATCATCTCTATGGAGGGTGGTGGGAGGGGAAGCATTCCAGGCAGAGGGAACAGCAAGGTGAGGAGGCAGGTAGGTGGTCAGCAAGGGAGAGAGAGGAAAATACAGGCTGCAGAGGTAGACAGGTCATGTGGGGCCCCATGGCCACCATGAGGAGTTTGGATTTTATTCTAAATGAAGCAAGAAGCCACTGGAAAAGTTTAAGCTGGGCAGTGTCAGGATTAGTTTTACGTTTAAAAAACTAAAAGAGGCTGGGTGTGGGGACCCACGCCTGTAATCCTAGCACTTTGGGAGGCCGAGGCAGACAGATTGCCTGAGCTGACTCAGGAGTTTGAGACCAGCCTGGGCAACATGGTGAAACCCTGTCTCTGCTAAAAATACAAAAAATTAGCCAGGCGTGGTGGCTCGCCTGTAGTCCCAGCTACTCAGGAGGCTGAGGCACACAATCACTTGAACTCAGAAGGTGGAGGTGGCAGTGAGCTGAGGTCACGCCACTGCGCTCCAGCCTGGGGGACAGAGCAAGACTCCGTCTCCACAAAAAATAAAATAAAAAGCTAAAAGAGTTGCCTAGTCTTCAGTGAGATTTCCTCACCTGATCCTGCAGATGAGGACCCCAGAGCCCAGGGATCCAGAATGAGGGTGGTAGAAAGATGGGCGTAGAGAGATCCAGATACCCTTCCCATGTCACACACGGTGCGGCTGTGGTCCAGCCTCTTTCCTTGTAAACCTTGTTTTCCTCTCATGTATAAGATGAAAAACTAGTGTCTTTGAGACCTCGATTTCCCCATCACCCAATCATAACTTCAGTCTTGTGCCTGTTCCTTAAAATCATTTACTGTGAAGCCTTGCAGATGGCCCTACTTTGCAAACAGGACAGCCCCATTCCCACGCTGTCATTCCCATTTCATCCTCCTTATTGATGACAGAACGATGACATGCTTTGATCATCAACACCCCGCTATAGAGAGCAAGTATTTTTGCTTGTATTTGGATCATAAAATTAACTCCCTCTTGTCTCCCCCTAGGGAGGCCTCTGCTATCATCTTTTTTTTTTTTTTTTTTTTTTGGAGGCAGAGAGTCTCACTCTGTCGCCCAAGCTGGAGTGCAATGGTGCAATCTTGGCTCACTGCAACCTCCGCCTTCCCAGTTCAAGCGATTTTCCTGCCCCAGCCTCCCGACTAGCTGGGACTACAGGAGCACGCCACCATACCTGGCTAATTTTTGTATCTTTAGATGGAGTTTGCCATGTTGGCCAGGGTGGTCTCAAACTCCTGACCTCAGGTGACCCACCCACCTCGGTCTCCCCCAAAGTACTGGGAATACAGGCATGAGCCACTGCGCCCGGCCGTCTTTGTTCTAATCTAATACCTTCTCACCTCCCTGATGCCTTCTGGATTCTCACCCTCAGCCTCTTTATTTCCTCCCAACTTGCCGTTTCTCACCCCTGTGTTTGGCAGGCCCTCCTGTCACACCTAAGACTCCTCCCAGGTTACACACTACATTCATGGCTGGTCTAGACTTAACCCAGAGCTGCTGATTCCATGTCTAGTGTTTTACTCAGTTGTGTCACCTCTTCTCAATTTTGAATGTAATTATCGATTGTACTTACCCAACAGCTGATTGTTTCCCCCTCAAACCTGGGAAGTTTTGGACTGTTGATCTTTTCCTTCTGTTTTCCCTCCTGCTTACTTCACTCCAACCATTTCTTTATAAACCAGGCGGAGTCCCTCTGCACTGACTTTTCTCCCTTCCCGGAGTGTTCTTCTCCCCATGTAGCCACGTCACTCACTTCCTCACTGCCTTCAGGCTTTCAATCAAATGTTTCCTTCTCAGTGATCCTGCCCTTGAAATTGCTATCTGCAAAACAGAGGTCAGGGTAGACCTCATTTAGAAATGGTGATTCAAATATGATGAAGTTGCTAACAGCTGCAGAATATTTGGTCCAAAACCAGCCATGAATGGAGTAATGAAGAA
This sequence comes from Macaca fascicularis, assembly GCF_037993035.2. NCBI lineage: Eukaryota > Metazoa > Chordata > Mammalia > Primates > Cercopithecidae > Macaca > Macaca fascicularis. Next base: position 125,249,313 of record NC_088376.1, read on the forward strand.
CTGTTCTGGACAGAGTGAAAAGCCTGTGCAAAGGCCCTGGAGCAGTGCGCTCATGGGACAGCAAGGAGGCCAGTGTGGCTATACCTAAAAATCAGAAAGTAGAAGTGAACAAGGCTGCACAGGATGTAGGAACCCTTTGATACAGTCCTTGTAGAAAGTGGCTAGTCAGGTGTGGTCCTGAGACCAGCAGCATCTGTTTTATTAAAAATATAGAATCTCAGCTCTCACCCCAGATCTACTGGATCAGAATCTGCATTTTAACAAGCTTCGCAGATGATTTGCATGCACATTGAAGTTTGAGTGGCACTGTCATAAATCATCTTTGATTTCTAATGACTTAATGCCCAGTTCTTTCCACTATCCACTCCTTCCTTCCCTCCTTACATAACACCAAGCAGAGGCTAGCACTGCCCCAGTGATCTTAGGCATTTAAGGAAAAGTTAATTGCTTTTCCTCTAAAAAAAAAAAAAATGTTGTGGGAACCCTGAAGAAACCAAATAATCATTGGGCTAAAAACAGAAGCTTGGGCTTTCATACACTTTCCTAAAATTAATTGGTCCTTTGTTTAGGGAATGCTTCAGGTTTTCTTCCCCTAGAAACTACCACATCCTGTCCAAATACCTTCCAATCTTCCAGTGTAATACGTTGTTTATTGGGGTGTGTGTGAGTGGGTGTTCAGTGCATTTCCACGGTTCCCGATGACTGCACAGGTCTCTTCTATACATTAATTGTTCATCATATTTTATAAAGAGCTTTCTTTTTTTCCTATATAACCAAAGCATTGAAACTATTAGGCTATTAACACACCAAGAAATGCAATCAATCAGCTGATTATCATCTAATGTTTTAATGATCACATTTTTAATCCAATTATACATGTTTGAATCTTTCAAATTTTCTTTAATTAAAAATTGCCTCCTGGCACTGCTATCAGAAATAAGAAATTGAACAGAATCAGCCAGATATAATTTAACGTTGAAAGGAAACTGCAAGGATAACTGGGCCGCACTGGGCTTAATGGTTGACCATGACTTTAAAGCCCTCATACAGAATTTCCTAATTGATAAGAAAAATTTAATCATCTTCAGCTATAAACCTTTTGCATTCAAATAAGGTTATTTCTTTTTCCAAATAAACCTCCCCTAACTGATTATTCATATTGTCATTCAAAATACTTAAAAATGAAAGAAAGGGTTGGGTGAAATGTAGACTACTTAATACAGTGTGTATTTAATACAAAAGTCATACATTATTCATTTTTGCAATTTGAATAACTTTGAATTTAGCATCCCTGTTCCTCTTCTTTTTCTTGGATGAACAATTAATTATTAAAATATAATATTGTCTGCATATAGCACCCGGGATCCTTGAAAGTGGAATACAAGATTCATTTCTTTTCAATTCTTTTATCTAGTAATGCACAGTACCTGCCTATTAGGGTATAATGGAATGAATGGTGGTATCAATAGTTTTTCAAATATTTTTCTCAACTAGTAAGTGGCTGGGACAGGAATGTTTTGAATTCAAATGACTAATTATGATAAAAGTTGGAGGCAGAATGCACTGATCAGGATGGGCATAGAATCACATTGCCCTTTTATAGCAAGACTTATTTAACAAGCACTTACGCATGCTTACTGTGTCGAGCGCTCTCCTAAGCCCTCACCTGATGTTAACTCATTTGATTCATACTGAGAACCTCCTTATAATGTCAGTGTTATTATCCCATTTTACAGATGAGGAAACAGTTACACAAAGGTTAAATAACTCTTCTCAAGTCAAACCTTTAAGTAGACTGGTTAGGATTCATATCCAGGGGACCTAGCTCTAGCACTTCTCCCCATTTTATGATATCTACATGTATTAAGATTTTATTAGCCAGGCATATGGGCTCACAGCTGTAATTTCAGCATTTTGGGAGGCTGGGGCAGGAGGATTGCTTGAGGCCAGAGGTTCGAGACCAGCTTGGGCAACACAGCCCAAGAACCTCATGTCTACTAGTTTTTTGTTTTTTAATTAGGCAGGCATGGTGGTACAAGTCCTAGCTACTCAGGAAGCTGAGAGGGGAGGACTGCTTGAGCCCAGGAGTTCAAGGCTGCAGTACCACCACAGCCTAGTCAACAGAGTGAGAATCTGTCTCTAATTTATACAAAGAAAAAAAGAGATTTCATAAACAGAAGAGTTTGCATTTTCAGCTGAAAAGTGCTTTATTTCTTCTTCCCAGTGGCTATACTCAGAAACCACATCTTGAGTCTGGGCAGTTGAGCCCCTATGGCTTAAGCTGGCATCGGTGGACAGTACTAGAAATATAGAGCTACCATTTCTAAAATTGATTCTAATTTGTACTTAAGCATTGCGAGCACCCCATTTATCAGTAGAGCACTGTCTGTGGGACTGAGCAGGCAAAGAAATTTTCAGAAAGATGGCTGCAAACTGATGTTCAACTTGAACTGAGATGGGGAGAAAAGAGTGAATTCTGTAATGTATTGTTCGTGTTAATTCTGTAATGCATTGTCATTTAGTAATGGGGGCACCTGAACATATAGCATAATTCCCCCCCACCCCACAAGTCAGGCTATGGGTATCAAGATGACTTTCTGATATTTGGGAATCTTTTCCCACCCCCAACGCTTGTGTTAAAATAGGGGCAGGCAGAATACGACCGAAGGCGAAATCCATTCTACTCTCTATTTTTGTATGGCCCCTGAGCTAAGAATGGTTTTTACATTCAATCCCTACTTAAGTGAAATGTTATTCCCCTAGAAAGGAATCGTATTATTCTCATTAGGTAGACAAATATTTTGAAAATTGTTCTCAGTTATTAATCGCATTTCAAATACAGTTAATAAGGTTGTGAAAGTTTGCTTATTATTTAAGTACCTACATAACATCTTCAAATTCACCTCTTGGCCTGCAAAACCTAAAATATTTACTCTTTAGTACTTTACTGAAAACTGTTGCTCATTCCTAGCTTACTCAAAATGAGCCAGCCTGTACCTCTGCTGGGCTTGTGCTCAGCCACATGCCTGCCTTGTTAAATCTGGGCTTACAGTGCGCCAGGAGCTATGCCAAGCCCCTTTTGTCTGTTAACTTGCTTAATTGTCACAGCAACCCTGAGAGTAAATATTCTCATTATTCCCATTTTACAGATGATGGAAGTAGCTCAGAGAGGTTAAGGCCTTTGCCTGAGGTCACACAGCCATCAAATGTCAGTTAATTCAAAGCCCATGCTAGACTGCTCATGCTGATGGACAATGTATCTAACATGGTATGCCTTTAAGGGCACAAGCAGTAATCCAGTTTAAAAAAAAAAAATAGATATGCACAAAGCATTAAAGAAAGTAAATGATAAAACATTGGTAGCTTAGAGGACTAATAATAGTAAAAGTAATAACAATTAGAGTAAGAATAATACGTATCACGTATGCAATGTTTACTGTGTTCCGAGCTCTTTCTGAACCCCTTTCTTATATTGACTTATTTATAATCTTCACTACTATAGCCTAAGAAGGTTTCATAACTTGCCTGAGCTCACACAGCTGACAGCGGAGTTGGGATTTGAACCTGGGCGGGCTGAAAATCTGCTCTCCTCAGCCACCCTTGAAGAAATGCACAAGTGCTGGGGGTGCTGATGCAGGCAGTGGTTAGATCTCAGTTTTCAGCACTGAGTGATGTTTCCTGCTCTCCAGGCATACTGTTTCAGATTCCCTGAATAAAGAATCCCGTGTGAGGAGGCGGAGCTTGCAGTGAGCTGAGATCTGGCCACTGCGCTCCAGCCCCGGCGACAGAGCGAGACTCCGTCTCAAAAAAAAAAAAAAAAAAAAAGAATCCCGTGTGAGTCTCTGTATTCTTCACGTTTTTGACCTTGTGTCTGTTATTTCACCCTGGTCTTCTATTTACCCAGCCCTAAAGTCAAAGAATTGGACTAAATAGATGGTTTTCCAAGTGTCCCTGGGTCCCCTACTCAGCTTCAGCCACCAGGGCTGACTTAACTATTTGAGTTGCTGGGCTCTTGGGTAAGATTTTGTTTGAAGAGACCATTCTTTGGCCTCCAAAGCCACTGAACTAAGCCGCTGAACTGTCCAAGTCCCTTCCAGATCACACAGTCCTAAGATTCAATGGCAGCAATAGTGGTGGAATGAATAAGCAGTGAAGCCAGGCCCTCCTCCCGGTCCCTTGTACCAAGTCTACCCACCTCGCCACCGATCTGACTGCACGTGCTGATCAACGAAAGCCAGAACTTGCCTCTGAAGCCCTGGTGTTGGTCAAGAACAGAGAGGCCCTTTGGAGTTTGCAGCAGGGGTCACACGCACTTTCCATCATGCCTGCTCAATCCATCAGCCCATCGGAGAACTTACACAAGAGCCCGGCCCTGTCCAGTGTTCCCCCTTTGAAATCTAATCTCCTCCTGTTGGTGTGGCAGGTGCTTTTGCTTTATCTTTTGATGCTCTTTAAAGCCGTGACCTCTCCCTAGAGTGTGTTTAGATGGGGACTTGGCTGCCAGGGGTTTGCCAGGGTTGTCTCGTCACTTCCTATCAGCATTCCGCATGCTTAACTGCAACCCTAATGTTGGATTGGGCCCCGAGGGGAAAACTCTTCTGATTCTCTAGCCATTCGGCCTGGATTCCTTGATCCTAAGGCAGGTTAGTGTGCTGTGGTGTGACCCCAGGTTCACCTACAACATGAGGGAGACATGAAGGTGGCAGTTTTGCAGTTGGTGGTGCCAAGCCCTACCCACCCTTCTATCACTTGGGGCTTTGTGTTGACTGTTTACACAGCCCAGGAAGCTCAGAGGCAGCAAGCAAAGGCCAAAATATTTTCTCCTCCTGGCCAAACCAGTCCTCGCCAAGCATGCTTGCAGAGATTTCCCCTGTCATTAGGCTGCTGGTAACCAGGTTTAAATTAAAGCCCAGATTTGCCAGTGGGCGGAGGGGCAATTCCATTATTTCTAGCCTTTTGTACAACAGAAATTGTTTTTGTAATTTTGATTATAGAACCCTATGATTTGAAGAGTTTTGCATTTATTGGTTAATACTAAATTTTTCTTTTAGAAAAAGACGAATTGAACACCTCTCTGAGAATCAGCCAAGGTTTCTGAGCCTCATGAATAACTGCTGTTACTTCGCTGTTCACTAGTGCTTGGGCTTGGTTATTTAACCTCTCTGTGCCTTGATTTCCACACCTGTAAAACGAGTATTAGAAAGCACATACTTCATAGAGTTGTGAACTAAGAGAGCATAGTGATGTGAGTAATAAAATCCTGGATTCTAAACCCAGCTACCTGTTTCTGCATCCCGCCTCTGCAAACTGGGGATGATAATAGGACTAACTTCTTGGAGTTATTTTAAGCATTAAATAAATGTATCCTTATAAAGCTGTTAGAACAGGGCCTGTTGCATATAGTAAGTGCTGTTTAAGTGTTTGCAACATGTAAATACTCAGAATAGTGCCTGGCATATAGGCGAAGCTAAATCAATGTTAAGTCTTCTTCAACTAATCTTTTCCAAAAGGAAATTGCAATTTTAATTATAATATAGTTGATTTCTGTTGGGTTTTTGCATTATGCCCTAGTTACACAGACTTCTCGCGTCTGGGGATGCACAGTTGCCCAAAAGCCTGCACTAGTTGTTCTGCATAAAAATGAGAAGAGGAAGGAAGGAGGGGGGAGGTATGAGGCTTGGGAATAATATTCCTGTAGGCACAGGTGTGTCTATGAGGTCACCTGGAACCCCGTTCCCAGGGCCCATGGTGGAAGCCATGAAGGAGCTAAGGGACCTCATGAGCAGAACTCCAGTAGTCTTATTGCATCTCTAACAGGGAAGAGGAGAGAATTCCAGATGTAAATTCAAGACTAATGTCTGGAGATGGATGTAGAGACTAGAACCTTCTCTGACTCATGAAAGAAGCTAGATAGTTTCCTGGGTGTGCTTGGGAGAATTACAAGACATTTTCCTCATCTTCTCTGCGACACTGTTCCTTCCTGTCCCGGAGCCTTTGCTCATGCTGTTTCTACTGCTTACAATGGTTTTCTTCACCTTGTTTGCCCCCACCCTTGCATTTTCACATAGCTAACCTCAGTGGCTTCTTCCGCTGAGTCAGAGGTGTGTGGTGTCTCTGGTGTCAAGACATCTGGATTCACATCCTGGCTTTGCTTCTTAGGAGCTATGTGACCTTGAGCAGACACTAACCCATTACATGCCTTGCTTTCCTCATAGATTAATCATATTTTCATTGTTGGATCTGAACTTAAATGTCATTTCTTCTGTTTAAGGGAAGACACCTCCATGTTTGTAAAAAGAATGCTGGTTCCTGGGGCCATTCTTTTTAAGTTTCTAGTTGTGCCTTGGTTAGACTTCACTTTGATTTGGAGACGACTTGGGTGAAACCATAATGAAATGTAGCCAGCTTTGGAATTGCACATTACTGGTGGCTTACAGTTTTCTTTTCATAATGAGTCTCTCTATGTGTCCCAAAGTTTGTTGCACTGATTATCTCTCTTTTCATAGATAATTGGAGAAGAGTTCTATGATGAAACAAGGTTGGGAAGGGGTGGGTTAAACAAAGTCAAGCCCATTTCTTTTCTGCAAGACTTCTCAGAGATTTTAGTATGCTAGAGTGTTTTGTCTATTTCCTGGGGAAGGGGGAGGGACTTTAATGTGGCCCAACCGTGTTCATCATGGAACCTGTTTTTTACTGAAATATACTGTGGTGCTGGTGTCCTCAGAACACACCCTGGGAAATGCTGCTTTGTTTACTGAGGCTCTCCCACCACCAAATGCTAGTGCTTCTCAGGATATAAACAAACATAAGGCTTGTGATGTGGCACCAGCATGCCGAGGGTGTTGACTGTCTGCGGCGCGGAATGGCATGACTTACCATTGTGCTTTTCTTTTCCCTTTTCCCCTAACAGAGAAGGAGACCTTTCTGGATCCTTTCGTCCTCCGGGACCTCCTGCCTGCATCCCTGGGCAGCTATTATCGGTACACAGGTTCCTTGACCACACCACCGTGTAGCGAAATAGTGGAGTGGATAGTCTTCCGGAGACCCGTCCCCATCTCTTACCATCAGGTAGATATTCTGCCTCAAGTGGGGCTTCTGTGTTTACTTGTTTTGTATTGACTTAACAGTCCAGCATGGCTAGAGTATACCAGTAACGAATTTGTTCTTGATCTTGTGCACGTCATTGATTCCTGCAGTCTTTCCCACAAACATGTTTCTGAACCCAAGAACTGCAAGCTATGGAACGTGGTTTCTTAGCCACAAATGAAATTAGCTCACTAAAGAGAATTGCAGGCAGGAAATCTGAGTATTGTTTAAGTATTCAATCTTGAGGAGGTAATAATAGCTATCCTCGATGATGATGACCTTTTGTGCCAGAAACTCTTCTAAGCTCTTTATAAATGTTGACCCATTTCATCTTCATGAACAGCACACTCATGAGGTAGATGCTATTGGTACCCCCATTCTGCAGTCTTAACGAGGAATGTGCTGTGCACACCCCATTTTATAGAGGAGATCAAGCCACACAAAAGGTTACTTGCCCACAGTCACACAACTGGTAACCATGCCATGGTGTCTGATTCCAAAGATCATGCTCTGACCACTAAGCCTACCCACAGTTCAGAAAAGAAAGAGATTTGTGGACATGGAGAAATGAAATAAAACATACCATTGATTGAGTTCTTTCTGTGTGCTATGCGCTTTACTCAGCACTTTACACATGTCAACTTAATCAGTGGCAACACAAATATAGAGAGATGGGTGTTCATATAGAACATATTGGCATGGAGAGATTGGGTAACATGCCCAAAAGTTCATGGTTAATGAATGATGAAACCAAAAACTAAGCCGGGGTTTGCCTGATTCCAAAACCCATGTTTCTGATCACTATACTGTATTGCTTCCTTCTGAGTGTGGCCTGGGCACATTTCGTGGGAAGGCATGATTTAGGCTGAGCAGTAAATGTGGGTAGGAACTGATGAATTGGAGATAGGATTGAGGCAATGTCAGAGGTAGGGGGACCATCCGGGGAATGAGAGGTCTTTAAATCACCTCATGAGGTCTGAATGTATGGTTGAGGATGATTCTTAGAAGGGACATGTTAGTTGTACAAAATTCAGCATGGATTGAATTAACGAAAGTGTCAAATTTCTTCTGCATTATTCCCGAAAATAGAGCCTGGAAAAATGGATAGGATTTGTAAGGAAGTGGATTTGAGCCATTAACCAAGACTGTCCAAAATTGAAAGGTACTTAGGACGTCTTTCATAGAAATGACCACCTCCACCAGTCTGATTGTTCTAGTACCAGTTGACCTTCTGGGTCTTAGGTCAAGTATTCCAGTAGGTGGGTCTGAATAGACATTGACCAACCAACTACTTGGCTGGCCTTAGGTCACATGTCCATCTTTGAATGAGCCACCAGAGGTGCCAGATAGCATCCTGAAACATCCAGTGTTACCTCTTAGTGGGTAAATGGGGCAGGTTCCCTGGAAGAAGGTAAGGGCAGTAGAGACACTACTCCCCTAACCAAGTTAGGTCGTGTAAGGCCAGGCTGAACAAATTTATTTGGCCTCACTGCTGTTTTGGCAATCATTTTACTTTCAGATATTTTTTCCTTTTAATCTGACCCTGACAATAAAGAAAGGACTGGTGATTTGGTTTCAGAACAGGATCTGCCAGCCTTAAGGAGATAATGAAATAAGAAATGAGTTTTCTTCCTAATGGTGATGCCAACATTGTTTCATTAAAAAAATAATAATAAAGTTACAGCCCAAATATTTATATATGCAGGGTTGGCGGAAGGGACTTTTTTTTCAAGCTCCTTTTTTGTCAATTAATAAATACTTTTGTCTTGAAAGACTGAAAGGTTTGCAACTGGGCTCAGTGGCTCGTGCCTATAATCTCAGCACTTTGGGAGGGTGAAGCAGGAAGAACCTTTGAGCCCAGCAGTTCGAGACCAGCCTGGGCAACATGGCAAGACCCCCATCTCTACCAAAAAAAAAAAAAACTAAAAATTATCCGGGCATGGTGGCACATGTCTGGTGATCCCAGCTGCTTGGGAGGCTGAGGTGGGAGGATCACTTGAGTCTAGAAGGTCAAGGCTGCAGTGAACTGTGATCGCACCACTGCGCTCCAGTGTGGATGACAGAGTGAGACTCTGTCTCAGAAAAAAAAAAGAGAGAGAGAGAAAGGTTTGAGATAACGAAGTTAAGAAATACTGATTTGGCTACTTTTCATGGAGAATTCCATGTAAGGAGAGGCAGAGAGTCGCTGATTAGCTGGAGAGAAATAAGACTATTAACATATGCTGGGTTTCATTACAGCTCCAGATTTGAAACAAAAGACAGAGTTTGGGGCTTGGATGTTTTGCCAAGTGTTTGTCTTTTAGAAGCATTTTGATCATTTTTGTAACTGGGGCTCTGAGAAAGTGCTTTTTAAATATCTGCTCACTATTCCACTCTCTGCCACCCATATACTCAAAGAGAAGAAATAATGTAAGATCTGTGTTTGCCTTCCAATATATAACTTCTCTCTAGGTATTGTGTTTCAGGGAAACAGAAAAGAAATTAATCATATTTGCTTTCCAGGTTCTTTGCTACAAACCATCTTAAGATAATACTTTACTTTTATCAGACACTGCTTCATGTGTCCCTCTCTCTCTCCCAAGGGAGGAAAACAGCTCATATTCATGTGGCCAAACTGGATCCTTGCTGGCTGGCTTTGTGGAGGTCACAGCTGTGTCAGCCCTTGGAAAAGAAAGCATTCACCATCCAAGTATTATCGCTTCAGACCTTCCCACCCTGACCCTGCCAACATTCTTTCTGAAGTTAGCACAGAATGTTCATTTCAGAAAGGCGAACAGCCAATTCGGAAAAGCCAAGTAGTCAGGAATTCCATGTCTGCCTCTGACAGAAAGAAAACATTCCTAGTCCCTTGTTCTTCTACTTCTCTACAGTCTCTGTATTCTCTCTTTTCTTCCCTCTCATCCAGCATGGGTGCCTGCACTCGAGTAAATTTTGAGGATATTCACCATAAAATAGAACGGTTAGCACAAAGTGTTGACTTGTATGATGTGGATTTCTTTGAAGCCTTTCAGAGCACATGCAGGCAAACACGAATCTTTCCTCTTTTGTTCCCTTTTGTGATTGTAGTTGGGCATTCAAATCAGCCTTGCCAGCCAGCGCACTTGTACCTCTGGCTTGTGTGATAATCTAGATTCAAATACAGCATTGATAACCGAACCTTACATTGACTTGGGATTCCCCACATAGTCAGCATGGCTTACGTGGCTCCTCTAAACATCTTCTGAAAATATCAGGCTGAAATCATGCCACCCAAACAAAATGGGTCACCCCAACAAAATGGCGGCACTCTCGGCCCTTGTGTGGGATGTCAGAGAAGCCAGACAACACATGGAGATGGCTGCAGGCAACATGTCCATGATCAGTCATAGAAGATGATTAGCTTTCGGTGCAGTTAACTAGGATTTGTTTTCTTCTAGAATAGTGCTTCTCAGATGATGGTTCTTTGCCCATAGGCAACTAACCCAACCCTTCCTTTCCAGGACTATTTGCATCTTGTTGGTTAAAATAAGGCATTGCCTGTGATTTTCCCCAGCATGAATTTTACTTAAGTGCTTGTAGTGGGTGCTATCAAAAAGGCAATAAATAAGTGTGACTGTGTCTACTTTGTTTACCTTTAGATGTGTGATTTTTTTTTTTTCCCTGACAGTAAACTGGAGTAGACAGAAAAGTTTTAATTGCATGACCCTTTTTTAACCAAAGGTATCTGTCAGAAAGAGTAGAGCAGCTCTTTGAAGTTAAGACTGTGTGCTTTGGAGGCGAACTGCCTGGGTTCCATGTATGACTTTGTTCTTCGGCCAAATTACTCAAGTACTCTACTATTTGGTGCCTCAGTTTTCTCATCTGTAACATGATGATAATAATCCCCACCTCATGGAGTCACAGTAAAGATTAAATGATGGAATATGTATAAAATGCTTAGACTAGGACCTGGCATCACAGGAAGTGCTTGGGAGATACTAGGCGTTTTTGTTGTTGTTGCGGTATTAAATGATGACCAAACCTCTAAAGCAGGACTGTCTGGTAGAAAGAAAACCACGTCATTTAAAATGTTGTAGTAATCATGTTAAAAAATGTAAAGAGAAACAAGTGAAATTAATTTTAATAGTATAGTTTATTTAATAGAATATGTATCCAAAATATTATCACTGCAAATGTAGGGCTAGCCATATTTCTAATGGAATAGCCACATGGCTACTGGCTGTCACAGCTGTAAGGTTTATCTCAAGGCCACGACAACTGGTGAGTCACTTAATTCAGAACGTTTCTATTTCAACACATGACGTGCAGTGCATGTGAATGAAGGAGGTTTTTAAATGATGGGGTGAAGATGCCATCATTAATCCAAGAGAGATGGCTTTCTTTGTTAATTATGGTTAAGTCCTTTTCTTTCTATAAAGCCCTTTCTATAATCACCTTCATGCAAAACTGACTGTAGCCACAGGAGGGGCATGGCCCTGCATTTAGCTAGCTGTTCTTAGATTTTATGTTTGCAGCTGTGGTTCAGTAAGTAAAATTTTGGATGCTCCAGGCTACTGGGAATTTAATATTCCATTATCATTGTCTTGTTTAATAATGAGACAACAAATAGGACCTGCCCTGTCATACCTCAAATGTATGGTGAAGCTAAAATAATCTCCATGACTTTAGGTGAGATTTTTCCAGTTCCTAGTTAGTATCCTTGGTTTCCTTACTGTGCTAATAATGGATTCTGGTTTTGTTTAATTGCCATTATATGCCCATCCCTTAAACTGTTGTGCATATCAGCCTTTTAATGGCTCATAATTATATTACTTTTGGTTTTCTCTCATTTCTCCCTTTCATCCACAGTGATGCCCTGCCCAAGTCTTGTGGACAGGAGCTCTTGCTGCACACGAATGGCATGAATAGATTTCAACTTGCCTTTGATTCGAACCGACAGATTAAAAACTAATTATTCTCTGTAATACTTTTATAATAAAAACTAAGTTGAAATGATTTATATACACTTCCAGCCAACACATTTGCAATTCAAGGTTAAAATTGTTCTTGAAATGGCACCAGTTAAACTGCAATTACAAATCCCCAAGCAGGGATAAAAGAAAGAAATGTTTTACACATTCACTTCAAAAGTTTAAGAGTCAATTTAATATTATAGAAATAAAAACTTTCATTTATTTTTACTAAATGGTAAAGACTTCATTAGTTGTATTAAAGTCAAGATAATTCCAATTGTGTTTATTACCCTGCTGTGGCAGGATCAGCCAAGAAAAGTGAGGGCTTTGGGAGGTGGACAGGATTTTCTCCTGGGGCCTGCTATCTTGTTCATGCCTCCCAGGTCTTTCTGTGTTGGGCCATTGGCAGTTTCTATTCAGAGTGCAGAAGGGTGAAGATAGATAGATTTATGTTGCTGATGCAGGGTGCCCTGTGTGGAATGGCCCTGGGGTTAGCTAAAGGGAATTGTTTCAGGACTTCTAAAACTGCATCCATTTCTCCACTGCAGTGTGACTCTTTCAGTGGATAATGTTAAGGCCTCTTATGCCTGTGGCATGAAGTAGCTGAGAGCATACAAAATAGAGTCAAACAGACCTGCTATGCTAAGCCTCACTTCACCTCTTGGTTCCTGTGCCTGCATTAGTCCATTTTCACATTGCTGTAAAGAACTACGTGAGACTGGGTAATGTATTAGAAAAGAGGTTTAATTGGCCGTACAGGAGTCATGACTGGGAAGGCCTCAGGAAACTTACAGTTGTGGCAGACGGGAAGCAGGCATGCGTTACATGGCTAGAGAAGGAAGAACAGAGAGAAAGGGGAGGCGCTATACACTTTTAAACAACCAGATCTTGTGAGAACTCACTCACTGTCATGGGAACAGCAAGGGGGAATTCCGCTCCCATGATCCAGTCACCTCCCGCCAGGCCCCTCCTCCAGCACTGAGGATTACAATTCCACATGAGATTTAGGTGGCGACACAGATCCAAACCATATCGGTGATCTTGGGCAAGTTACTCAATGCCTCGAAGCCCAATTTCCTTACTAGTCAGTAACATTAATACTAATACTGCTATTAATCATAATATTACCAGCAGCCTCATGGGGTTTCTGTGGATTAAGTGAGAGAAAGCACATACCAGTCTCAGCACAATGCCTTGCGTGTAATAAGCACCCAGTAAATATTGCCTGCTAGTGTTCATGATATAAGAGTGTTCTTGTAATGCTACTCTAATGTCGTTACTTTAAGCTAAAAAGAAGTTGGAAACCAAAATAATGTCTATAAAGTACTTAAAGAAGTACCTGGCATGTAGTAGGTTTGATAAATACAAGGGGGATAAGGAAGGGAAGGTTGATAGTATTTTACAGTTGTCATAAGCTTAGACTACAATTGTAGTTACCACAGTCCTCATAAAATAATAATTACAGTAGTGATAGTACTTACCGAGTACCTGCTGTGTGCCAGGAATTATTCCAAATACTTTATATATCACAACTCATTGAATAGTTACAAAAACCACAAGAAGGAGGTAGTGCTGTTACCTCCATTGTACAAATAAAGACACTGAGGCACAGAAAGATTAAATAATTTGACCAAGGTCACACATTTAGCAAGTAGGGTTTAAAAACAGGATTTTGTACCCAGGTAGCAGGGGTAAGGGTTTTGAATTTGGAGAATTAGGCATAGGCCGGATTAAAAGGGCCCCACCATTAAGGATGGGAGGCTGTTAAAAAGTATTGAACAGAGGCATGACGTGATCTCATGCGTATTTTTCAAGGATCACTGTTTCGCTGTTAACCAGATCTAGAAAAGTAGAACAGATTACGCACCAAACATATGGACCAGTCAAAGGCCCAGAAAGACACAACTTTGTCTGTATGGTTTGTTCTATGGCTCCAGCATGACTTCCATGTTGCACAACTCTAGGGGACACTTTCTCATGGTGGGCTTATGGCACCTTTTGGAATCAAACAAAGTGGAGGTCCAAGGCAAGGGTTGGGGTCCGGAGACAGACTGAAGTTGCCGTGTAATGATGTATCGGTAGATTTCCTCACAGCCCACTTTCCAAAGTGAGAAATGTAGACTCCTCTCACCAATCCAAGACTCCTGGAGGTTTTTAACTCATTGGCCAAGCATGCCAGTTACCAAAGAGACAGGCCACTGGTGAATTTCATTTAACTTAGAAAAATGACAGGGTTTTAGTGAATGCCGCCAACCCACGGAAGGACATTTGATGAGTATGCTAAGCTTGTGCTCCTTTCCCTCTTTTGTATGACTGTCAAGAGCAACTGTGATCCGGTTGACAATATAATATCGTTCAGGTCATCAGTTCACTCCCAGAACCATCACATCCTTTCTTCAAAATCTTGGGGCAAGTTAAGTTAATAACAAGGAAGCCACCATGCTTTTAAACCATAGCATGTCATTAAGCTGTAAGAGCAATTTAAGTGAAAGCATTTTTGTGTTAAATTCAGAACCTGCCTCATTTTTACAGTTATGTGACTTGTTCTTTCCTGAGGCTTCAGAAATAAACTTTTTAGGAGAATTTAGTGCTGGCTATGAAAGAAGCAAGTATTCTGGAGAATAAACAAACTTCAGAGTCATATTGCTGAGACAGTTTTCCAGGCCATTCTTTTCTGGCATCTCAGAGATTAAACTATTTTGGGACAGATGGCTGTCTCTTCCGGAAAATTTCCGGTCTAATTCACGATGTATGGCAGCCCAGTCCGTTTCTCTAAAAAGTCATCCTGAAAGTTAAGGAGGAATGTCTCTCTCTATTAAACTCACATCTCTAAGCCTTTAATTTAAGCCAATTTCCTTTTATTTGGTCTTCTCTGGACACGGAGAAGAGCTGGTCAGCTTCTTCCACATATGAGGGGCTTTATGAAATTACTCCTTACCTTTTCTTCAGGCTAAACAATTCCACTTCCTTTAACCTTTCCTCACAGGATTTATTCTCCATCTTCTTAATCATTTCGATTGGTCTTTTTCTGGGCTGTCTCCAGAGGGTCTTTGTTAATACTTCTCATATAATTTTAAGAAGTTATTTTCTCTGAGAAAATCAGAAACCTGCTCTCACATTTGATGCATTCAGTTCTGACTTTGGTAGTCCTATCAAGAGAGTTCATGTCACGAGGTGGAGGTGATTTTTCAGCATCGCCAGTTGTCCTCATTTGAGTGACTCACATTTGGACAAAGTAATCAATCCACTTTTCCTAATTTTTCTGGCATGTCTTGCCTTTCCTTTGCTGTAAATAAAGAAGGAATAGCAGAAAGAATGGGAAGGCAGGCAGATTCTACCTAGAGACACTATGAGTTTTTATGAGAAGGTAAAGTCACTCACAGAGAATTGAAGTAATACAAGAGTCATAGGCTGCTTTGGCTTTTAGGCTGATCGTGAATCCGTCCTGGTTCTGTGTAAAAGACAGAAAAAATTCTGTGGTTTACTATCATTTTACATAAGCTGTGGAATTGGAGGGGAGGTAGAATGATAGGTGAATTCATATACTTAAATGATTTTTGCATGGCTAATATCACTACCTCAATTCTTCGCTTTCTCATGCAAAGAGAGGGCAGACTATTTGGAAGCAGGTCATTTTCTGTGTCATTCTCTGAGGCTGCTTGAGAAATAGTGGGGGTTAGTTCCAGGCTTCAGGATGACCACCTAGAATTTGCCGAAACCCAGATAGCGATTTCCCTTTTTTATTTTCCACATTAGTGTTAACTGCCTTCTGGTTCCCCGAAGCCTAGACAGTCACTCAGTGCACGGAGAGCATCTTTCTAGCACCATTGGGCCATTTCTCCTGCAGAAAGCAGTCTTATTTGGCACCGGAGGATCCAGATGGGCCAGAAACAGTTCATTCAGCTTTTCTCTTCATTCTATTTTCTTCTCCTATTAGTATTTTTGGTGGCTGCATATTTCAAATTACAGTTTTTTGTTTTTGTTTTTGTTTTTCGGTGACAAGAATAACTTTGTGGCCTGTTGAGGACAAGTCTCTGTCACTCAGTCGCTGTTCCATTCCTCATATGTAATAGAATTACCTTTTTTATTTTTTAAAAAAAATGTTATTATTTTTTTGAGACAGAGTCTCATTCCATCACCCAGGCTGGAGTGCAGTGGCACGATCTCGGCTCACTGCAGCCTCCACCTCCCAGGTTCAAGCAATTCTTGTGCCTCAGCCTCCCGAGTAGCTGGAATTACAGGCGTGCACCATTATGCCTGGCCAATTTTTGTATTTTTAGTAGAGACAGGGTTTCACCATGTTGGCCAGGCTGGTCTTGAACTCCTGACCTCAAGTGATCCATCCACCTTGGCCTCCCAAAGGGCTGGGATTTCAGGCATGAGCCACCGTTCCTGGCCAGAATTACTGTTTTTGATGATCACAATGTTGAAGGCCACACACACACACAAAAATCCCTTTTTTGTTTTTTCTGTTTTTGAGACAGGGTGTTACTCTGTCAACCAGGCTGGAGTGCAGTGGGGCAATCATAGCGCATTGCAGCCTGTAACTCCCAGCCTCAAGCAACCCTCTCACCTCAGCCTCCCAAGAAGCTGTGACTACAGGCATGCACCCCCACGCCCAGCTGATTTTTGTCTTTTTTGTACAGGCAGGGTCTCATTGTGCCAGCTACTCTTGAACTCCTGGGTTCAAGCGATCTTCCACCTCAGCCTCCCAAAGTGTTGGAACTATAGATATCAGTCACCACACCTGGCCCAAAGAATCCCTTTTGATAATGGAAATAGGATTTGGGCACCCTGATTTTTTTCTTTTACTTTCAATAAAAGTTAGATTGGCAGTCTTGTAAGTGATGTTTCTTAATAATATTAATAATAATGATAGCAGCTAACCTTAATTGAGGACTTAACTGTGTACTAAGCAATTTACATATATTTTAATACTTCTAACAACTTTATAAGGTAAGTATTATTATGTGTTTTACAGTTGTGGATACTTGAGTTACAGAAAACTTAAACAGTTTGTCCCTGATTACCCATCTGGTAAATGTTGAACTTAGGCAGTTTGACTTGCAAGTCACACATTTAGTGACTTGGTGACTTTGCCAAACTTGATCACTAGTATGTCGGAAGATGCCAAGAATTAAATCCCTAATATTTATGAAGCTCTTACGATATGCTAGGAACTGGTTAAGCACTGTACTTGGATTAAATATTTTGTCAGCACGTAATGTTGACAAAAATCCTTTTGGGTAAATATTGTTATGATGATCACCATTTTATTGAGGAAAAATGGTGGCTCAGGTTAAGCAGCTTATTCAGGTCACAGAGTGGGTAGGTGATGAAGTTAGTATTCATACCCAGGCAGTCTGGCTCCGGGACATAACAGTATCACTGTGACCCTATGCTTCTTCCTAGAATGCTGAAGGCCTTTCCAGCAGGGCACTGCAGAAAGACTGGGACTCTCTCATGGGAGGCACAAACTCAGAGTGTGGTACAGCCCTTAAATGAAGTGTTTTCCTGGTTAGTTGGCAGGACAGAAACCATAGCCAGATGAGCCTGTTGGCAGTGTTTCCAGCATGCAACCCAAGTCCTGCTGGGTTTAGCAACCCTGGCATCGGGCACTTCCTACCGTTTCGTGCTCTTATCACCTCCACCTGCTTTGGACCAAATCGCTTTTCTAATTGATGGTTTTTGTTTTGTTTTGTTTTGTTTTGTTTTTTCCTCCCCTCTCTGGTTCTCCGTTCAGCTTGAAGCTTTTTATTCCATCTTCACCACGGAGCAGCAAGACCATGTCAAGTCGGTGGAGTATCTGAGAAATAACTTTCGACCACAGCAGCGTCTGCATGACAGGGTGGTGTTCAAGTCCGCCGTCCGTGATGCCTGGAACCACGACGTGACAGACTTCTTAGAAAACCCACTGGGGACAGAAGCCTCTAAAGGTATATTTGGATTAAGTGCCTTACCCAGAGGAAGATTCCTTATCAAAAATTACTTTAAATTAAAAGGAATTCAAAGCCAGGCAGGAATTGGGACTTGGTGTTATTAAGTGCATATGTTTCTCTGCTAAAGGGAGCTTGTCTAGCTGAAAAATAGGAGCAGGTGTGGGAATAACTTCTGTTAAATAGGTATGATAGAAATTGCCCTTTTGACCAATAATAGATAATTCTGTCTGCATTTCTGCCTGGTAGCTTCAAAACTTATAGCAATGTCTAGAGAAAGCTTTTTGAAAGTGTCTTACTTTTTACGTGTTTCCCTGTTGATCAGGAGTTTATCTCTGAGCTCAGATATCAGTGAAACGGGAGAGTTCCCTGACCTCTCCCCCCGCCTTTGAAGGACATGCCCCCCGCCACCTTTGAAGGACTTGCAGCAGGAACGTGGCTCATCTGTTCGGTCACCATTCGCTTCTCAGACACCTTATGGGAGGGGGAACACACAGACGGGCAGGTACAGGAGCCAGGGCAAGTTCCTTGGGGCTCTGGCACTAGGGTTGTTGTCTGTGACTCCTGAAGCCCAAGTGGGCATGTGTTACAGCGGGCTCTTGCAGCCTTGCTGTCTGTGGACAGCTTAAGTGTTAACCAGCTCAATGACCTCTTGGTACCCAGGTCCTTGTCCAGCGTCCAGGAAGAATCAGGTCACACATGGACTTGAAGAATGAATGTGGGGGTTTTATTGAGTGGTGGAGGTGGCTCTCAGCAGGATGTATCAGGAGCTAGAAGGGGTATTGAGTGAGAAGATGATGGAGTTTGGCCATTCAGTGGCCAATCTCCTCTCTGATTGTCCCTTGACATTCAGATGCCCCTTCTCTTCTCCCTACCATGCCATTCTGCTGTTCTTCTCTCTTCTGTTCATTCCCCTTGTCTGCTTCTGGAGCCTGGGGTCTGGGGTTTATATGGGTACAGGATAGCGGGGTATGGTGGGCCAAAAGGCAACTTTTGGTCATGAAGACAGGAATGTCTGTTTTCACTTAGGGCCAAGGGTCTCCAGGCTTGAGTGTGGGACCTTTGCTGGGGAACTGCCCTCTTCTGGCCAGTATTTCTCTGTCTCCTGTCCGTATCATCAGGACCTTTGAATTGCTCCCAACACCCCAGTATATAGCAGTCTTACTACCATCCACCCCAGGCAAGAACTCCCACGCCAGCCTCACCCCCTACTGGAAATCACTTGCTAATTTTTTTAACCTTTATTCAACAGTTTAACCCCCATATCTGATATGCATAAGTTTATCATTTTCAGGCATCTCAGTCTTTTCCATCTCTACGTACTCATGTGAAATGAATATGAATTTCTCTCCCAGGAAATTAGAATGTCTGATTCTACCCTCACACCTCTCCTCTCAGGTGTAACACATAATTGTGTGACAGAGCTCCGGAAATGCTGGGAGCAAGGCTGATCAAAGCCCTATTACTTGGAATGGAGGAAGGAAAAAGAAGGAATTTTGTTTTGGTGCGAAAAGGGATATTTCCCAACCCAGTGCTCTCCTTCTTCAAAATTATGAGCTTGGGCAATAAAGGGAGAGCTTGTGTCGTTTGTCAACACTGGAAGTCGACTGGGCTATTGTTAGTGTGGTACGTTATGTAGAAAGGTTTTCTTTCAAGAGTGCCCCCACCCCTCACAAAAGGGAACAGTTTATTGGCATATGGACTTTGTAGGAACAGGGGGAGTGGGATTCTATTCCACAGGTAACTGCAGTGGCTTGCACTTTCATGATAATAATGAGCCCATTTTCTAGGCTCATGTTTCTGAAAAGGAGCTAAAAGAAGAGGAGAGGGAGTTTAAGAATGTGAGCATTTCCTTCCTGTCTGTGTGATTTTGTTTGAGGTTAGTGAGGAGAAGTGAGTCAGACCAGGTTCCCTGAGAAAGGCTTGAGATTCAAGTAATTTGGGGACAATAGATTGTCGAGGGCATCATTCTCTGGGAACAATGGGAGAATTAAGACGCTCACAAACCTGTGAAATATCTTAGGTTGGGCTACCATGGAAAACCTCACATGAACTAATTTTTTTTTTAACCTAGCTAAAAAAATAAAATAAAATAACCCAACTAGAAAGCTTTCTCCCAAGAGAACTTGACTGAGAAAAGCAGGTCTCCTGGGGATTTTGTGAGAGTTATATGCAGAGGACATGGATTGTGGGGGTGAGGAATTCATATCACAAGTGAGTGCACGATCTGGTAGCTCAGAACTGCTGAGATGGTGACAGATAAGCTCTTTCCTGAAAAATGGGCCGAGCATATGATATATCAGCTGTACAGAGAAAATGCATGGCCTTTATTATCCAAGAAAGCTAGGGAAGATAATGGTTTCCATTGTGTTAAATTGTCGAAGTGGGCAGAATCTTCCACTGAACAGGCCTTCTCTGAATTTGACCACAACGACAGAACCGTCCTTAAATATGGCAGATTCATTCGTCATTCTACTAGGTTTATTTGAATTATCATAGTGCTCATCGCTGACTCTTTAAGACATGGGGGTATTAAAATGTTTTCTGATATTTTTAGAGCCAAAGAGAGAGCGGGATCTAGGTGCAGTCCTATTTGTGTGTTTAACATATTATTGGAGAGCTACATATACAGAAAAGTGCAGTACCTGTAACATGTGCACAGCTTGATGAATTTCCACAACCTGAGCACACCTGAGTAACAAGCACCCAGATCAAGAAACTCCCATCTAGGATCTCATGACTCCCCACTCATTCCCCTTCCTAATCACTCTCTGTTCCCAAGGGTAACCTCTTCCAGAAATTCACTTTGCCTGTTTAATAAATTTCATAAAGATGGAATCATTCAGTATGTCCTCTTTGGTGTCCTGCTTCTGTTGTTCTACAGTGATTTTAAGCGTCCTCTCTGTTGATGCCTGTACTTGTAGTTTGTTCTTCTGTATTGCTAAATCCCATTGTGTGATTATACCTGAATATGTTTATCCATTTCAGTATACATGAATATGTAGATTATTTTCAAGTCGGGGTGATTACGAAAATTCTTGAACCTGCCTTTTAATGAATATGTGGACATATCTCTATTGGGCATACACCCAGGAGTAAAATGGCAGCATCCTAGAGTACACATATTTTCAGGTTTGGTTAGAGACTGCCAAATGGCTCCCCAAAGTGATTGTATGTACCACTTTACACTTCTGCCAGCAGTTGAGGAAATTTTCCTATTTTTACAGCATTTTTTAAAGGCATAATTTACATACCATAATATACAGCTATGGTAAATGTATAATTTGATAATTTTAGTAAATTTATACTTGCACAGCCATCACTGCAGTCCAGTTTTAGAACATTTTCATCACCACAGAAAGTTCCTTCCTGCCCATTTGCAGTCAATTATTTCTCCTGCCCTCAACCCCAGGCAACCTCAGGTCTGGTTTTGTCTTTCACTTGGTGTTAATGATTTTAACATTTATCCATGTTTGGCATGTATCAATAGGTCATTTTTTTGTTATTGCTGAATAGTGTCCCTATTTTTTTAAATAACAGTTTTATTGAGATTTAATTCACATACCATGAAATTCATTCTTTAAAGTGTACACATCAGTAGTTTTTACTGTAGTCACAAAGTCATGCAACCATTTCTACCATTTATTTCTGGAACATTTTCATCACCCCAAAAAGAAACTCCATCTGTAGCAACCACTCCCATTCTCCTTCTCTTCTTCTGCTCTGTATCTCCCTCCCTCCAGGGCTAGGCAACCACTAACGTACCTTTTGTCTCTATGAATTTGTCTATTCTGGACATTTTATGTAAATGGATCATATATGACTTTTTTCACCTAGCATAGTACTTTCAAGGTTCATCTGTATTGGGGGGTTATGTATCAGAATTTAATTCTATGTTATAGCCAAGTAATAGCACATAATATGTGGAGGTGCCATATTTTGTTTATCCATTTATCAATTAATGGACATTGAGTTTCTTCCCCCTGTTGGCTGTTATGAATAATGCTTTTGTGAACATCCGTATCCAAGTTTTTGTGTAAATATACATTTTCAAGTCTTTTAGATGTAAACCTAGGAATAGCATTGTTGGGTCATATGGTAACTTTCTGTTTACGGTTTTGAGGAACTATCAAACTATTTTCCAAAGTGGTGGCATCAGTTTACATTCCCATCAACAGTGTATGAGCATTTCAATTTCTCCATGCCCTCACCAACACTTGTTATTGTGCATCTCTTTTATTTTCACCAACCTAGTGAATATGAGGTTGTATCTCTTTATAGTTCTGATTTCCATCTCCCTAATGACTGATGATCTCCTTGTTTGTTTTTAAATGCACATGTCATGGAACCAGAGCCCACATGACCAAATGTTCCTCCTTTTTTTTTCCCTAACAAGACTCAGGTAACTCAGTGGCACTATAGGCCAAAAGATGGCCTACACATCATCAGACAGCCTGGAAGACTTAGATTATTGACCTTAGAGATGTAAGCAGGAAAGAGCCAAAGAACGGAACAAGTCCTTTTCCTTCCTCTACTCTTCTGTGAAAAAAAGTTTTAAAAAGAGAAGGAGTGGTATTCTGTAATCTTCAGGTAATTCAAAAGCAGCAAAGCCTACCTGATTGGTATTCTCTATCTGATAATTATTGGAAGCTTTCAATGCCCAGGAAAGCTATGATGTTTTATGCATTTATCAGGCTATTGTCACAGAAGAAGGGAAAATAAATTAATTACATAAGGCAGGAGTCATTTACCTTTTTTGGTTAAGAGCCAGATAGTAAATGTTTTTGGCTTTGTGGGCCATATGGTCTCTGTTGAATCCTGGGTATTTGTGGGACATTGGTTCCAGGACCCCTACGGACACCAATATCCTTGGATGCTCAAGTCCCTTATATAAAATGGTGTTATATTTGCATATAACCTAAACACATCCTCCAGTATACTTTAAAATATTTCTAGAGTACTTATAATATTAATGCAATGTAAATGCCATTTAAATAGTTGTTATACTCTACTGGTTTTTATTTGTACTGTTTTTTATTGTTATATTGCTGTTTTTTATTGTTTTTTTTTTCCTTCCAAATATTTTTGATCTGTGGTTGGTTGAACCCATGCATGCAGAAACCGTGGATGGAAGTGCCTACTGTACTCAATTCTACCAGTATAGCAGGAAGGCACCTGCAGATGATATGTAAATGAGTGTAGAAAATGTCGCAGTAAACCTTTATTTACAAAAAAAGATGGCAGACCAGAGTTGGCCTTGGGACTGTAGTTTACTAACCCCCACTTTAGGGAGTAGCTTAAACTGAGTTGGAGAAACCTAAACTGGTTAATCATAGACTTGTTGTAAGATACATATTTTCTATCTTCAAGATACTGTCAATGTGTTGGATCTGTGTTTCCATTCCACTGAAAGACCCTAGGACCAACCAGAGATTCATTAACTTGGTAACCGCCCACTTACCAATTCACTTTAACACCCAGTCACCTTTCACATCAGAGGGGTAACCAGAGCCTCAATTGACTGAATATAGCTCCCCTCCTCCCCTGTTCCGCTGGCTATGATTTTGAACTTGAGGCAGCCAGTGGTGGGGGCCTGTGTTCATGCACTCATTTTGTCAGGATGATTGGACATCCTGGAATAGAGAATACAGAATCCAGCCTTTCAGTGCCAAGCACAAGAGGCAGGGCCCCTTAAGAAAGGAATGGGGGAAAAGTCATCTTAATATTGTATTGTTGCTGAAGAAAGACTTCTATATGGATGTCGTCCATAAAAAATAATAAAGCTTTCGTTCCAGTAAATGGAAACAATGTTTAGGCTCAGTGGATTGTTCAAGGGACATCCGATTTGCCACTCTGCCCTTTGTCAGTAAATAACTTGGACAGACTTTAGGATTTAATGGGCTGTCATTTCAGTTATTCTGCAACACATCCTGGGCACATGGGAGAGCGTTCAGTGATTAAGTGCTGAATACTGTCTATTGTGAAGACTTTTGGAACAGTGAACAGAGAAAAATAACTTTCCTTCCAACAACATGAAACATATGGTTTATTAATTTAACCAAACCTGTTCAAACCACAGTGGAGTCAAAACCACTTGATCTGATAATTTGATTTGATGGCTTAATTAAAATGACACTGTATAATGTAATAAAAGCAAAGGAAATGGAGAGGACACCGGACTGCGTGCATACCCTCTGGGCTCCTAAGCCAATGTCGTGGTTTTTTGGTGAATGTTTTTTTGCCTGTGCTGATGGAGGGATCTCTTTTTTAGCTATGTTTTCAATGCAAACATTGCTTCCTGTTTTGGTTAAAAGCAGTTTTAAAGGACATATACCACTGTGCAAGGAAGCCTGAGTAACTAGCCTATTTAAAATCAGTACATTGAGAAAGAGGGTCACATTTTCTATCCAAATTAGCAAACAAAGAAGTAAATCCATGATTGCTTTAAAAAAGAGTTTGACATTGAAATCATGGTTTTCTGCTATTTTGGGAGAAAATATTAATGTTGTTCTATTTTCAGTTTAATCATTTCTACTCACCAGATTAATGAGCTTGAATTACTTATCTTATTAAAAGAAGCTCTGATATGAACACTTAATGCCTTTGCAGGCAGCTGCCCTCCCAGAAACTCTTCCAGAAAGTTATCTTGTTACAGCCAGAAGCTTTTAGCATAGGAAAGTGTTAAGAAAAACACAGTTTTCATGCAGCCCCTGTGGAGAGTTTTTAACCCCCTTCTTTAAAAAATAATTTTCAATTGTCATTCTTTTTTAACCTTGAGTGTTTAAGAAAGAAGACAAAAAAAAGCAGGTCTGTTTCAAGACCCTTGGAACATCCTAGACTCTCATATTTTGAAGGTCCTGCCATGTTATATCCAACGTTTTTAAATGCTCAGACATTTCATAATTACTCTTAAGTTTATGTAAATATATGAGTTGGTGTTAAGTTGCGTTTGATTGGTTGACATAATGTTGATATTTTATAGACTTTTAATGTAGCATTAAATATTTTGTTTCAATTGTTATAGCCAGTAAATGTCTTTTCATATGTCAGACATTTTTGTCCAGCTTTGAAAAGCTTCTTGACTCTAAGAGTGGTGCCTGAAACACCTGTGGTTAGAAAGGCTAGCAAGAGAGCCGGGTGCTGTGGCACACGCCAGTAGTCCCAGCTTCTTGGGAGGTAGAGGCAAGCGGATCGCTTGAGCCCAGGAGTTTGAGGCCAGCCTGGGCAACATAGTAAGCCTATATCTCTTAAAAATAAAAGAAAAACGAAGTCTGGGAAGAGGCTTTTGTGCGCCAGATGCTGTGCTATCGTTTTCTATTCATAGTTGTTTTATTTAATCCTCAAAACAACCGCTGCCAGGATTCGCTTTTCATCCATTAAATATTTATTGACCATCTACTATAAACAAGTTCTAGGCACTAGAAGTAAAGTTGAACAAGGGATGGTCCCTCATCGTGGAGTGTACATTCTAGAAGGGAGAAATAAATAAACACGTCCACTGATGATAGGCTTCAATGTTGTCCCAAAGGGAATCAAATCAAGTCGTGTGCTAAGAGTGGTGGAGTGTGGTGAGGTCGTGGGGAGGAGCCCGTCTTGGGATAAGGCAGGTGAGGACAGGGAGCCAGCCCTGTAGAGATCTGGAGAAGCAGGTCATTTGCAAGGACCTTGAAGCATGGGGTCCAACCCAGAGCAAGGTAAACAAAGGGGAAGCAAGATCAGAGAGAAGAGGCTGGAGAAGTATGCAAGAGCAACTCTGACAAAGACTTCTTTTGGTAGAGTTAAGATTGTTAGGAGTTAAGATCTTACAGCAATGGGAAGCCTGTGCAGGGTTTTAAACAGGACTCTGGAATAATCACAACAGTCTATAAACTTATCACTCTGGCTGTTGTGTGAAGAATGCTTGCAGAGGACTTGCATTGGAGTCTGCAGGACCTGCAAGAGACTGATAGAAATATCGCAGGTTGGGGTGAGGATGATCATAGTAAAGGTATAAGTGATCATTAGGGATGGACTTTGGAGGAGAACTTTGGGGATTTACTAACAGTTTGGATAGAGGGATGGGTAGGGTGAGCAAAGAGAGAAATGGAGTAGTATTGTTTCTCTTTAACAAGTGAGGGGTCTAACTTTCAGAGAGGGTAAGTGAATCATTCAAAGCCTCTCCGCCAGGAAGTGGTAGACCTCAGATGTGAACCAAGATCCTCTTATGTCCACACACAGTGTTGTTTCCATCGTCCAAGGGACCGCCATCTTCCATAAGAACCTGCAAGTGGTGCCTCTGTGTTCTCGATGTCGTCAGGTGACTTGAACAACACAGCTTATTACTCCTTCCTTGAATGAAGGAGCTTTAAAACGAAACATACTTGTGGGAATCGGGTGCTCTGACTTTCCTGAAAGTAATCACTGGGCTCAGTCTTTATCTGCTTGGCTTTTATCTATTTTGTCAGGTTATCTTGGGTGCTCAGCGCATAGGTTACTGGTCACAGGGTTAGTCCTGAGAGTCCTGCACCCGCTTGATCTGCACCGTGGGGCCATATAGGCAAAAGATCTTGTGCATCCTTGGATCAGAAGGGCCTAACACGGTACCTGGCACATAGTAGGTGCACGGTCATTGCTAAGTGAATGAATGAATAAATAATAAGACAGGATAAGGCAGTGTTAGAATACAGACTTGGGATTCAAGCAAACCTAGACTCAAATCCTAGAAACCATTCACTCCTTTGTGACCTTGTTCAAGTTAATATCTAAGCTTCTATTTCCTTGCCTCTAAAATAGAGATAATAAGGCAGAGTCCAGTGGCTCACGCCTGTAATCCCAACACTTTGGGAGGCCAAGGTGGGAGGATCACTTGAGACCAGCAGTTCATGACCAGCTTGGGCAACAGTGAGACCCCACCTCTACCAAGAAAAAAAAAAATTTTTTTTTAAATTTTTTTTTTAGCTGGGCTTGGTAGCACACACCTGTAGTCCCTAAGCTACTCAAGAGGCTAAGGCAGAAAGATCACTTGAGCCCAGGGGGTTTGAGGCTGTAGTGAGCCATGATCATGCCCGCTGCACTCCAGCCTGGGTGACACAGTGAGACCCTGTCTCAAAAAATAATAGTAATAAAATATAATAATCACACACTTTCTTCCTCAGCCAGTGGCCTTTTAAATGAGACTGATAGTGCGGGATCTTGGACATGGAAATTACTCTGCAAATAATTGTATCTTCTTATCTGTAGGTCAGCAGTAGCTTCTTTGTATGCCCAGGACAACCTGTTATATGTGACATGATCATTGGAGAATTTTGGAATAAGGGTGCCATGCCCTCTTCCTGTTAGACATGTGAAGCCAGGCTATTTGAATTTGTTGAAACCTTTCTAATGAAATGTATAATCCTTAAGGTGGTCCACACACCAAGTCCTGTCCCCCTCCCCAGCCCCATCTTGTACTTTCCTTCCCTTGGCATCCTACACTTCAGTCCAGCAGCCATTCTGTTCCCTCTACCTGGAAGGCCCTTGTCCCACCTCAGTACCTAACTGAACCCTCCTCAGCACCTAACTGACCCCTCCTCAGCCTTCATAACACAGCTCAAGGGTCCCTTCCCCAAGGAAGTTTCCTGACTGCCTTGCTCCAGCCACTTGTTTTAGGGCACCAGTACCTTTCCTTATAGTACTTACCACAGTTGGATTTTTACATCTGATTATGTGATATGTGATTTTTTTCCCTAATATCCAGCTCTCTCACTACCCCATAAGCTCCATGAGGGTTGAGACTGCTTTCCTTTTCTCTGTTTTTATTATGGTCACTATTGACTCCTCAGTAAATACTGGATTGGATATGTTGTTGGGTGGGTGGATGGGTGGATGGATGGAAATGTGGATCCATGGATGAATAGGAGGATGGATGGATGCATGGATCCATGGATGGATGGGAAGATGGAGGGATGGATGGATGGATCCATGGATGGAGGGATGCATGGATGGATTAAGCTAACGTATACATACCAGGTGGCCAGGAATAAAAAATTCTTAGCAAAAGAGTTGGCACAATTGGGACATGTATGATGTAGCCCAGGCTGGGTGCTCCTATTGGGGAGCATTGCCAGGCATCTGAAGCAGGATGTCCTGCCAGTGCTACTTCCTGAAATCAGAGAGGCTCCTGGGATTGGGGAAGCCACCTTTTTACTCTGACCAAAAGCCGCCTTGGATGGAAGCATACCTTTCAACAAAACATGGAGCGAGGGCTTTTCTGTCTGCCTCAAGGAACAGCCTAAAAGCGGAGAATGGAGCCACTTAAAGTGTCAGGCACTGGTGTCAGGATGTTCTCAGGCAGAATCGGCTGTTATGGCTTGGGAGCGGTTGAGCTGATATTGGTAGCAGACTCCAGGGGCCATCTAGCATTTTCACACTTTATAAATATTACCTAATTACTTAATCCTCTCCATCTCTAGGCAGGTAGACAGAATTTGATCTTCAACTTAGCAACCCTCCTCTGTCTTCTGCTTTTCTTTGCTCACTAGAAAAATCTTCTCTGACATGGGGTTTACTTGTGTGGGCACCATGGTGCTTCCGAACAGCAATCTGGAAATTAATAAAGGCCAACAGCTTCCTTACTCCCAGAGCAGCACACTTCCCCTTTTTCACTAACTAGCATTTACAGCCTATGAAACATGAGGCTGTGAGACATTGGTGTGCCTCTCGTTGGAGCCATAGGAGGTATCTAGCTGGGAGACAGACTATTTATCTTCCCCATTCATCCCACTCATTATTCCTCAAACAAACACGGGTTGGTTGAAGCTGTTTTTCCTCAGGTATCTGTCCAGGAATATGGACAGAATCCTTGCTTTCCTAGGGCATAAAAAACAGTCTCATCTTCCTGCCCCTGAAGCCTGAAAATCAAAGAACAACTGTTAAGACCCAGAAGCGGGAGCCCCGCGTGGTGTCCTCTTGAGTCAGGCTTTTCTTATTCCTTCTCAGCACAGCCAGTGGTCGTTACGGTTGCTGGCTTCACTCCTGGGCAGCTCTCTTGACTGGTTTTGCGATTCCTAAGCACTGGCTTGGACCGAAATGAGTATCTTGGCTGTCACATTTCAAATCTCTGCCTGTGCTGAGAAGGCACTGCCTATATGTCTGAGACTAAATGCTGTCAGGTATTATCAAGTGCACAGAGCTATGCAATTCTTTGCTTCCAGGCTGGCACCAGGAAAGGCTTGCCAGAAGAGAAGAGCCTTCTCGGTGAGGAGTGTGCTGACTCTTTAAAACTTGGTTTTCAGCCACCAGCTGCGAAGCCCAAGCTCTTCAGAGCGTATGGACCCATTTGCCAGGGGCAGCCAAGAGACTCAGGTGGCTCAGTCCCTGCCATGTGCTGAATCGATGATTCCACTGGGGCCCACTCTCGGGCAGTGCCTGCCCATAGCCTGGTCTCTCCATGCAACCGACAGGCTCCCTGGTTCCTTCTTGGGTCCCTTTGACCAAGTCTTGGCCTGAGGGCAGTACCCAGGTGTGGGAGACCCTGAAACCATACCAGATAGGACCATCCTTACCAAATGACCAGTTGGTTCAGATACCACATCTGGGGATTGAAATGAGGTTAGAATCCAAACATTGGAGTTCATCCTACCACTCCACCCACACTCAGCCAGAACAGAGAGCAAGTAAGAGTAGCAAGTGGCCAGGAAGTAGTAGAGATCCAGAGTTAACAGGTGAATGCCGTGCATGAGCCAGGACACTACTTTTAAGCATAGTAGGTACCAAGCCGAACAGATTACCTGTTTCCAAGAGAAATTATTTTAAGGCTCAGATGGAAAACAAATGAGGGCATCTTAACCATTTGCATAATAATCTAGAATCAATTATTTCCATAAAATCCCAGCTAACGCCATCTGTATGGGTCACTGGTTGATTTCCTGACATGGCTGTTGGAATCACTAATAAAAACGGCTCATGGGATCTTAGATCTTGGATGGTGTTTGGATACCAGTCTTGCGTTGCTAAGGGCACTTTTAGAGCTCTATTTTAGGTGACCCAGCCATTCATAGTAAAGGGAACTACAAGATTATCTCAGCAGTGGGAAACAGGAGAAAAACATCGTTATAAAGGAAGGACACTGGGCATTTACCATGCTAGCTCCGCAGCCGGGTCTGTGGTTCAGACCCTCAGTTGGAGCCCTTCACTAGGGCTAGGGCAAGACGTGGGGAGAAGGTGGAAGGTCAGAAGCACCATGTGGGAAGGATGCTGTGCTTAGTTAAAATGGGATAGGTCCACTTTGCTCTCTTAGTAGGAAATCACAGCATCATGAAGTTGAAAGGGAGGGAAGGACCCCAGGGTACATGGGATCCAGCCTTCACCCAGCGTCCAAGATGCACGCAGCTGTTATCAAGTGAGGCTGGGAAGATGCATCATCCTGAACTTTGTCACCTCCCTTAGCGCTGAGCTGAACAATGCTTTTCCTGCACAGGACATGGACACCTCCCTTGGCCTTTAGCTCTCAGAGGAAGAGGGATATCATGTAGAAAAAAGAATCCAAGGAGGTACGAGAGGTCAGTGAGAACATAATGTAGGAAGTCGAAACCAATGCCTGAACTGGAGAATTGAATTTCTGCCTCTGCTTTCCCAGATACTGCCTGTTTCTGTTTTCTGAGCATGTAGCTCTGTTACATGCACAGCAGAGACAGCCAACAGGATAAGAACAAGTTTTCAAATTTGCTTTCTTCCATGTTAATTGCAACACAGAGCATCTAATACTCATTTGCTTGCTGAGAAACTGAATTGTAATTCAGGATTTGTTCATGGAAAGGGAGATGTCATTGTATTATAGTGTAGAATAAAAGTCCGCAGGTAACAGGTGGCATCAGTGGAGACACCATGGATTTAAAACTTGAAAGCAATTGTCCTAGCACTTAGGAGAATCTGGGGACAACTCTGCACCATCAGAAGAAGGTGGTGGGCTAGCCAGCAAATTCTGACCTTGGCAGCCAGATCCACCCTGGGATGAACCCCAGCTCCAGTGCTTCCTAGCTTTGAGACTAAGTCTTGGGCCACTGTCCTCCTCATTCCCTGCTCACCAGCCACACTAGTTTCCTTCCCAGTTTTCTCATCACAGGGCCTTTGTACACACTGGTTTTTTTTTCTCTCTGACATACACAAGCCTCCTTTTTTCCTCTTTCCTCTATAAACACCTACTCATTGTTCAGATTTCAGTTCAAACTATGCTCAGTAAGTTCTCTAAGCAACTTCCCAAGTTTAGGTCAGGGTTCCTTATTAAACCTTTATACAGAACTACTATAACGTTTTCCTTAAAAAGCATGTAATTATATATTCCTTAGTGCTGGATAGGTTTAACCACTTTGGTGCCATGGACTCCTTTAGCTTATCTTCTCATATTGATGGTTTTAGATGCTTAAAATATAATAGATTACAGAGGAAGCCAATTATCCTCAGATATTTTCGAAGTATCTTTAAAATTGTACTAATTTATCTGCTTCTTGATGAGGGCATTAAATTACAAGATCCAGCCACAGATCTAAAAATCATTATGATGTTGAAATAATGATGAACATGAAGGAAATTTTGAAATACAACTGAGTCCTGAACACCATGGAGATTGGGGTGTCCCCACAATCAAATATCCAGTATAAATTTCAACTCTCCGAAAAGTTAATACTAAAGCCTTACCAGTAACATACACAGTCGAGTAACACATATTTTGTATGTAATATGTATTATATGCTATATTCTCACAATAAAGTAAGCTAGAGGAAAGAAAATGTTATTAAGAATACTATAAGGAAGAGAAAATGTGTTTACCGTTCATTAAGTGCGAGTGGATCATCACAAAGGTCTTCATCCTTGTCATCTTCATGTTGAGTAGACCGAGGAGGAGAAAGAAGAGGAGGAGTTGGTTGCCCTGTCTCAGGGGTGGAAATTCACTTATAAATTGACCCATGCGGTTCAAACCTGTGTTGTTCAAGGGTCACCTGTATTGGTAATCACTGTAATCTGACAGGAATAGCTTTGTGATTTCTTTTGGTGATTATCACACAAGTCTTGTAGCACTACTGTAGTTTGTTGCCAACATTTAAAATGTAAGGAAATGCTACATTTTAGTTAGAGATTAGTGAAAATAAAAGTGGACTTTTTTGCTACCTAAGTTCACAGACTTCGGTGAATTCTATCCAGATCTCCTAAGGACACTCAAGTTAAAACGGGAAGGAAGTTTTTTTACCTGCTGGGACAGCTTTCCCCTTTTAAGCTCTTGGAGTAATGCTCCTGACATCTTTATTAGCATCTTGAAGATAGGAAAACAGTTATGGGACGGGTATGGGGCAAGTACATACATGACTGCTCCATGATGTCCCCTGCCAACTCTGGTTCAGATTCAGGCAGATTGGGTTTCAGTTGTCCATTCTCTTCTCACTCTGGTTCCTTGGCCCAGCCCAGTAACTTAGTGTCTCTGAAGCCCGGTGTCCTCATCTTTCATGGGGAGAATGGAGCCCAGCTCTTGGATTCAGTTACGCATTGTGTGCGGGGGGATGATCCCAGATGAATGCACAGAGCCAGGCCCAGGGCATGGGCGTGGCAGCCGCAGCTCTAGCTAGAAACGATGCAGACAGAAATGCACATTACACTGGAGCTGGGGTCCTGCTTTGACTCCGTCCTTCCCAGTTCCTTCCTCCATGTGGTTTGCCCGTCTTGAGCTCTTGGGCAGGGATGGGGGAGGCAACACCCCAGGCACCAAGATTCCAGGTTTGACGTCCTATGAGGGCTGCCGAGGAGGATTCTGTGTTTACCTAGACCTCTTTGATACAGCCCTTCAAAAACAGAATCACTCCCTGGGGCCATGTCTCTGGAAATTTCCCCTAAAGGATTCCATATTTGAAGGTGGTAAAGAAATGACAGGCATTGAAGCAGTCTAAGGCAAGGCTTGGGCTCTGTTCCTCCTGACTGGTTCCCTCCTGCTTTTAAGAGGAGACACCTCCTGATCTTTCTCCCCGCCAGGGCCAGGCAGTCCCCGAGGAAGAGGCATCTCCCCCACGGTCCTCTGCTGGCTTAAGCCAAGCTGTTCCCTCTGACACCGCCTCTGTGCGGCATATGATGTCGCAACACCTCCCACCCAGGAAGCGGCAGTTTCGTCTGTGTTAACAGGCACTGTGAAATAGTGAATCTGCACCGAATTGCTTTGTTTGAGTAGTGCTGTCTCTTTGACTCCTGATCAATATTTGGCTAGTTGCCTCGGGTGTGAAACTCCGAGGGGGCAGGTGCTGGGAGAAGGCCCCTGGAGGAACCTTTAACTCCAGATAGTTTAAGGCACTTGGAAATGACGCTGACTTTCAGACAGAGCATATCACATTAGGTTATCTAAAGGCCCAAATGAAGAGGATGGAGTGGGGGAGGAGAGCCTACTATTTACTTGTGGAACCACTGAGAAAATATCCTTGATATTGATTTAGAATCAGAGGACCTTGGGTGCTCTGCTAGAAGCCTCTTGATTACTAAACGAAGCCTGGGATCATAATTAAAGGTGGTTCAGAGTGAAGGCAGAAATTCTCAGAGCTGGTGACGAGCAGCACCTAGATGCCTGTGAGAAACAATCAGACCCCAGTGGGAACATAATCAGACCCCTGAGAGGGGAAAGGCTGGTGTCAGGAGGCCTCACAGGGGATATTTGTTTAGAGATCCGGGTGTGGCACCTCCCGCATGATTAAAAGGCTTCAATTTGGTACAAAAGGACATATCAAGAGGTCTGTCAGACTCCCTTTGTTAGGTGCAGTTTACAAGGACCATTGAGAAGAGATAGAAAAGTACAAGTATTGGGCATCTGTGGTGTGCCCTCGAGAGTGCTCCTGGTGTTCGTTTCAGACCAGTAGAAAACTCACCTCGCCTTGCGGGCCAGAGAGCTGCCGGGGAAGTGGGCTGGGCAGAGGCAATGGGGAGTGTTGGGGACTATGGCAAAAAAAAATTGAGTACACACCCCCATCTAAAGGAAATTATTGCTTTCCTGCTCTGGCTCACCACTGCCATGTATGGATGCAGGCCTAATTTTAAAGCCCATATTTATATGTAAAATATACCATTTTTTTAACACTGTGTGGGACATACAGTGTGTCCATATACTCACCATTAGGCCCGAGGCCCACGACTTTGGGTTTACCCACAGCGTTCCCTCGTAATCCTCACCGCAACCTTGTGAGGAAGAGAATTGCTAGACCCTAGTCACCCATTTTACAGATGAGGGCACAGGATTTGTACGGGTCTGGCTCCAAAGCCCACACTTTCTATTATACCAGCTCTTCCAGACTGATCTATAAAATTCTCTTTTGCTGTGTGTGCCTGTTTCCTATTTGGACTTTGGAGGGAGGTGTTGTTTGAAAGAAGGGTTTCCATCACTTAAAGAGCACGCAGAACTTTGGAAGCACAAGGCACAGTGGTGTCCGCCTGCTCGCTTGCCTGAGTTCTTTGACGGGTGTCTGGTTCTATTGTTGCTCCAGCCGCCAAGCATCAGTGGTTTTTGTTCCCTCTGTAGACTGAATGCTTTTCTTATTAGCAGAAGGCATGAGTTAAAGACCAGAGGCAAGATCCTCAACAAATTTGAGGCTTCTGGCAGTGACCTCAGGAATGAATTGTGTGGCACTGATTTTGTACATGGAATCCTCTTCACTGGAGGACACTCAAAACAGCGTCCCTCATTCCATCAGAGAAATGCGAGGCCCTGCCAAGGGTACCAATGATAAGGAGCTTGGTCCCTGCCCGGGAGATGCTTGCAGCTCAGTCAGAGGAATACAGAGGCGGGCAGGTGGTGAGGGCATAGGGTGATGGGCACCGTGAGGAGGGAAGCAGTGAGAGTACAGGAGGACACGGGTGGCCCATCGGCCTCAGAGGGGAAGCAGGGTGTTGAAGCTGGAATTTTTTCTTTTCCCTTTTTAAATTTTTTTTGAGATAGGGTCTTACTCGGTCACCCAGGCTGGAAGCACAGTGGCATGATCAAAGCTCACGGCAACCTCCGCTTCCTGGGTTAAGGTGATCTTCCAACCTTAGCCTCCTGAGTAGCTGGGACTATAGGTGTGCGCCACCAGACCTGGCTAATTTTTCTACTTTTTGTAGAGCCGGGGTTTCGCCATGTTATCCAGGTTGCTCTCGAACTCCTGGCCTCAAGCGATGCACCCACTGTGGCCTCCCAAAATGTTAGGATTACAGGAGTGAGCCACCACGCCCAGCCTTGAAGCCGGATCTTTAAGGGGACTGGGGTGGGGGCTGGCCAGAGATGAGTCCATGAGGAGGAAGATGGCAAGCCATGAGGTTGACGATGTGGAAGGGGATCATGTCACACAGGACCTAAGGACCAGGGGAAAGACTAAGGATGTTATTCCACATACAACCAACTTTTTGTTCATTCAGCAAATATTGATTGAGAGCCCTCTACGTGCCAGGCACTGTCTTAGACGCAAGGTAATTAACCAGACAAGACAGAAAAGGCGCCAGCCTTGTGGAGCTTCCATCTAGTGGGGGAGATAGATAATTACAGATCGTCGAGGAAGTCAATAATACAACTCCACGTACTAGTAAGTGCTGGGAAGAATCTAAGCTCTGTGAAGGAGCAGGCCTGTCAGCCTGTGCTGAGGGACAGAATTCAGTGCCAGGAATACAGTGCAGCTGATAATTGTGTTTCACAAAAGGGCTTGGCCTCTCCTTACTGTCTCAGTCCAGGATCAGCACTGATCCACAGGCCTAAACTTACTCCCCACCACCTTTTGTGTAGCCATGAGCTAAGAATGGTTTCTAATAGTTGGAAAAAAATCAAAAGAATATTTTGCAACACACGAAAATTCTATGAAGTTGAACTTGTGTCCATAGATAAAGTTTTGTTGGAGCACAGCCACACTCATTCATGTTTACATATTACCTGTGCTGCTTTGTGCTTCAAAGGCAGAATCGGTAATGGCTACGAGAGACCATGTGGCCTGCAAAGCCGAAAATATTTACTCTCTGGCCCTTTACAGAAAAAAGTTTGTCATCCTCTATTCTAGGCCCTTCTAGTACTCTGCAAATGCCTCCTCCAAATTTGGCCCAGTATACCTAGAAAAAGCCACTACCCAGGATGGCGAGTAGAGAGCAGAAGAGACACATCTCATCAGACTGCTGTTCCTATAGCTCCTCAGCCTGCAAAGCCCTGGCCTCATGCTCCTCCTCTGATGTGTGATCAGGGACAAGCATGGATCTTTGGAGGCCGTTAAGGTACAGAATTCCCTTCCTGGTGGATGATCCCGTTAGAGTGAGGCCAGATCTACCTCCTTTGAGAGTTTAACTCAGTAATTTTTTAATACATTGAGACAGTGAGATTCTGTACCATCATTCAAGACAATGACACTAAGCTCTACTTATTGATGAGGAAATATATCCATGAGTTGTTGAGTAAAACACAACAACAAAAAATTCTAGGGCCAGGCATGGTGGCTCATGTCTGTAATTCAAGTACTTTGGGAGGCCAAAGGGGGAGGATCACTTGAGCCCAGAAGTTCAAGACCAGCATGGGCAACATAGTGAGACTCTGTCTCTATTTTAAAAATTTAAAATTAGCCAAGTGTGGTGGTACGAACCTGTAGTCCTAGCTACTTAGGAGGCTGAGGTGGGAGGATCACTTGAGCTCATGAGGTTGAAGCTGCAGTGAGCCATGATCCAGCCACTGCACTCCAGCCTGGGTGACAGAGTGAGACACCACCTCAAAACCAAACATTCCATTCTAGTGCCATCCACATCCTATTCTATTTCCATCAAATTGTGCGTGTGTACTTTCACATGTATATAAAGCGATAACTGCATGTTGGAGTCCCAGAATGTTCACAGTCGTTTTCTTTGGGCACTGAGATTTGGGGTGAATTTTTTTCTTTTAACTTTCTTTTTACTTTTTTGTACTACTTGGGTTCCTTTTTAAAAAATATTAACATGAATCATCTTAATGCACACAGAAAAACCCATCTATTTTAATTTCAAAAAATAAGAAGAATGGTTGCATCTGTATGTGGGTGACAGAATTATTTATGGGGGTATGATGTAACTGCCAGAGAGGGATGCTTCCCTGTACAGCATTCATTGCTATTTGGAGCAGGGGAATGAATGGTTGCAGAATAAGGAAGATAAATAAGAACATGGTGGGAGGTGAGAAAAGATAGAGAAGTTAGGAAATCTGACATGGTCATCATTATGGGATATAGAAGTTTCCCAATATGTACATCTCGGTTCGTTATTAGTATTTGGAACACAGGGGGTGTAGCTATTTCCTGATCTTTCCCCCGCCTCCTCCATGTTCTGTCTTGAAAAACTATGAAGCCGCTTAGAAGCTGGAGTATTTAAAAACAGTAGGTTGGCGCCACCTAGTGCCCACGTTCTGTCACTCCGCCCTCACATCTCCGTGGAAGCCTCCCTTTAGATTCTTTGTTTGATGTCCCTGCTCTGGTGGCATTTGCGCAACAGACAGCCTGATGCCTCCCAGGGGTTCTGCGGGGCAGTGGGAATGCCTCACTAATTTATTCCTTCCCTCCTTCCTTCCTTCCTGTATCTGTCGCACAAAGCGAACCTCACCTCTGGCAGTTAAAGAACAAAAGGTGGCCTCCCTGTCAAAACCAATCTACTTTTCTCCACCAGCCAGGTCCTCAAAGCTGAGCCGTGCATCTCTGGCAGGAAAGCCATCTTGTTCCCCAGGGCTACCTTGGGATTGGGGCTCTTGGGTAGAAAATACGGGAGTCTGGCTCCTGGTGGGCTACAGGGCATGTGTGTGGGTGGTCTTTGGAAGATGCCAGCGGGTCAGAACCAAGCTGCGGTCCCCTGGCCTGTCTCTGCCAGCACGCCCACCTACTTCTTACCTGGTTCCTGCACCCAAACCAGAAGGTCCTCCTCACTGCCTCTCCCTCTCCCCTGCCCTCCTTACCCGTCACATCACCAGGCCTCTGCATTTTACCTCCTAACTGTAAGCTCTAGAATTGGCCATTCCTCCCTGGTCTTCCAGCAATTGGCCATTGCAGCCCCTCCCTCACAGGCCCCCTCCTCCACACTTGGCTTCTCTGGGGCCTTTTCCACTCAGCCGAAGCTCAGGGGATCTTTGTGAAGCATCAACCTGATTGTGTCATTCTGGGGCTCAGTTCTTTCCAGGGGCGTCCAAGGACTCGTGGGAGAAAGGCCAGAGCTCGAATCTGGCTCCAAGGCTTCTCCCTACAGCTGCACCTGTGCCCTGCCTGCCTGTCTTCTCTGTGCCTTGCTCCAGCCCCTCAGACCTTCGTGCCAGGTCCCTTTACAGCTCCCACCCCCTTCATCTCCATAAGCTCTCAGCTCTCAGTTACGTGAACCTTCCGCAAGGGCATCTTCTCTGGGTGCCAAAGCCTGAGCCACCTCTTCCTCTTCCTCCTCTCCCTCCATCTTTTCCTGGAGTGCAGTATTGGCTCTGCGCGTGGGAGTTTTTGGTGAGCCTCCATCTCTTACAGTGCAGCTTCTCAGCTGAAGGTGATTGGCCCCCGCAAGCAACCTTTGGCGATACCTGGAGACATTTTTGGTTGTCACAAGTTGAGGACGGGGAGCAGGGCTACTGCCATCTAGCAGGTGGAGGCCAGGGATACTGCTACACAGGGTACAGGACAGCCATCACGAGCAAGGCATTGTCTGGCTCAAGAGGTCATGGGTGCTGAGGGTGAGAACGCCTGCCCTGGACCATCAGCTCCATCGAGGCAGGGAACACGGCCACAGGGGCCTGGACACCTCTGAGAAAGCACACGTTTCCAGCTGACTAGATCAGACCTGTTGAGCATTTGTATAACTCATTTAGACCTGTCAAGGTCTCAACACTTTCATAGGTTTGTCTGTAAACAGATTTGGATCCACCGTGTCCCTTAAACCTCTCAGCCCCAAGGAATAAGATGAATTAGCCTGACTTTTCGTTACACCCCACGTCAGGATAATTACACGGGGTTCTGCTGTTCCAGAGAAAGTCATCCTTGTGTTATGTGACTTTGCTTTAAAATTACTTAAAGTCTCATTATAAATTTATTTATTTACACTCGGACCTGTTTACAATAAGATTTTGTCTACAGTTTTAGTTAGCACACTCCACCAGTCCAACGGCCTGGCTTCTTCAAAACGGCCTTCATGAAAAAAAGGCTGATGACCATGAGGCTGAAGGGGACACAGTGATTAAGGATCTTTTGGAGACAGCTGGGGAAATTTGAATATGGACTATATATGAGATAATAGTATTGAATTCATGTTTAGTTTCTTTGATATGAAACTGGTATTATGGTTACCTAGGAAAGTGTCCTCAATCTTGGGAGATGCAGGACAGAGTATCTCGGGTACAAGCATCAGAATGTTGCAGTGTTTACTGACCTAGCAGAAAAACAGCTCTGTGTGTGTGTGCGCATGTGCATCTGTGTCCCATGCACGTGTGTGCGTGCATCTGTATTCCGTGCACGTGTGTGCGTGCATCTGTATTCCGTGCACGTGTGTGTGTGCGCATCTGTATTCCGTGCACGTGTGTGCGCGCATCTGTATTCCGTGCACGTGTGTGCGCGCATCTGTATTCCGTGCACGTGTGTGCGTGCATCTGTGTCCCGTGCACGTGTGTGTGCATCTGTGTCCCGTGCACGTGTGTGTGTGCATCTGTATTCCGTGCACGTGTGTGTGTGCATCTGTGTCCCATGCATATGCGTGTGTGTGTGTGTACAATGTTCTCCCCCTCTTTCTACACACACAGTGTTAAGAGGACCCAGGAGAAGGGAGCATGGGTGCTTCCTGTATTACTCTTTCAACTTTTTGAGGCTGCAGTCCTTAGGGGCACGGATTGAATGGCACATTGTTCTGAAAGCTCACTGAGCTGAGCCCTGTGTATCTTTAGTTTGCAGCTCTCCACCCATCCACATGAAGGTGCAGCCTCTGAACCAGACGGCACTGCAGGTGTCCTGGAGCCAGCCGGAGACCATCTACCACCCACCCATCATGAACTACATGATCTCCTACAGCTGGACCAAGAATGAGGACGAGAAGGAGAAGACGTTCACAAAGGACAGCGACAAAGACTTGGTATGAAGCCCTGCTCTGATTCGGGGTACATGCTGCAGAGAGAGACTCCTGCTGCATCTCTCTGCCAGGCACTGCACAGTGTGCCAGCTCTGTGTCATCTGCCCTTACACTGTCTGGTGAACATGGGCACTGCCTTTGCTGCGCTGCTCGAGAGTGCCAGGGAGGACAGCAGACGGAGCCTGCCTGGGTGCCATCCCGACCTCACACTTAACAGCTACGCAACCCGGAGAGCCGGTTCCTTTCTTTAGATTGGGTCCTTTAGAACTTGACTGCTTTTCCTTTCATTGTTAACGAACAGCCTCAATTAGGCCCTTTTCATCTGATGGGATTATCAGTGGGATTATCATAAATACTAAATGAGCTATACAAGTATTCAACAGGTCCTATATAACTATCTCAATATTAGCTATTATTTATTACAGTCATTCTCCTCTTCCTCTTCCCCTACTAAAGCTACTGCTGCTCACATCACCACCACCACTGTCCACAGTTGCTGCCACTTCCCTTTGTCACAGTTGTTCTGCCTTACACATTTGCAATACCTGCCAAACCCCTGCAGCTGTGTAATATTTTCTCTCTTTTCTCAGATACTCAAATACTATACTATCCGACCTCACTTTGAGCTACACGTGCCGAATTCAACATCTCCTCTTAAAATTTACCTAAATGTTTAGTGTCCAACACACAAGGCCCTTCAGAACAGATGTTAGCAGAAGCCATCTCCTTCCCTAGGAAAGCAAACTCTCCACAACTACTGTCTTTAAGTCTTTGCCTAAAAACTCAGAGTGACATATTTGGTTTGAAAGCCTTGTGTTTATTGTTAATCAAAGGAAGGCTGTGGAATAATGAAACCCGTAATTGTACATGCACATGAAAAATGCAATAGCACCCAGTGGGATTCTTAATGACTGTTATCACTTTTTTCCTCCCTATACAGAGTCCTCCGGGCCCATTCAATCAGTTATAGAATAATACTTTTCATAGTTCTTTAGATGAAGATTCTTTTACTTCATTTCCATTTATATTTTCAATTTCCCCACTAGACATTGTTATCTGGGTCACATTAGGGAATGATGAGCTTCGTGAAATCAGAGAGGAATCTATTGAAAGGTACCCAAGGTTATGATGTATTTTAACCTTTCTCTTGTCACAACTGGAAGTCCATAAGGGATTTTTCTCTTTCTGAAGTGAGGATGGCTTGCATTAATCAGCAGAAACCATCTAGGAGCTTATGCAGTTTCTTGTTCTAAGTGGAAAATAATTAAACATGCAAAGATGAATAGATACCATCTTGGAGTGAATTCTAATAAATCCCTGCATAGATGGAGTGAAGATTTCGCTCTGAGCAGAAGATGGGGTCAGAGGTTTAGAGAATGAAACATAAATTAGTTTCAGAGAAAGAGAGAGATGTAGAGAAAAACATGCATTGACAGCAACTTCTTTCTTACAAGAATTTCTAGGGCTGGTTATTTTCTTTGGGGACACACAAAATTAATTTTTCTAATTCCTCAACGAGTGAAGAGTGCTGACTTAGTGGCAACAAATCTATTCTCTAACTCATGGTTATTGTGGCCCAGAAACCTGAAAGTGATGCATATCATTTGAGCAGCATTTTCTAGTGGGCATCCGCCTTCCACGTCTTCACCACAAACCTGTGGGCAGGTGTTACTGCCTACCTTTTCCAAACGAGACAAATGAGGCGTAAAGTTAAATACCACGGCCCTAGCCTACCCCTCTCACTAGGAAGCTGCTTTCAAGGCAACATCAGCAGGTATGGCCACAATAACATGTTAATACCAGTTC
The DNA here is from genome assembly GCF_037993035.2 of Macaca fascicularis. Lineage (NCBI taxonomy): Eukaryota > Metazoa > Chordata > Mammalia > Primates > Cercopithecidae > Macaca > Macaca fascicularis. Next base: position 125,291,107 of record NC_088376.1, read on the forward strand.
AGAGGTTTTCAGTAGCTGCATCGGGAAAACCCACTCCCACTCGGTGGTTAAGCTCACAGAGCTGCTTCTATACTTGGCTCAGAATACATGCTTTGATGATAAGACAACTCATCTATTGGAAGAGTCTTTGAAAATCAGTTGCTTTTCTTGTTTGTTTCTTTAGGAGGTAAGTACTGCCTGCTTTTTGGGCAGTTTACATTTTCTCATTTTTAAAGGTTGTCAGAATGAAACTGTGAGGAAGAGGGACCTGGATTTGGCTGATGTTTGACCAGAGGTTGGCAAACTTTTTTTCTGGAAAGGGCCAGATTGTAAATACCTGAGGCTTTATAGGTCATGCAGTCTTTGGCATAACTACTCAATTCTGCCACTGTAGAGTGAAGGCAGCCATAGACCTACATAAACAAATGGCCATGGCTGTTTGCCAATAAAACTTTATTTATAAAAACAGACAGTGGGCCACAGCTTGCCAACACCCCTGTGTTAGCCAGGTGGCATTCTTTCTGTTGCTTGGTGTGTTCTACCTCTGAGCAAGGTTTGCTGGGCCTATGTTACATACTTCTCAGAAGAACCTATGAAGTAGCTCTTCCTCTCCCCATTTTATAGAAATAGCAGAGGCTGAAAGAACTGGCTCAGAACCCCACAGCTTGCGAGTGGTATGAGGAGGCCATGTCCTCTGCCTTCTAGCCTGGTGCTCTTCCTTGCATCATGCCCTGTACTCTGCGTAATACAAAGACAGTGAGGCCTTTAAACTGTAAAGAAACAGACATGGGCGGGCAGGGTGGCTCACGCCTGTAATCCCAGCACTTTGGGAGGCTGAGGCGGGCAGATGATCTGAGGTCAGGAGTTCGAGACCAGGCTGGTCAACATGGCAAAACACTGTCTCTACTAAAAATACAAAAATTAGCTGGGCTTGGTGGCGGGCTCCTATAATCCCAGCTACTCGGGAGGCTGAGGCAGGAGAATCACTTGAACCTGGGAGACGGAAGTTGCAGTGAGCTGAGATTTCACCATTGAACTCCAGCTTAGGTGACAGAGCGAGACTTCATCTCAAAAAAAAACAAAAAGAATAATGTTACTCTTTCCTGTGTCCTGCACATTTCAGTGTGGAAAACAGTTCCCAAGGAAGTTCATAAAAAGATTCCCAGGCAGGGTCCAAACAGTCTTTCCTTCCAAAGTGAGCCTTTGGTCAGCAGGGAAGCATCACGTCTGTCAGGCTTTGCCAGGGCACTCAGGTTTGGCTTTAGAATGCAAAGTGTGCCCTGGCCTTCAAAACTAACTCACTGCCTTTTCCTTCTTTACCTACAGAAAGCCACCATTAGCCATGTCTCACCCGATAGCCTTTACCTGTTCCGAGTCCAGGCCGTGTGTCGGAACGACATGCGCAGCGACTTCAGCCAGACGATGCTGTTTCAAGGTGAGGCTGGCTTCCCCTCCTGTGGCCTGGGGCGCTCCTGAGACTCCCTCCCGATGCTTTCTGCTTCTTCCTGCTCAGGTGCTGGGGAAGAATACAAGTCTGGCCAAAGAATCAGTGTAGGGTTTTAAAGTCTATGTGGGAAGCCCTAGTAATTTAGGTCTTTTAGGCTGGAGGTTTTATAGGCAGAAGAGGGGAGAAAAAACAAAGCACTTTTGATTGATTGTTTTATTGTTATTTTCCAACTGTGGGGAACCAAGTACTAGGGCCTTTCTCTCAGTCATTGTCCAGCGCTGTGACAGATCACAAAATCACCTCCAAGTTGTACGGTCGAATATCTTTGTCTTTCTAACGTGATTCAGTTAGCTGTTCTCTCAAAAACTGCAGCCCAAAACAGCTACGCCTCACCCTTCTGACTTGCAAGCCGCACAAACAAGCCCCTGCATGCAGGATCCTTGAGATTCCTGGATCTAGATAGATGGTCCTGATGATTTAGGGACTAACAGAAAGGTCCAGGGTCAGAACTAAAAGCAAGTGGGACATTTGCCTTCGCTCAGTAGTTTAAGGGGCACCAAAAAATTGAGTGATCAAGAGACATAACATTTTAATGGGATGTTTTTTAAAAGAAAATTAGGCCAGGTGTGGTGGCTCACGCCTGTTATCCCAGCACTTTGGGAGGCTGAGGTGGGTGGATCACGAGGTCAGGAGTTCGAGACCAGCCTGGCCAACATGGTGAAACCCCATCTCTACTTAAAAAGCAAAAATTAGCTGGACGTGGTGGTGGACACCTGTAATCCCAGCTACTCGGATGGCTGAGGCAGGAGAATCGCTTGAACCTGGAAGGCGGAGATTGCAGTGAGCCGAGATCGCGCCACTGTACTACTCCAGGCTGGGCAACAAGAGTGAAACTCCATCTCGAAAAAATGAAAATAAAATAAAATAAATACAAAAATAAAAATAAAAGCAAAATTAATGTAAAAATCTCATGAATAAAATATCTGAATTTTAAGTAGAGATAGATAGGATACACTATCTCCTACTTGCCCCAACCTAATCCCAGTCCTGGTTCCAGTATTATTTAGGCAGCTACAGGCTATAGCCATGGGCCGTAGTTTGCTGATTTGGTTTGATGACAGGCCTTAAGACCAGCATGGAAGGAGGGACCGGGGTGCTGGACTCTGCTCTGCCAGCCTGAGGTCCTCTTGAATCATGTCCTTGACTTCTCAGGTATCTGTCAAATAAGAAACCCACACCAGGTTAACCAGGCCAGTGGTGAACCCTTTTTGAGTTATGGATCTGATGAAGGTTTGGATATTTTCCCTACAAAGTGCCAGAATTTTGCATACAACTTTGGGGGCCCAGTAAGGCATGTGAGTTGTGGACCAACAGCAGCAGCAGCAGCAGCAAGATCTCCTGGAAGCCTCATTTCAGAAGTGCACATTCATGGGCCCCTCCCAGACCAACTGCATCAGAATCTTACCTGGGGCGGAGGCCATTTTCCAGGAATCTGAGCTTTCACAAGTTAGCCCTGATGGCCCTAGGAACTGGCAGGCACTGTAAGGGGTTCTGGAGTAAGGACCTCTGGTCTGAGTCCTGGCTGCCTCTTAGAAGCTGCACAACTTTGAGAATGTTTCTTAACTGCTTGAACCTATAGTTTCCCAATCCAAAAAGTGGCAGTATCCGTAGTACCTACCCCACAGGGTCTTTGTAGAATGATGCGGGGTAATGCATGTTAACTCATTCACATAGTGCTAGTTACTGGCACCATGTATAAATCTGCCCCTTAGTATTAGTATATAAAAATAATAAATAATACACCTAGGATTAGAAGCCCTCCAGCCTAGATTTCCTCCAAGGGTCCCTTCTGGCTTGAACATTTTCCATTTAGTATTTAAATATTCTTTGCTAACGTTCACATTGATCTCATCCTTCCATTCAAACTAATGGAAATGAGCATAGCTGCATTTATTTCATAAATAAATCATGCTCCCTGTGTCCACCTTTACCATGAACATATTGGTCTCTTTCCCTGTGTTGAGGAAGGACTGCAGGCCACGGCGAGGTCTGTGCTGGCCTAGGGGAGAAAGAAGGAAGCCAGACTGGGAGCTTGCTGAGGCCGGGGCCCTGGAACTTCAGACACATAAATCATGATTAGGCCTCCCCTGTGCTCCTTCCAAGAGCCTAGAATCTGCAGAACTGCCTTACCTGATTAATAGGCCCCAGAGCTCCCTGGCTTCTGCATGGACTTTGAAAAATTAAATGTTTATAATATAATGTAATTCAAAAAGGCCCTGTCAGCTAGTAAGTTCAAAGCATGGAATAGTTTAAATGTCTGATCACAATGACTTGCTGAAAATGGCCAGTGTCTCCTTGTCTGCAGTCTTTCTTTGCTCAGAGGTGGACATGAGTTTACTCATTACATATATTTGTGTTTATCCCTCTATGTTGATAAGGGGGCAAGTTTTAAAATGGAAAGAAAAAAGATACCTCCTTTTTCAGAATAATTAGGTTTCTCAATAATAAATTTAATCTGTCTTGGGAGCATTAGGAAGCCACATGGAATATTTACCACATTATAGTAAATATAACACTATTGAGGTTATATGTAACATTACAATAAATATGTTTACCTTACTGTGGAAGATACAGCAATAATAGCAAGCAATATTTGTAGAATGGTTCACAGCGACAGAGCATTTTTACATAAGTTATTTCATCTGAGCCTCACTTTATGGCAGCTGGTGCAGTAGGGGTTATTTTACAAACAGGGAAATGATGGCTTGGGTGCAGGTGACTTCAGAAAATCTCTGCTGCTAAGCTGAGTTGGGTTTTCTTATCGCAAAGCCCAATCACTAACACACAGCAATGGCCTACCCCAAAGAGTAAAAATTACCAAACACCCACAGTCTTCAACAAAATGATGAAAATATTGATTAGATAGTCAAAGACTTTTTGCAGTTCTCAACAGTCATGGAAAATGGGGATTTAGAAGCTGCTTCTTTGAGCCACAGACCCATCTGTGGCAAAGCCCATGGATTCTCTCTCAGAATGGTTTTAGATAAATAAGTGCAATACATAGGAAAGGAACCAGTTATATTCAATACAGTTGTCAAAATATTTTAAACACATTTGGGATATAATAATATGTGTGCTTTTTAAAATTAAGGTATTAAATGACAAGTGGTTGGTCTGTTAGCTCCAGTGATTTCTGAGTAGTGATGAACATCAATGATATTCCAAAATAGCTACAAAAACTCTAAGGTAGTATGAAAATATCTGAGATTTCAGTCAGAGACAAAGCTGCAGGTCCTGTGAATGCAGTTGATACTGGCTGCCTACATGCATAGTGGAAAAAAGGGCACCATTAGCAGTGAGAGCTTAGAAAAATCCCATTAGGCCCATGGACCCTAGGTTAAACTAAACTCCTGATATGAAAGGTCCTGTAGAAGCTTCTAGTCACCAGGGCTGTCACTGACCCCAGTGGATATTGACCCCAGTGGAGATTGTTTAAGACCAGTGGAAAGCCACATGCTGATGGAGTGGCTGTTCAGTTTGTTGGCCTTAAGTAGAGCCCCTTTAAAAGGGCAGGTAAAGTAGTTCCTCCTGGGAACCTTTTTTCCTGTCTCAACTAGGGGAGGCATGCACGCCTGTCTGAAGCATACAGTATTGATCTTTGAGCAGCTCAGTGATCATGGAAGGCTATATTTAGGCTGGGTGAGACCCCCGTTATTTGCTTGCTTTGCTGCCTTATTTGACCTGGGACCTAAAGGGTTATTTTATTTAGATGGGTCTGTTCCTCACATTTGTCTCTACACACATTTGACTTTCCAACTATGCAAAATGGATATATCATCAGGTCAAGGTTGCAAACTCCAGCGCCCATGGGGCCAGGCAGGGGGCATGTGCACATGAGGGGAGTGCCGTCAGTGGGAAATCAGAGACCATGTGGCCAGCTAAAGGGGGTGATAGACACTCAGTCCCAGCTGAAAGGTGGCCTGCTGGAAGGTGAACCTAGTTTTGCCATTATTGTGAGTTTTCAGATAAGCAAGAGATTGAGAGCTTTAGAGAAAGCTACCATGTACAATTTTGGTGGCAAATTCTGTTTTGTTTTATTTTGTCTTTATAAAAGTTTGCAGGCCAAACAAAAATATATGTGGGTCACTTGCCATTTCTAGTTTTGGTAAATATCATAGCAGGTACAAGTGTTGTTATTTTGGTAATTAGCATTTTCGCTAATCTCTCAGTGTATGTAGGAAGCAGCTTTTCAGTTTACATAGCACTTTTGGTTTTTGAAAGAACCACATAGAAGCAGTTTGACAGGGTTTTTTAAAAGTCGTGTTGTTTAGCATTATTTGCAGTAGCCAAAAGGTGGAAGCAACCCAAGTGTGCATTGACTGATGCAGGCATAAACAAAACATGCTATATACATACAGTGGAATGTTATTCACCCTCAAAAACGAAGGGCATTCTGACACATGCTGCAAGGTAGATCAAGCTTGAGGACGGTACGCTGAGTCAAATAAGTGAGACACAAAAGGACAAATATGTATGATTCCACTTATATGAAGTATCCAGAGCAGTCAGATTCACAGAGAAAGTACCGTGGTGGTTGCCAGGGTTGGGGGAAGGAAGAAAGGGGTTCTTTAATGCAGATAGAGTTTCCGTTTTGCAAGATGACAAAGTTCTGGAGATTGATAGAAGTAATGGTTGTACAACTGTGTGAACAACCTTAACACTAGTCAACCATACACTTAAACATGGTTAAGATAGTAATTTTTTTAATTTAATTTTTATTTATTTATTTTTGAGATGAAGTCTTGCTCTGTCGCCAGGCTGGAGTGCAATGGTGCTATCTCGGCTCACTGCAACCTCCGCCTCCCAGGTTCAAGCGATTGCCTCAGCCTCCCAAGTAGCTGGGACTACAGGTGCGCGCTACCACGCCTGGCTAATTTTTTGTATTTTAGTAGAGACGAGGTTTCACCATGTTGGCCAGGATGGTCTCGATTTCCTGACCTCGTGATCTGCCCACCTCGGCCTCCCAAAGTGCTGGGATTACAGGCTTAAGCCACTGTGCCTGGCCATTTTTTTTTTAATTTTAAGATGATAAATTCTGTCATGTATTTTACCATAATCTTAAAAAATTGTTTTCTAAGTTATATTGTTTAATAACACATAGGAGAACAGAGCTACAGGAAGAAATAAACACCAAAAAGGGTAATGTATGGTTAATATAAAATCACTGGACCATTTAAAACAATTGGCAGTAGCTTACAGGATTTTAAAATATAGGTAGGAATAGAAATATAACAGTACACAAAAGGTAAGGTGGGCAAATAGAATTAAATTATCATACAGTTCTTACATTTTTAACAAGTGGTGAAAGTACCAATTTAAGGTAAACAGTAATAAGTTAAGGATGGATAATTAGAATCACAAAAAGGGTAAGAAATCATGACCAAAAAGATAGTAAAGGAGGAACAATGGTGTAATACGATAATTTAAATCAAGTTCAGATACAGGTAAAACTGACAGAGTCCAAATAGTGGCTAGCTTTGGGGGTAGAGGTGGATATTGACTAGATGCCAACACAGTACACCTTTTCTCCAGCAAAGCACTGGCGAATGTCTTTATCTTACTATGGGGAGTGGTTACACAGTGTTTACATATGTAAAATTCATTTAAGTATACACCTGTATCTTATGCATTTTACTAAATTTTTACCTCAATAAAACAGAAAACAATAAAAATTGAAAAATGATTTTTTAACTAATAGCTTAAGACAGGGGTCAGCATGCTACTATCCACAAACCAAATCTAGCTCTCTGCATGTTTTTGTATGACTCATAAGCCAAGAAAGGTTTTACATTTTTAAATGGTTGGAAAAAATCTACAGAATAGTATTTTGACATGTGAAAATTATATGTAATTCAGATTTGTGTTCATGAGGAATGTCTTGTTAGAGCCACAAAAAAAAGTTTCATTGCTTAAATGTAATTTCTTTGTTTCTCAGCTAATACCACTCGAATATTCCAAGGGACCAGAATAGTGAAAACAGGAGTGGTAAGTAGAGAATGGGAAATTGATTTGTCGTGGCTGTTAATTTGCTTGCAGTTAAAACTGTCACCACGAGGTGGCAGTATAATGTTGTTAAACTGCTCAGTGTAAAGCGGTTATGGTAGAGAAAAAATTACATTATTCACTTTTTATAATTCAATACCTTACAAGCTGTGCAACAATGTTAGGTGGTTATATTGTATAATTTTGTGAAGGTAAAAATTCTTCATATTTTTAGTTACAATTTGTGGGATCAGACAATGCAGGACCATAAAGGGGTTAAATCTGTTCCAACCCTTTCATTTGACATATATTCAAATTCAGAGGTTGTCATTTGCCTAAAGTTATATGGATCTGAAAATTTCTGGAACCAGAATTAATATCTTAGTTTCCCCAGCTCTGGCTGGTATAATGAATAATTAAAATACTAATCACAGCCATGGTGATAATAATAATAACCTAAAATTCACTAAACTCTTCCTGGGTTTCAGGCACAGATTATTTTATTTACTTCTCCAGGCAGCCCACAAGGTCAGTGTTACTGTTATTCCCGTTTTACAGATTAGGAAACCGAGGCTCAGTGAGTTAAAGTAATGCGTCCAGCATCACTCAGAAGGCAAGCTAAAATTAGACTAATAGCTCAGAGCAGCACTTCTTGTTTTCCTGAGATACCTTATGTGAGTCAAACCCCCAGATTTGAGCCCCAATTTAGTATGGTGCTAAGAACGAGCCGAGTCTTGGACCCAGGCAGCCCTGCTTTTTTGCCTTCTTAACATGTCTGTGTCTCCGTTTCCTAACCTGCAAAATGGGGTGATGATCATGCCTGCCTCCAGAGTAGCATGGGAAGCCCTGGCACACAGTTGGCATTTGTTAATTGGAATTCTTGTTATTGTTGTTGATGTTGTTGTCATCTGTATGGGCTCAGATTTTCCCATGGATAAACTTAGAAGCTGAAAGGTACAGTGACTCTGCAGTGCCCAACATGGAGATGCAGAGATGTCAACCAGTGCCCAGAGCATACAGTGCAGAGCATGGCTCCTGCCTCTGACCCTGTCATTGCAGACCTGGGTAGGCTGCTTTCCCTCCTTGTCCACCTACTTCCTCACTGGGAGACAGTGGGGTTGGACTGGATCACCCAGTATCTTTCTAGACCTAGAGCTGAGTATCTCCTCAAGTGTCGGTGATATACATAAAATCAAAGGTCTTCTGCCTCTCATCACCCCAAGAACAGATGGACATCTGATTTTTCCAATTCATGACTTCTTTGTTGTGTAAGTCAGCTTTAACACTACTTACTTTTTTTGGCACTCAGCCTCATCTTGGGTAGTAGCAGTGAAAAGCTGAGTCTGATTCACTAGTTATGCTTTTTCACATGTTCACAGTTATTATAAAACCATTAAAATAAAAGTTGATTACCCATGGACCACCTAATGTCAACTTTATGCCATACATTGGAAAACTCCATAGCATAGATGAGTAAAATCCTCAGAGGATGACAACCAGGGCCTCATTCCCAATCTTAATTACTGCTGCTTCTCTGCTTTTTCTTCTTTTGCCTCTTTTCCACCCTTGCCGGGTGATCCTTCCCAGCCTACAGCGTCTCCTGCCTCTTCAGCCGACATGGCCCCCATCAGCTCGGGGTCTTCTACCTGGACGTCCTCTGGCATCCCGTTCTCATTTGTTTCCATGGCAACTGGGATGGGCCCCTCCTCCAGCGGCAGCCAGGCCACAGTGGCCTCGGTGGTCACCAGCACGCTCCTCGCCGGCCTGGGGTTCGGCGGTGGTGGCATCTCCTCTTTCCCCAGCACCGTGTGGCCCACACGCCTCCCGACAGCCGCCTCAGCCAGCAAGCAGGCGGCTAGGCCAGTCCTCGCCACTACAGAGGCCTTGGCTTCTCCAGGGCCAGATGGTGATTCATCACCAACCAAGGACAGCGAGGGCACGGAGGAAGGAGAGAAGGATGAGAAAAGTGAGAGTGAGGATGGGGAGCGGGAGCACGAGGAGGATGGAGAGAAGGACTCCGAAAAGAAGGAGAAGAGTGGGGTGACCCACGCTGCCGAGGAGCGGAACCAGACGGAGCCCAGCCCCACACCCTCATCTCCCAACAGGACTGCCGAGGGGGGACATCATACTATACCTGGGCATGAGCAGGACCACACTGCCATCCCCACAGACCAGACAGGCGGAAGGAGGGATGCCGGCCCAGGCCCGGACCCCGATGCGGTCACCTCCCCCCAAGTACCCCCCACCGCCACAGAGGAGCAGTATGCAGGGAGTGATCCCAAGAGGCCCGAAATGCCATCTAAAAAGCCTGTGTCCCGTGGGGACCGATTTTCTGAAGACAGCAGATTTATCACTGTTAATCCAGGTAAGTGACGCAGGTCCTCTTTGAGGGTTTCTGCTGCTGTGAACAGTCATACCGTTTTCACAAAATTGAGAGTAGAAGGTGAAGCTTCAGAAAGTACTTAATATTCTTAGAATCACGTATGTCTATCATAGAAAAGGTGCGCACGTGTGAATGTGTGAATGTGTGTCCCTATTTTACTCCAAAAGCCTACTCTCTTATGCTGGAGAAAGTCTTTGTTTGATGTTTGTTTTCTTGCCTCAGAATAACTCCAGGGACTTCAACCGGGCAATGATATAAATGAATTTAAAAAGCCATCGATCTTAAGACGTTTATTAAGATTTCATTCCATATTCATTATATAATGTATCTATAAATGGCTAGTTTGGTGCCAGGGACTGGGCAGGGTGCTGTCCCAGGGAAGCCTGGTCCCTGACTAGAAAGTTTAAAGGGGAAGGCAGAAAGATGACAGACAGCAGCTAGCTGGAGTGTGTGCCCGGAAGTTAGGTAACAGGAACGTTAGAAAGCCAGCAAGCTAGATGGTGGTTAATCGGCAAGCTAGATGGTTAACTGGCAAGCTAGATGGTTAACTGGCAACCTGGAAAACTAGCTAACTGAAGTTTTCAATTGTGAAATGGTAACAGGATGCTGTCCAAGAGAATTACGGAGAGGATAGGGACCTACCCTAACTAAGAAAGGCCACTGTGGAGAAGTGACATGTTCATGGAAATCTACAGAATGAAAGGCTTCAGCTTGGGAGAGCCCATGGTCCTTGCCCAAGAAATACAGCCCTCTCTCCCCAGAGCTCCCATTGCTGTGGGAATGAGCCAGTGTATAGACGGTGAGGCCAGGGCATGAGATCCTCATCTTACCCCTCCTGGTGGCAATTCTGTTGCTCTGTCATATGCTCAAATCTTAATGAACCATCCTGATAGTTTCTGCAAGGGAGCCATAAGCATGAGGAGTTGTTATTGTTGTGAGGGCTTTTCTTAATAAGAAATTCTTCATTTTGCCAGACTACAAGATGTTTAGCAACAATTTTTTTTGCGTCTAAGCTGTTGTGGAGTTATAAGAGTGCAAAAAAAAAGCAACTGGTAAATATTTATTTGCTTTTGCACTTGTAAACATTAAAATTCATCTAAAGCTGAGATCTCGTATGTTAAGATACAACTTAGAATAAATTTTCATGTTTTGAATTACTTTCCTCTTAAAGCTAGTATGAACTAATTTTTTGAAGTGGAGGTCTCCTATGGGTATTGCTCACTTTTGCTGTGATTTGGGGAAAGGTGCAGAGTAGCCTTTTGTGGAACTGAGTGAAGGAAATATGGGGCCACTTGGGAAGCTGTTTCTGTATGAACAGTGACATTCCCTCTAGGAATTACTTTGAAAAAGTTGAATTTCTTGCATTTGAAGATACTGAAGAAACATGTATGGAATGCCCACTGTATAAGAGGCACCAAGCTAGGCTTTGGGAGTAGAACATAGGTCAACACAGACTTCTGTTCTCTTGGGGTTTGCGTTCTGGTAGGGGAGCTTGAGAATATGCCAGTAAACAAATACATACCCTTAAGTAGCCTTAACTGCTGCGGTTGGGGAGCGGAGGGACAGTGTAGCTTTGAGTGGTCAAGGATGACCTCTGAGCAGAGATCCAAGTGGTAAGAAGGAGCTAGCCATGCAAAGATCCAGGGAGGGGAATTCTGAGCTGCAGGAACAGCAGGTCCAGAGACCCTACAGTGGGGAATTAATTTGGATTAGTTGAGGAGCTATCAGGCCAGTGTGGTTAGACCAGGGAGAGTGAGGGGGAGAGAAGGGGATGGATTTAGAGATTGATGGAGGTGCTCTGGAAAGGTACTCGTTGACCACGCTGAGGATTTCGTTCAACTAGAAATGAGCCACCAGTGGTAGATTTCGGCTGCAGCATTACTTGATTGATTTTTTGAAAGACCACTCAGGCCTCTGCGTGGAGATGATATAGGAAGGCAGGAATGGATGAAAGGAGCCCATTTAGGAGGCAGTAGTAATGGTGGCTTGGACCAGTGTGTTTTCTACAAAGACAGGTGGTGGACTTGGAATTGATTTTCAAGCTTGAGTGTTCAGCCTCTGGACTATGGACTCTGGCAAAGTAGCATTCTCAGCCTGCTCCTCTTAAACATTTGTTTGACCACATTCCTGAAAAATATGGCTGCTGAGAGTTTAGGCTGGGAGTATTTACAGTTTGAGAGATGGGAGAGAGGCAGGGACTGGGACCGCCCCAGGTAAGTAGAAATGAGTTCTTGCCATTGGAGTCAGGTTCCAGATTCCAGAGACAGGGGAGAAGAAACGGATGGTAAACTTTGGGGGCTCCCTACTCCAGGTATGAGGTGTGTTGGTCCTCAGCTTCCACCCTACAGAAATCTGAGAACATCTACAATCTTGGCAGAGTGGCTTTGGGAGTCAGATCAACGCAGTCGGCTCTGTCCCTTATTCACCCAGGGTCCTCAGGTAAGTCTTAGTCCCGTGTACTCATTTGCCAAGTGGAGCTAATGATCATGCTTAATGCCAAAGGTGGTGTGGCTGTGGAGACCCCCTCGCTGTCACTGACAAATAGGAGCTGTCAGCAGCCCAGTTGCCACACAATGATGGTGACTGTGAGGAGGCCCCCCATAGCCCTTTCCTTTGCTCTCATCTGTGGACATTAAAGCTATTGGTCCCCAAGTAACTGCCATTAAAAATGACATCCAGATGGCCGGGTGCCGTGGCTCACTCCTGTAGTCCCAGGACTTTGGGAGGCCAAGGAGGTTGGATCGCTTAAATCCAGAAGTTCATGATCAGCCTGGGCAACATGGTGAAACCGTGTCTCTAGAAAAAATACAACAATTAGTAAGGCATAGTGGCTTATGCCTGTAGTCCAGCCACTCAGGTGGCTGAGGTGGGAGATCACTTGAGCCTAGAAGGCAGAGGATGCAGTGAGAGGATCATGCCACTGCACTGCAGCCTGGATGACAGAGCAAGACTGTCTCCAAAAAAAAATTTTAAAAAGACCTCCTCCTGAAACTCAACACTGGTAAATCAGAGCTTTCCCTTATCACCTTCAGCTCAGTAAGAAGGTCCACTTCTTCTGAAAGCTAAAAAAACTTCCTTCAGAACTTCAAGCAATTCAAATCTAAAAATGGTGGTGATGATTGTTTAAGCCAGAGATCAGCAAACTTTGTCAGCTAAGGGCCAGAGAGTAAATATTTTTCAGTTTTGCAGGCCACAGGTCTCTGTTGCAGCTACTTAATTCTGCCTTGTAGCACAAAAACCACCATAGACAATACACAGCTGAGAGGATGTGATAGTATTTCAATTAAAACTTTGTTTGCAGAAACAGGCAGTTGGTCTGATATGGTCCACAATCTGTCATTTGCCAATCCCTGGTTTACGCAGAAATATGCATGTGCCTGTCGATTAGTAAAAGATGTGAGTGACCTGAGGGTAAAACAAGCAAACCCATCAGTCAATGATCCTTAAGGTCTTACTTCACTTCCATTCACCTTGTCCTTTGTTGTGTCTGCCTTCTCCAGTATGGTATTTATTTTTTAATGAAATCACCATCATTTTAATGTTAGTGATTTATTTTTAAGGACTTTGTGTGTACATTTGCTTTAAATCTGTTCCACATTTATTTTTTCTTCATATTAAGAAAAAACAATTTATTTAATCAATACCTGGTCTCTGAAAAGAGTGATAATGTGTAAAGTTACACACTGTTATATTTTTATGAGTGTCTCCAAAAGGCTTGTTTAAATTCCTTTGGTGTTTCATAACATCTTTTTAAGTCCTGTGAGTACTGGCTTTAATATATTATCTCCCAGGGAAGAAAGGGATCCTTCTATAGAAGAAGTGGCAAACCCAGACACCTACAGAAACCAGTTAATACTGATGAGAAACAAGGACCAAGTGTTAGACATTAGGGAGTGGTAAGGACCACAGCATATTGAAGAGCACATGACCTTTCTAAAGAGGGCCAACTCACTCAGCTCCCACAGATTACTGCCAGTGAGAATGCCTAATGAGCCAGAAATCCAGGTTTTTGTGCAGAACCACCCAACTTTCAAGTAAGCTCAAATTTTTAAAACAGTTTCTCCTTTTAAAAATGTAGGCCGGCCGGGCGCGGTGGCTCAAGCCTGTAATCCCAGCACTTTGGGAGGCCGAGACGGGTGGATCACGAGGTCAGGAGATCTAGACCATCCTGGCTAACACGGTGAAACCCCATCTCTACTAAAAAATACAAAAAACTAGCCGGGCTAGGTGGCGGGCACCTGTAGTCCTGGCTACTCGGGAGGCTGAGGCAGGAGAATGGCGTAAACGCGGGAGGCGGAGCTTGCAGTGAGCTGAGATCCGGCCACTGCACCCCAGCCTGGGCGACAGAGCAAGACTCCGTCTCAAAAAAAAAAAAAAAAATGTAGGCCAAACTAAACCCATCCCTGGGCCAGGTAGGAACCGCTGGTGCTCAACCTCTACTATAGTGTTGATTGCTAGAGTTTCAACTTCCCTGGAAGCCTTTCAGAAGGCTTGAAGGCTTACGTGTACTCCCTCTCACCAGGCTTTTTTCTAGCGTTTCTTTAGTGCAAAGCCCTCAGCTGGATGTCTGCTACATGGAAATCCAGCATGTGGTCCCACCCTCAGGAGCCACAGCCTGAACCCAGAAGCCAGTTGATGCAATGAAATGTTCTTGGGGGCACTGTGCAGTACAGCATACCCTACAAACACATTTCAGAGTGGGCATCATCTACAAATTCATCATTTCGTGCTGGGATTTTCCATTTTTGTTTCCTTAAATTAGGGAAACTTTTTTCAGATTGAATCTTGCTCAGAACCCCAGTATGTGAACACTCACTGCTGAAGGTTTACTAACTGCCTCTTCTGGCTCAGCCCTGAGTCAGGTGCCAAGGGGACAGTCCACTTCAGGGGTCGGCATACCACAGCCAGCAGGCCACATCCATCCCCTGGCCTGCATTTGCACGGCCCATGAGCTAAGAATGGACACAGTTGGGCAGTGGCTCTGGGCTGCTGTTCTGCTTTGAGACAGAGTGGAGGGTGCAAAGCTGCAGCCACTCTGCTCCTTTGGGCAAACCATGAGGCGCCCCTTTGGAACTCTCAAGCACTAAGGAACCCAATGTGAAAAACTTTAATTACAGAAATAATAACAGCGTCACCAGTGAACATTTGTGCTAGCTCTGCCTGTGCAGAAGTCCAGCTGAGTATGTCACTGATTCTAGGGTACTCCCATGAATGTCATGCTTTGTTGCCGTCATGCCGGTGAGGGAAGGAGGCTCTGATGAAGGAACGTGCCCAGAGCCACACGGCCCGTGGCAAGACAAAGCCCAAACATGGGCTCTGACTCTATAGTCCCGGGGGATCCTCCCCACGTGGTGCTGGCTTTGGCACCGGTTCCCAGAATTAGCAATGCCAGATGATTTCAGATGCAGTATTAATTATTAAGTGAATATTTTAATGTGTGCTTTTAAAAAGAGACCAACTTTCCATTTGTGACAGTGGTTCTCAACCGGAGGCAATTCTGTCCTTCTCCCTAGGAATATTTGGGAGCATCTGGAGACATTTTTAGTTGTCATAACTGGCACTGGGGTGCTACTTGGTGTCTCGTGGGTAGAGGCCAGGGCTGTTGCTAAACGTCATATGGTGCACAGGACAGCTCCACAACAAGGAACCATCTAGTCAAAATGTCATTAATACCAAGGCCGAGAACCCCTGATTTATAGTATTCATGTAAAGTTTCCTTTTTGAAGAAGTTTACTTGAGGACAAATAGAGTAGTAATTTAAAGACGAAGTACCAGTACAGGTTCATGCAGATTGGGCAGAAATCATGACTGCAGTACCCAGCTGTCTAGGGATTGGGAGCAGTACAGCATGCTTTATTTAAAATTAGTGGTATCAGGCACTTGTACGGACTATCAGAAGTAGTTTTCAGCCAGGGCTAGTTTTGCTGATCAGGTTTCTTTCTAGAGAAGTGTTTTCTTTATAATTCTGCCCACCCCCGTCCTGATCTGTTATCTTCCTGGCATGTCCACGGGAATGAGCTCAGGGTAGGCTGAAGGGGTTATTCAGCTGCCAGTACAGTTTAGTTTCTTCTCAGAAAGTATCTGGGTCCTTGGAGTTTCTATTGCCCACTGAACGATCTTTGAATTAAGACAGATGGTAAATCTCATGGTATGGAAAACCAGACCCCACTAAGAACAGTTAGATTTCCAGAGAGGTTGTAGTCAAGAATTCAGGTTGCAGCAGGTGGCATAGTTGGTGTAAGATTGGTGTACAGCTTCTGTCTGTGACTGATTTCAAAACCACGTACTTTTGCAATCAACTGTCAGTGGTGGCCGTCTGGTAGGTTAGGACTTGCCATCTTTTAGGGGCTTGGAATTAAATTAGGATTTATCAAATGCCTCCCCACTTTCCCAACAACTAATTGAAATAGAGATGACAGACCATCATTTTGATTGTTTGAGTCTAGTGAACTAAGCTCTGCGTGAAATGGTAAGGGAGCACTTATTCACAGGAACTCTTGGCAGTGATATAAATGGAAACGAATGATGCTCTAATCCTGCCCACACGTGTTACCACAGAGCCAGTGTCCTGTTGCAGGAGAACATATTTATTTGTAACTGATGAACAATCATTTCTCTGCAGCAGTGGTTTGGGTAACGTCAGGGCTCCAGAAAAATAAAAGGCCAATTTTGTGGCCCTGTAAAAATAGCAGCCACCTTATCATTTCACACCCGTTAGAATGGTTTCTATCAAAAATATAGAAAATAAGTGTTGGCAGAAATGTGGAAAGAAGGGAACGCTTTGTGCACTGTTGGTGGGAATGTAAAATGTGCAGCCACTGTGGAAAATAGTATGATAGTTCCTTAAAAAAGTAAAAACAGAATTATCATATGATTTAGCAGTTCTACTTCTGGGTATACAGTTGACCCTTGAAAAACAGTTTTGAACTGCTTGTATCCACTTATACATGAGTTTTCATCTGTTTCTGCCACCCCTGAAAGAGGAAGACCAACCCCTCCTCATTCTCCCCTCGTCAGCCTGCTCAAAGTGAAGATGATGGGAATGAAGACCTTTATGATGACCCACTTCCACTTAATGAATAGTAAATATAAATATTTTCTCTTCCTTACGATTTTCTTTATAGCATTTTCTTTTTTCTAGCTTGCCTTATTGTAAGAATATAGCATATAATACAAATAATGTACAAATATGTGTTAATTGACTATTTATGTTATTGGTGAGGCTTCCAGTCAACAGTAGGCTATTAGCAGGAAAGTTTTTGGAGACTCAAAAGTTATACATGAATTTCTGACTATTCAGGGATTAGCACCCCTAACACCTATGTTGTTGATGGGTTAACTCTATGGCCAAAGGATTGAAAGCAGGATCTCAAAGAGATATTTGTAGACCCATGTTCATGGCAACATCATAGACAATAGCCAAGAGGTAGAAGCACCCCAAGTGTTCATCAATGGGTGAATGGATAAAATGTGGCATAGAGTACATACAGTGAAATAACTGTTTGGCCTTTAAAAGGAATGAAATCCTGTCACATGCTGCAGCATGGATGAACCTTGAGGACATTATGCTAAGTGCAATGAGCTAGTCACAAAAAGACGAATTCCACCTATCTAAGATACCTAGCACAGTCAAACTCAAAGAAACAAAGGAGAATGGTGGTTGCCAGAGGCTGATGAAAGGGGAAATGGGGAGTTGTTTAATGGATCTAGAGTTTCTGTTTTGCAAGAGGAAAAAGTTCTGGAGATCAGTTGCACAACAGTGTGAATATACTCAACATCACTGAATGGGACACTTAGAAATGGTTAAGATGGTAAATTTTGTGTTATGTGTTTTTTACCACTTTTTTTTTTAAGCAGCCACCTTAATTCACAGATGTTGGGAGGTTTTTAATGAGTGGTATGGTTCAGAACAAATATGGTGAAATTCCCCACGATGGAAACAGGCTATCAATTTATGAGTATGCAGATCGTCCTTCTCTTTATCTTCCTTGCAAATTAAAGAATCTTGCTCTTCCCTACTCCTGATAGAGGCCTCTTGGATCCAAGCTAGTTTTAGTCTTGACACCAGAGGGGTTCTTGTCCTGTAGCAGAAGTTGAGCCCTTACTGGAGGGTAGGAGGCATTTCAGATGGGTCCATCTGATGTATTGCTGCCGGTAGCATTTATAGTACATTGTACTCCGTTTTTATTTGCTTCTACTGGGATGAGAGCCAAGCCAGTAAAAGGCAAACAGCATTAATTCAGTGATGACATATGCCACTGAAAACTGTTTTTCTTTTCTTTTTTTTTTTTATTTTTTTTAAAAAGCAGAATGGAGGCACTTTACTCAGATTCTGCTGGGTGCTGAAATAAAGACGTAGAGAAAGAAAGGCTGTGGGGAGGTTGTTAACCTTACCTTCCTCCTGCATATGCCCAGAGAGGGTTCATTAGCATTTTGCTCCAAGTTTCACGGGGAAGACACTTTGGGAGCAGGCTCATTCTTTGAGTCGGGGCTCTAGCTGGCCTCACATCACCCTCTGAGTAGCTGTTCACCTGCACATCACATCCACTGGGGAAGTACTGGGTATCAGTTGACACTCCTTTCCTCATTGTCATCTTCTACACAGATCCAAATGCACTGAGAATGGACTATGTTATATGGGCAGAGCAACAGCATGGTTAGTTTCTAATTGGCCTAAAAATAAAATCTCTTCAAAAATAAACAGAATTGGAGAAAGCCGCTTTGTACAGAAAGAGCCTCTTCTCTTGAGCCAGGTTAGTGGTATCAGGATTGTGATAAGTTTATTAAACCATGATTTTTACTTTTGATTTTGAGGCCTTTTTAAAAGACCTGAGTTAGTGTTGTTCTGCAGACTCACTGGGTCAGAGTGCCATCTTGCAAACTGAAACTAGGCTGGCCAGAGTGAGCTGGCAATGGGAATTGGGGTGAGGAAAGCTGGTCCGGTGTGACATTAGGGAGTAGTGACGACTGTGGCAAACCAGTGAGACATACCCTGTCAGAAGGGAGTGTGCTGCTTGATTCCAACTGATGTTTGCCGTGTAGGAGTTCAGGCTTTTGTTGCCAACCTTGAACATTTCCAGTGGAAGCTACCATTGCTGATTTTTATCTGAATTTATTTGCTTATTAAATGTTGGTAGCTACCTCCCAATTAAAAAATAATTACTGGGAAGGGGTGTCAAACCAGAGTTGCCAGTTCATAACCCATGTCAGGCAGGAATCGAAGGGCTAGTCCTTCTGGGAAAACTGCATCATCTGGATGAACCAGAGATGGAGGTGAGGAGGAGCTCTGTTAACGCAGAGGTCCTGCCCTTATCTTGGTGTCACAATTTAGGCATCATGGAAGGAAGCAAACCCCCAGTAACTGGGCAGCTCAGTTCCGTTGGACCCTTCAGGAGGCAGCTAGGTCACCAGCAAAGCTCTGCATAAAAGTGTGCTGCTCCTGACAGATGGGAGTGTCTAGTGTTACTATACTGTCAGCATTGTTGCTTGGCTCCATTGAAGGAAAGAAAAGAATGAACATTTCTTGGGCAAAAGAAAAGAATGAATATTTCTTGGGCATCTCCTCTGTGTCAGGCACTGTGCTTGGTGCCTGACTGATCCAGAGCAGCTTCGTGAGCAGGCAGCCTGTGCACTCACACAGGCCCTGTGCTCAGAAGGGCCTATGCTTGCCTTCATACTCTCTCATACTCTACTGTCACCTTCTCAAACCTCTTTAATAACTTTTGAATGGGCCCCATGATTTCATTTTGCATTTGGTCCTGTAAGTTATGTAGCCATAACTTACAGTCTGTTTTCACACAGACAATCTTTTTTCATCCTCAGGACTCCCGAGAGGTGAGTGTTATCATTTGTCTCCCTTTGATACAGGAGTGAACAGACACTCAGAGATGGGCAGTCATTTACCCAAAGCCACACAGCTGGAAAGGCCTAAGTCAGAATTTGTACTCAGGTCTGCCTGAGTCTGGGGTGCAGAATTGCCACCTTGCGGCATGCTGCTGTGGTTGTACTGAAAGGCCTACAGCATGTTCTGGTCTCTGGAGGCCTAGGCATGGGGAATTTTAGCCTCATGGATTGTCGGTGTCTGAGGGCCTATTATGAGATGGGTGTATACTCAGTGCCACACTTTGTGTGTTCTAGTAGTCCTGGCAGCTTGCTGTTTTATTAGGGCCACAAATTGAGTCAGGGAGCAGGACGGGTATTTCTTCTGAAGGACACAGCAAGAAGTACAGGGGCCATGCACAGTGTCTCATACCTGTAATCCCAGCACTTTGAGTGGGGGCTGAGGCAGGAGGATCCCTTGAGCCCAGAAGTTTGAGACCAGCCTGGGCAACATATCAAGAAAATGTCTCTACCAAAAAAAAAAGGGGGGGAAGAAAAGAAGTATGATACAGTCTAGTCTCAGGGCAAACTGAGATTCTAGCTCTTTACTAGCAATCTCATCATAGGCAGCCCTTTGTGCTGATACCCAGCACATCTGAAGCTCTGTAGGACTGCCACTCAGATGTTATACACTCAGATGTTACAGAGAGGAGTCAGATTCAGCAAACACCAGTGTGCACTCACCATCTCCTGCTATGGTGTGAGGGTGCTGAGGAAGAGAGTGGTGGTGATGATAAGTAATGATGCTGCTGCTAGGATGGTGGCTGGTGATGGTGTTGCCGAAGTTGGGGTGGTGGTGATGACAGTAATCACAATAGTTAACATTAAACAGGTGCCAAGCAACATTCTAAGTGTTTTGTATGCAAAACTCAATCTTCATCCCCCACAATGCCGTATGCAACATTATTACTTCCATTTACAGAGGAGGAGACTGAGGCACAGCGAGGTTAGGTCAGTTGCCCAAAGTTGCAAAGCTAGTAGGAGGCAGAGCTTTGTAACTGTTCTTCCATACATAGATGGAAATCAGCCCTGCCTTTGGGGACCTAGAGTCACAAAAGAGCGATTATAATTGAGTGTGATGTGTGCAGTAAGAGTAACACAAGATGATGATGGTGGGGTGGCACTTGGCATTTGCTTGATGCCAGGCACACCTCTAGGTGCTTACATGTATCTTCTCATTGGATTCCCCAACAGTCCTATGAAGTAGGCTCTTTTTATCCTGTTTTATAGATGAAGAACTCCAGGCCCAAAGTGGTTTAAGTTATTGGCTAAAGGTTACACAGAAAATGGCAGAGCCAGGATTTGAACCTATAATCTCTGCTCTGCCCTTAAGAGATAGTGCAAACTGGCGGCTTCTGGAAGCCTCACAGAGAAGGCAGCATTTGAACCAGGATCGAAGGATCAATAAGATGAATTCTGGCATCAGGAAAGGAAAGGCACTCCCTACAGTAGGAATGGGAGGGGCAAAGACAGAGAGGTGGGACCATGGCCCAGCATGGTCACTGACTGGGTGAGTGTAGCTGGAACAGCAGGAGATGATGCTGGTTTGGGGATGGAAGGCCCTGCTCCTGAAAAGCCTTGCTTTCCCCACTCAGGGGTATCCTGAGGGCCATGAGGGGCTACTTAGGAAAGTGACAGGAGCAGATTTCACTTGATCACCTGGAGACGGAATCCAATTCTAGGTTCCTGGCACCAGGAAGACAAAGCAGTACTGTGAATTTGAAAATGAAATCAACTTTATCATGCCCCACGTGGAAATTCAGTCGCATTCTTATTTTTGCTTGGCTTTTATGTAAAAGACCCAAGCCAATAAACTGCCGTTAGTCAAGGTCAGAGTGAAACTTGTCAGAAAAACTTCCTTAAGTCTCTCACTGACACTACAAGTTATTGCCACCCTGAGAGCTCCTCCATAGAAACTGCCATTTGGAGACTGTCCACAGTGGGATTTCAGATAGGCTCCAACCCCCTACGGGAATCCCCCCTCCAACCCTGTCCCCCGGCCAGTTATTACACACTTTCACGAAATGTTAGAGGGAGAAATGACTCCATTGTGGAAATCAAGTTTGAGGCCAGTTCTGACCTGGGCTGTGACTCAAGAGCCTTGTCTTCTGGACCTTTATTCTCTATGCTGTTGGTTCTCACTTTTTCTGGGTCCTGGACCCCTCTTAGAATCCAATGAAAACTGAACACTCACCCCGTAGAGGAGGAGAGGGGGACAGACATTATCACCAACAGAGAGATACCCCTGGGGCTTCAGGGACAATATAACATGCCATTGATCCACACAAACAGATGGTCACTCCCGAACCCCTTCCCAAGGCCAAGAAATTCTGGAGTGGTCATTTTTCACTGGTTTTAGAATGGCTGAAATATGCCAGGCGTGGTGGCTCACGCCTATAATCCCAGCACTTTGGGAGGCTGAGGTGGAAGGATCACTTGAGGTCAGGAGTTCGAGGGCAGCTGGGCAACATGGTGAAACCTTGTCTCTACTAAAAATACAAAAATTGGTTGGGCGTGGTGGCGCATACCTGTAATTCCAGGTACTTGGAGGGCTACAGTGGGAGGATCGCTTGAGCCTGGGAGGCGGAGGTTGCAGTGAGCTGAGATCAAGCACTCCAGCCTGAGTGACAGAGTGAGACCCTGTTTCAAAAAAGGAAAAAAAAAAAATGATAGAAATACCACAGAGGTGGTATTGCCAGTGATTGTTTAGGGATATAAGTGTGAGGGACTATTTTGGCCAAGAGTTCCTTTCTGTGGTTTGGGATGAATAGGACATGGAGTTTTCATTCTTTGTAGCAGCACAGGCAAGAATCCTGTTCTGTAAGGAGCGAGGAGAGGAACAAGACACTGAGAGTCCCTCCTGTACCCAAGGGCTTCCCAGAGTGGATACTGATTTTAACTGAACATGTGGCCTATAGCGTCAACCCTCCCAACATTGTTTTCCATTAACAGGACTTCCAGGTCTTTGAGATCCCCCCACCACCAGCCAGATAATTGCCTGGCTGGGCTACCCCCTTCTGGGGGCCCCACAAAATTCTTATTTGCAACTCTGGTTTCTCTGGCCAGCCACCAGAGCTTTGCAATAAAAGCATTATGTTGATGGAGAGAAGGCATGCCTGATCTTTGTCTGCTTCAGCTTAAAACCCTGCAGTAGTATCTACTGCCCTTAGGACTAAAATCAGTTTCTTTATTTTAGCCTAAAAGGCCCTGGCTTCATCTGCCTTCCAATTCCCCATCTGGGTCCCCTTTCCTCTCATTCTTTACTCCCACTGATTTGATGGTCTCCATCCAGAACACCCTTCTTCCCCAACTCTCTGCCTAACTAACTCCCCTTCATCCTTCAACACTTGCCTTCGTTGGGGAGCTCATGGAGACCTGGGCTTGGAGAGCTATTCCCCTATGGCCCCCTGTGCATCCCCTGGTGCCACATTCATTGTATTATTACTTGTGGTTGTGCCCGCCTCTCCCCATTTAAGATTCCTCCCCATGGGCACAGCAGTGCTACTGTCTGATGTACTGCTGTGTCCCCCTCCCCTTGCACCAGGCCTGTGCATAGTAGGGGCTTGGTAAGAATCTATCCTATCTAATGAAAAAATGGAGCAGGGGGTTAAGAAAATGGACAGGCACAGCTAGGAAGGCACTTTATAAATGGCAAAGTGCTCTGCGGTGGTTTTTAATCAGAGTGTGCTGCACCTACTTGACTCTGTCGTCTTCTACCTGTGAGCTGGGGATACATCAGGTCCTGCCTGCGTCACAGGCCTGTGCCTGAAACAAAGGAGGTGGTCAACATAAAATGCATTAGAGGAAATCCAGTGAAACGCATCGTAACACACTTCTTCCTGACTCGAGAGTCTCGCCTCTTTAAAAATCTGCTCCCACAGCCAATTCTTCCCTACTCAGCCTACCTTCTCTCACCTGGAAACTCAACCTGATTAGCTCTGCATTTAGTCCATCCTGCAGAGGGACACTCCGGGCTGGCTGAACGCTGGCCTCGTTTTTGCAGTGCAGGAGGAATCCTTGCTGGGCTCGAGTCAGCCTGCAGCCAGTGTTAGATTTTTTTAAGGGGCTTCTCCCTGTGGTCACAGACGACCTTTGCTTTTTCGCTGCTTGCCTCTGTGCACCTGTGCTCTTCCCAGCCCCAGCATCCCAACCGGGGCTTCATTTGGGCCACCTGGCATGTTCCAGGCATCTTCTCCACAGTGGAAGGGAAGATAGGATCTTCTGCTGAGGCTCCCGGGGACTTCTGAAGATATTCAGGGCCTGGAGAGGTGGAGGAAGGAGCTGCCTGATTAACAGGTATTGGCTGACCAGCGAGAATCCTGAACTATTTGGCAAGCTTTCCCTGCTAACCTCTAGATTGTGGCTGCTGGTTACAGACGTGCTCTGGGAATAGGGTGTGGTATGGCTTCCTGTCTTCAGGAAAGAAAATAGGAGCTTTTGGAAGGATCTGGGGTAGGTGATAGGATCAAAGGACAAACTAGAGAAGCATTTTAGGAAAAACAGGATCTCTGGGGATCTGGATGGTAGGAGCCCGCACACAAAAGCACCTAGGTGCTCCTGCTGGGATGTGCTGTTGTTCAGTCTTAGAGTCAGTGGTGAGATTCTAGGGCAAGACGTAATAGTCCTGGCTTGAGTGCTACATCGTTGACCAGAGCAGGGAGCCGCACACTCCGATGATTGTCCCACCATGACTATATCTGTTAGGGAAAGGTGGTTTCCCAAAGCAGAATTGGGGTGTAGTTGTTCCTACAGCAAGGAGTAAGGGATGCTGAGCAGCAAAGAATAGATGGTCGTCATAGTCACAGCCAGTTCTAGTTATCCTAGTGAAACCCCTCATGCCAGCCCTCCTGCCCTTGCACTAGAGAACCTGAGAGGCTCTTGGACAGCCATTCCACCCTTGCTTCTTTGAGACTTGAGCACACGTCCTCAGCACCTTCAAAGGCTCTTCTGGGTCGGTCATGTTCTTGGGGTAAGGCTGGAATGTCTGTGTCTTCTGTACGGCTGTCTAAAAACACCTTCAGCTCTATCTGTAAGTCCATATAACTGCCAATTACAGAATGCAGCCCACAGAAGAGGCCCTGTGTGGGTTGGGATGGGGCAGGAGATGGTGAGGGCTGCAGATTGCCCCTCCTGTCATGGGGCAGCCCAGAGCAAGTGGCCCAGTTCTCCAGAAACCACACAAAACTGGAACAAAACTCTGCTTCACATTCTGGCTCCCACCTCCACTAACCTCTGTTCTCTAACTGGGATGATTTCTCTTGGCAGCGGAAAAAAACACCTCTGGAATGATAAGCCGCCCTGCTCCAGGGAGGATGGAGTGGATCATCCCTCTGATTGTGGTATCAGCCTTGACCTTCGTGTGCCTCATCCTTCTCATTGCTGTGCTCGTTTACTGGAGGTAAGCCAGGCAGCACCTACAGCGTAGATATGGGGGCCAGATGCTGGCCAGGTTTTGCTCATGGGAGGGGAATCCCACGGCCTCTGCATTCAGGAAGGTGAGGTAGCTTAAGTGTTTCTGGTCTTGCCACCTGGGAGACCCTCTTGTCTCTGTTAGACAATGGCAGGGCCAGATCCACTTTGGAGGTCAAGGCACTTATGGTGAGCTTCTGGGATTTAGTACCAAAGAGGTTTTTGTTTGAGAACCAAGGAGATCCAAGTTCAAATCCCAGCTCTGCTACTTGCTAGATAGATCCAAATCCCATGTCCACTTTGAATGTTAGTTTCAGAACCAGCAAAATGAGTTAACAAGTCATAGCATTTGCAGTTTTTCTGAGATGATGCTTTACTTTGTTGTAGTCACATAACTCCTCTTGACCTTAGAATTTTTTTTCATAGTCTTTCACTGAAAATTAAATTGGGCTATAAGAAAAAATTTAGCATATTATGTGGTATTTAATACATGTAAGATTAAAATGGCAGACTGTAAGCTATCCGGACTCTCACTGCTTCCCATGGGAAGCCAGGTTGCAGCCTCTCTTTAGAAGTTGTGTTTTTTCAGCCGGACCATCTCAGCCAATTCAGCTGAGCAACACCATCAAGCCCATTCAGTTGGCCTGGGTGCCTTCACCTCTCAGACCGATGTAGGCAGCTTCTGCCCTTCATCTGACAGGCTTCACCAGTGAGAAACAGGTGTCATATTTTCATCTCTCCTTCCCTTCTTTCCATTCACTCAATTTTGAGCACATAATGTGTGCCAGTCTTCTAGGCACAAGTGATTTCTGAAAAAGTGAGTAAAACAGATAAGAATCCTTACTATCATGGAGCTTACGTTTTAGTGGAGGAGGCAGGCAATAAACAAAGCAAATAACTAAAACATGTAATTTCTAAGATGGTGGTAACTGGATAATGGAGAAAACTAAATCTGGAAAGGGGAGGGGCCCATGGGGGCCTAGCAGGAGTGTTCAGAGTGGTCAAGGAGATGATACCTGAGCAAGGACCTAAAGGAGGAGGGAACCAAATGGGCTCCACCTGGGGCAAGTTCCAAGTAGCGGAAACAGCACATGCAAAGGCCCTGAGGCAAGGGCATGCCTGGTGTGTACCAGGAAGAGCCAGAGGTCAGTGGGGCTGAGACACGAGTACAGGGGTAAGGTGGCAGAAAAGGGTATGGGAAAGAAACAGGGTAGAGCAGGATCGGGTCATGCTGCACAGTCTTGTGGGCCGTTGTTAATGCACTGCCTTTCACTCGAAGATGAGTAGGGTTTGGTGCAGAAGAATGTTGTGATTTAACTTCAAGACTACTTGGCTGCTGTGTTGAATACAGACTGAAGAGGAGCGGGGGCAGAAACACAGACCATTGGGGAGACCACTGGACTAGTTCAAGAAGGACACAATTGTGTCTCAGATGAGGGTAGCGGTGTAGGTGGTGATAATTCATTGCGTAGACATCTATTTTGAAGGTGGGAGCAACAGAATCTGCTGGCAGATTGGGTCTGTTCCTAATTGACTGGAACAGGAGAATAAGGAAGGAGGTCATCTCAGGTTTCCTCAGGCGTCTGACGGTAACCATAAGCCCTTTAGTGCTGTAGACCAGCAAGATTATGAAGTATGTTGTATTTTGGGGCGAGCATAGGAACACTAGACTCACCTGCATGTCATCCCTTCTCCAGGAAAAAGTGTTGTGCAAATATGTTTGAAGCCCATTGGTAAATTAGAGGCCACCTAGTGTGAGTTTAACTAATCAGGTGAGGTTAACAAGGGCAGCATGCCTGTCTCATGGCTCTGCTCAGTCAGCACTGTTTGG